>NC_073252.2:85831406-86132812 GCF_029289425.2 Pan paniscus | reverse complement strand
GCAGGGAGAATCTGGAATATGGCCCTTGTAAGGACAGTGATACCAATTCTAGTTTTTGTATCATTTCTAAAAGATACTACTATTATCCTTTTTTGCCTTTCCTTCACCTTTCTTTTCCCCTAGCTTAGAAAGATATTTTGGCAAATCCTTGTATGAAGCAGTTTGGAAATATCTGCTGGTAGTTAACATAATTACTTGCATTCTATTTGGGTGTACAGATAGGGGGTGAAAAATGATTATAGCAGGCTTTGCAGACATCTATGGAGTTAACTGTCATTTGCAGAACTGCAGGTTCATCATTAGCTAGAACTTTATCTTAGTTATGTTATCTTTGTGGATTATGTTATGTATACTAAACAGTCATGGTCTTAGAAAAGACTCATTATCATTATGTCTCATTAAAATGCAATTTGCCTTAAGGATGATGTTGTGATGGGCACTCTGACGGTGAGAGAAAACTTACAGTTCTCAGCAGCTCTTCGGCTTCCAACAACTATGACGAATCATGAAAAAAATGAACGGATTAACAGGGTCATTCAAGAGTTAGGTCTGGATAAAGTGGCAGACTCCAAGGTAATGTGGAAAAACTGAAAGCATCATGATCAGCATAAGTAGGACTTTCCCTGTGTGGATAAAATGACTCTGATTCAGAAGTTTCCTGTAATGTGTATGGTCAAAAATGGTTGCTTTCCATAACAATGAGAAAAGTGGCTTGTTACATAATATGAATGTGGAAATTAACCTGGAAAAAAAAATCTTCACATTGGTTGAATTCTGCACCTGAAGTGAGGCAATGTGGTGTTGTATGTGAAAGTGTTTATCACTTGGCCTTTCCTTATGCTCCTCCCCCACCTCATGGTTTAAGTCACGTCTCATTCCGTGTCTGCACTAACTTTTCTTCTTCCTCTTTTTCTCTTCCTCCTTTTAGTCACTCTTCCTCCAAGGGACTTTGTTCCATTGCTATTGAGGTATATTTCTGGGATTGATAAGTGATGAGAGTCCAAGGATTCTTGCTCTGTATCAGCAGTCCCCAACTTTTGCCACCAGGGACCAGTTTTATGGAAGACAGTTTTTCTATGGACCAGGGTAGGGGGGATGGTTTTGGGATAATTCAAGTGCATTACATTTATTGTACACTTTATTTCTATTATTATTTCATTGTAATATATAATGAAATAATTATACAACTCATCATAATATAGAATCAGTGGGAGCCCTAAGCTTGTTTTCCTGCAACTAGATGGTCCCATTTGGGGGTGATGGGAAACGGTGAGACATCATCAGGCATTAGATTCTCATAAGGAACACACAATTTAGATTCCTCGTACATGCAGTTCACAATAGGGTTCATGCTCCTATGAGAATCTAATGCCGCCACTGACCTGACAGGTGGAGCTCAGGCGGTAATGCAAGCATTGGGGAGCGGCTGTAAATACCGATGAAGCTTTGCTCACTTGCCTGCTGTGCATCCTGGTTCCCCAGGAGCTGGGGACCCCTGCTCTATATGTTTCAGTTTCCTATAATTTGGCTTCCAAAATTATATTTGGTCAAATTAGGATTTATTTCTCATTTATGTAGTGTCTTTTTTTAAATAGCCTTTCTTTTAATAGTTTTGTCTCTCATTCCCTCCCTTCTCTGCCTCTTTTTCTTCTGCCAAATGTTTACAGACTTTTGTATGCTAAGCTGTCTTTTAGGTTCTAGAGATACAATTGTGGGCAAGAGAGACAAAGTAACTCCTCCTCTTGTGGGTTGGAGAGGATTGTGAAGAAAAAAATGACATGAATGAATGAACTTTACAATTGATTAATATGTTTGGAAGATTTGCTGAGAAGATATTTGAAGCTTTGGGTGAAAATGAGCTTTTTGCATTGTAATGGCTATAGTGTAATCCCCTGTGATATCCCTTACTTAGAAGCAATGAAGAATGAGATGTTCTAATGGTCTATACTTCATATTATGCTTTCTGACAGTCCTTTCTGTTCAGGGTGTTTTACTGTATTTTGTTTGGAAGAGTAACTCTGAGATGCCACCATTCACTACTTATTTCCGCTTTATGAGTGATTGGGTTTTCTTTGCTTTGGTTCTGTTTGATTTTATCTTTCCAGTAAGGTGGTTTGTTCCACTCTATTCTTTACCTTCAGGCAGCCATTGCCCTATGTTGCTTGTTAGGATATCTAGGGAAAATAGACTGTGAAGGCACAGCTATTGACTTCCTAGTTTATTTATCTAAATGACTGAAGCAATACATTTAAAATATTTTACTTTTTGTGAAATTTTAAACATAACAGAAATGTAGAGTGAATTGTCTGATTACTATAGTAATGATATGGCTATAGTATAATTAATATAATAATGAGACAATTAATATCATTTACATAGATTTCCCAGTTATTAAACTTAGGTATATATGGGGTCAATTTGGGGAGCCTCATGGTAATTGAAAAGGTGTTAATATCGTATGAGAGAAAGTGAACTTTCCTAGCTGCGGAGCCCATACTCTTACTGTAAGTCCACCTGGAGGCTGGGAGGGGAGAGAGTGTTAGAAGACTAATAATTATAGTTGCATTCACATTTTCTTCTCCTGACTTTATCTCCCTTTTTAGACTGTGATTTCACCATGTCACCTATCTTTTAGTGTTCTGAACTTCAAACTAAATATTTGACTTGGTGAAGAACAAACTGTTAAAAGCAGGTGCTTTTTTAAAAAAATTTTATCTTTCATTAAAGTTCTGGGATACAGGTGCAGAACGTGCAGGTTTGTTACATAGGTATACATGTGCTATGGTGGTTTGCTGCACCCTTCAACCCATCATCTACATTCGGTATTTCTCCTAATGCTATCCCATCCCTAGCCCCCGACACCCTGACAGGCCCCAGTGTGTGATGTTCTGCTCCCTGTGTCCATGTGTTCTCATTGTTCAACTCCCACTTATGAGTGAGAACATGCAGTGTTTCGTTTTCTGTTCCTGTGTTAGTTTGCTGAGAATGATGGTTTCCAGCTTCATCCATGTCCCTGCAAAGGACATGAACTCATTCTTTTTTATGGCTGCATAGTATTCCATGGTGTATATATGCTACATTTTCTTTATTCAGTCTATCATTGTGAGCATTTGGGTTGGTTCCAAGTCTTTGCTATTGTGAATAGTGCTGCAATAAATACATGTGTGCATGTGTCTTTATAGTAGAATGATTTATAATCCTTTGAGTATATACCCAGTAATTGGATTGCTGGGTCAAATGGTATTTCTGGTTCTAGATCCTTGAGGAATCACCACACTGTCTTGCACAATGGTTGAACTAATTTACACTCCCATCAACAGTGTAAAAGCATTCTTATTTCTCCACATCCTCTCCAGCATCTGTTGTTTCCTGACTTTTTAATGATTGCTATTCTAACTGGCGTGAGATGGTATCTTACTGTGGTTTTGATTTGCATTTCTCTAATGACCAGTGATGATGAAGTTTTCTTCATATGTTTGCTGGCTACATAAATGTCTTCTTTTGAGAAGTGTCTGTTCATATCCTTTGCCCACTTTTTGATGGGGTTGTGTTTTTCTCGTAAATTTAAGGTCTTTGTAGTTTCTGGATATTAGCCCTTTGTCAGATAGATTGCAAAATTTTTCTCCCGTTCTGTAGGTTGCCTGTTCACTCTGAAGATAGTTTTTTTTTTGTTTTTTTTTTTTGTTTTGTTTTTGTTTTTTTTTTTGTTTGTTTTTCTGTGCAGAAGCTCTTTAGTGTAATTAGATCCCATTTGTCAATTTTGGCTTTTGTTGCAATTGCCTTCGGTGTTTTAGTCATGAAGTCTTTGCCCATGCCTATGTCCTGAAGGGTATTGCCTAGGTTTTCTTCTGGGGCTTTTACAGTTTTAGGTCTTACATTTAAGTCTTTAATCCATCTTGAGTTGAGGCGTAAGGAAGGGGTCCAGTTTCAGTTTTCTGCATATGGCTAGCCAGTTTTCCCAGCACCATTTATTAAATACGGAATCCTTTCCCCGTTGCTTGTTTTTGTCAGGTATGTCAAAGATGAGATGGTTGTAGATGTGTGACATTATTTCTGAGGCCTCTGTTCTGTTCCATTGGTCTATATATCTGTTTTGGTACCAGTACCATGCTGTTTTGGCTACTGTAGCCTTGTAGTATAGTTTAAAGTCAGGTCATGTGATGCCTCCAGCTTTGTTCTTTTTGCGTAGGATTGTCTTGGCTATACAGGCTTTTTTTTTGGTTCCATATGAAATTTAAAGTAGTTTTTTCTAATTCTGTGAAGAAAGTCAATGGTAGCTTGATGGAGATAGCATTGAATCTCTATGTTACTTTGGGCAGTATGGCCATTCTCATGATATTGATTCTTCCTATCCATGAGCATGAAATGTTTTTCCATTTGTTTGTGTACTCTCTTTATTTCCTTTGTGGTTTGTAGTTCTCCTTGAGGAGGTTTTTCACATCTTTTGTAAGTTGTATTCCTAGGTATTTTATTCTCTTTGTACCAATTGTGAATGGAAGTTCATGATTTGGCTCTCTGTTTGTCTATTATTGGTGTATAGGAATGCTTGTGATTTTTGCACATTGATTTTGTATCCGGAGACTTTGCTGAAGTTGCTTATCAGCCTTCAGAGATTTTGGGCTGAGACAAGGGGCTTATCTAAATGTACAATCATGTCATCTGCAAACAGAGACAATCTGACTTCCTCTCTTCCTATTTGAATATGCTTTATTTCTTTCTCTTGCCTGATTGCCCTGGCCAGAACTTCCAATATTATGTTGAATAGGAGTGGTGAGAGAGGGTGTCCTTGTCTTGTGCCGGTTTTCAAAGGCAGTGCTTCCAGCTTTTGCCCATTCAGTATGATATTGGCTGTGGGTTTGTCATAAATAGCTCTTATTATTTTGAGATACATTCCATCAATACCTAGTTTATTGAGAGTTTTTAGCATGAAGGGGTGTTGAATTTTATCGAAGGCCTTACTGCATCTATTGAGATAATCATGTGGTTTTCGTCATTTGTTCTATTTATGTGATGGATTACATTTATTGATTTCTATATGTTGAAGCAGCCTTGCATCCCAGGGATGAAGCTGACTTGATCATGGTGGATAAGGTTTTTGATATGCTGCTGGATTCAGTTTGCCAGTAGTTTATTGAGGATATTCACATTGATGTTGATCAGGGATATTGGCCTGAAATTTTCTTTTTTTGTTGTGTCTCTGCCAGGTTTTGGTATTAGAATGATGCTGGCCTCATAAAATGAGTTAGGGAGAAGTTCCTCTTTTTCTATTATTTGGAATAGTTTCAGAAGGAATGGTACCAGCTCCTCTTTGTACCTCTGGTAGAATTCGGCTGTGAATCTGTCTGGTCCTGGACCTTTTTTGGTTGGTAGGCTATTAATTATTGCCTCAATTTCAGAACTTGCTATTGGTCCACTCAGTGATTCGACTTCTTCCTGGGTTAGTCTTGGGAGGGTGTATGTGTACAGGAAAATCCATTTCTTCTAGATTTTCTAGTTTATTTGCATAGAGGTGTTTATAGTATTCTCTGATGGTAGTTTGTATTTCTGTGGGATCAGTGATTATATCCCCTTTATCATTATTTATTGTGTCTATTTGATTCTTCTCTCTTCTTTATTAATCTAGCTTGTGGTCTATGTATTCTGTTAAACTTTTCAAAAAACTAGCCCTGGATTCGTTGATTTGTTTGAAGGGTTTTTTCCTGTCTCTATCTCCTTCAGTTCTGCTCTGATCTTAGTTATTTCTTGTCTTCTGCTAGCTTTTTGAACTTGTTTGCTATTGCTTCTCTAGTTCTTTTAATTGTGATGTTAGGGTGTCGATTTTACATCTTTCCATCTTTCTCCTGTGGGCATTTAGTGCTATAAATTTCCCTCTAAACACTGCTTTAGTTATGTCCCAGAGATTCTAGTACGTTGTGTCTTTGTTCTCATTGGTTTCAAAGAATTTATTTATTTCTGCCTTCATTTCATTATTTATCCAATAGTCATTCAGGAGCAGGTTGTTCAGTTTCCGTGTAGTTCTACAGTTTTTTTTTTTTTGTTTTTTGTTTTTTTGTTTTGAGACAGAGTCTCGCTCTGTTGCCCAGGCTGGAGTGCACTGGTGCAATCTCAGCTCACTGCAAGCTCCGCCTCCTGGGTTCACGCCATTCTTCTGCCTCAGCCTCCTGAGTAGCTGGGACTACAGGCTTCCGCCACTTTGCCCGGCTAATTTTTTGTATTTTTAGTAGAGATGGCGTTTCACCACGTTAGCCAGGATGGTCTTGATCTCCTGACCTCATGATCCGCCCGCCTCGGCCTCCCAAAGTGCTGGGATTACAGGCGTGAGCCACCACACCCGGTCATAGTTGTGCAGTTTTGAGTGAGTTTTTTCTTTTGAGACACAGTCTTGCTCTGTTGCCCAGGCTTGAATGCAGTGGCATGATCTTGGCTCACTGCAAGTTCAGCCTCCCAGGTTCACGCCATTCTCCTGCCTCAGTCTCCTGAGTAGCTGGGACTACAGGTGCCCGCCACCACACCCAGCTAATTTTTTGTATTTTTAGTAGAGATGGGGTTTCACCGTGTTAGCCAGGATGGTCTTGATCTCCTTTCTTCATGATCCACCTGCCTCAGCCTTCCAAAGTGCTGGGATTACAGGCATGAGCCACTGGCGCCTGGCCTTGAGTGAGTTTCTTAATCCTGAGTTCTAATTTGATTGCACTGTGGTCTGACAGACTGTTGGTTATGATTTCCATTCTTTTGCATGTGATGAGGAGTGTTTTACTTCCAATTATGTGATAAGTTTTAGAATAAGTGCTGTGTGGTGCTGAGAAGAATGTATAGTCTGTTGCTTTGGGGTAGAGAGTTCTGTAGGTGTCTGTTAGTTTCACTTGGTCCAGAGCTGAGTTCAAGTCCTGAATATCCTTGTTAATTTTCTATGTCGATGATCTGTCTAATATTGACAGTGGGGTGTTAAAGTTTCCCACTATTATTGTGTGGGAGTCTTAAGTCTCCTTGTAGGTCTCTAAGGACTTGCTTTATGAATCTGTGTGCTCCTGTATTGGGTGCATATAGATTTTAGATAGTTAGCTCTTCTTGTTGCATTGATCTCTTTACCATTATGTAATACTCTTCTTTCTCTTTTTTGATCTTTGTTGGTTTTAAGTCTGTTTTATCAGAGACTGGGATTGCAACCCCTCCTTTTTTTGCTTTCCATTTGCTTGATAGATCTTCCTCCATCTCTTTATTTTGAGCCTATGTGTATCTTTCATGTGAGATGGGTCTCCTGAATACAGCACACCGATGGGTCTTGACTCTTTATCCAATTTGCTAGTCTGTGTCTTTTAACTGGGGCATTTAGCCCATTTACATTTCAGGTTAATATTGTTATGTGTGAATTTGATCCTGTCATTATGATGTTAGCTGGTTATTTTGCCCATTAACTGATGCAGTTTCTTCATAGTGTTGATGGTCTTTACAATTTGGTATGTTTTTGCAGTCACTGGTACCAGTTTTTCCTTTCTATATTTAGTGCTTCCTTGAGGAGCTCTTGAAAGGCAGGCCTGGTGGTGACAAAATCCCTCAGCACTTGCTTGTCCGTAAAGGAATTTATTTCTCCTTCACTTATGAAGCTCAGTTTGGCTGGATATGAAATTCTGGGTGAAAAATTCTTTTCTTTAAGAATTTTGAATATTGGTCCTCACTCTCTTCTGACTTACAGGGTTTCTGCAGAGAGATCTGCTGTTAGTCTGATAGGCTTCCCTTTGTTGGTAACACAACCTTTCTCTCTGGCTGCCCTTAACATTTTTTCCTTCATTTCAACCTTCATGAATCTGATGATTATGTGTCTTGGGGTTGTTCTTGAGGAGTATCTTTGTGGTGTTCTCTGTATTTCCTGAATTAGAATGTTGGCCCATCTTGCTGGGTTGGGGAAGTTCTTCTGGATAATATCCTGAAGAGTGTTTTCCAACTTGGTTCCATTCTCCCTGTCACTTTCAGGTACACCAATAAAACATAGGTTTTGTCCTTTCACATAGTCCCATATTTCTTGGAGGCTTTGTTTGTTCCTTTTCATTCTTTTTTCTCTAATCTTGTCTTCACGCTTTATTTCATTAAGTTTATTTCATTAATCTCTTATATCCTTTCTTCCGCTTGATTGATTCAGCTATTGATACTTGTGTTTGCTTCATGAAGTTCTTGTGCTGTGTTTTTCAGCTTCATCAGGTCATTTATGTTCTTCTATAAACTGGTTATTCTAATTAGCAATTCCTCTATCCTTTTATCAGTGTTCTTAGCTTCCTTGCATTGGGTTAGAATATGCACCTTTAGCTCAGAGGAGTTTGTTATTACCCACCTTCTGAAGCCTACTTCTGTCTATTCATCAAACTCATTCTTCATCCAGTTTTGTTCCCTTGCTGGCGAGGAGTTGTGATCCTTTGGAGCAGAAGAGGTGTTCTGCCTTTTTGCACAGGTTTTTCCTCATCTTCATAGATTTTTATCTACCTTTGGTCTTTGATGCTGGTGACCTTTGGATGGAGTTTTGGTGTGGATGTCCTTTTTGTTGATGTTGATGCTATTCCTTTCTGTTTGTTAGTTTTCCTTCTAACAGTCAGGCCTCTCTGCTGCAGGTCTGCTGGAGTTTGCTGCAGGTCCACTCCAGACCCTGTTTGCCTGGGTATCACCAGCAGAGGCTATAGAACAGCAAAGATACCCCAAAGATTGCTGCCTGTTTTTTTCCTCTGGAAGCTTTGTTCCCGGAGGGGCACCCGGCAGATGCCAGCTGGAGCTCTCCTGTATGAAGTGTCTGTCGACCCCTGCTGGGAGGTGTCTCCCAATCAGGAGGCACAGGGGTCAAGGACCCACTTGAGGAGGCAATCTGTCCCTTAGCAGAGCTCTAGCGCTGTGCTGGGAGATTCACTGCTCTCTTCAAAACTGGCAGGCAGGAACGTTTAAGTCTGCTGAAGCTGTGCCCACAGCCTCCCCTTACCTCAGCTGCTCTGTCCCAGGGAGGTGGGAGTTTTATCTGTATACCCCTGACTGGGGCTGCTGCCTTTCTTTCAGAGATGCCCTGCATAGAGAGGAGGAATCTAGACAGGCAGTCTGGCTACAGTGGCTTTGCCAAGCTGTTGTCGGCTCCACCCAGTTCGAATTTCCCAGAGGCTTTGTTTACACTGTGAGGGCCTACTCAAGCCTCAGTAATGGTGGACGCCTCTCCCCGCACCAAGCTCAAGCTTCCCAGGTTGACTTTAGACTGCTGTGCTGGCAGTAAGAATTTCAAGCCAGTGGATCTTAGCTTGCTGGGCTCTGTGGGGCTGGGATCTGCTGAGCTAGGCTAGACCACTTGGTTCCCTGGCTTCAGCCCCTTTTCAGGGGAGTGAACAGTTTTGTCGCGCTGGCATTCCAGGCACCACTGGGGTATGAAAAAAAAACTCCTGCAGCTATCTCGGTGTCTGCCCAAATGTCCACCAAGTTTTGTGCTTGAAACCCAGGGCCCTGGTGGTGTAGGCACCCGCGGGAATCTCCTGGTCTGCGGGTTGTGAATACCATGGGAAAAGTGCAGTATGTGGGCCAGAATACACCATCCCTCGTGGCACAGTCCCTCACGGCTTCCCTTGGCTAGGGGAGGGACTTCCCCCACCCCTTGTGCTTCCTGGGTGAGGCATAGCCTCACCCAAGGAGGTGCTTTGTATCAGGCTTAGTTACTGACCAGCTGTGACCTGAACCTAAGTTTACTCATCTGATAAAAGAGATACCTACTTTTTCTACCAGGTATCCACTTATTTGCTGTTCAGAATAAATGAACTTAATGAGATAAACTGTCTCTTACAGGACTGGCACACGTTAGGAGCTCACCAAATGATAATGACTGGTTGTTATCATTGACAATTATAATATTTGTGATTTAGGTTGGAACTCAGTTTATCCGTGGTGTGTCTGGAGGAGAAAGAAAAAGGACTAGTATAGGAATGGAGCTTATCACTGATCCTTCCATCTTGTTCTTGGATGAGCCTACAACTGGCTTAGACTCAAGCACAGCAAATGCTGTCCTTTTGCTCCTGAAAAGGTAAATGCTCTGGAAACATTATTCTTTAGTTAATATCTTATCACTACTATGTCCCAGATATTCTTGGGGCAGAGGGTTCAGAAATGATCAAAGTAATTTCTTCCTCTTCTGTTGGAGTGAAAGTCATTTAACAAATGAAAAGCATTATCAAGAAAAACAAAGCAGGTAAGAATGTAGGGAAGGATGGGTGTGATGAGGGTGTAGGGGGGTTGGGCCTGTTTTGCTGCTGTCTCTGTAGCTTCTTTACTCAACACCAACAGACACACACATACAGATTTTTTCACTCTCTCTCTGCTCTATAACACTGAACATTTTGTAGTTTTCTGAGTAGCCCTTTTTATTTCACATCTTTTTCATCTTATTCTTCCACCTTCAGTACTTTTTCTTTTTCTTCTTAGCTTCCTCCTGTTGGGCCTTTTTTACTCTACTTATATCATCTTCAGACTGGGTTGTGAGTCTCCCATTTTGCTTATGAGGAATCCTTAGCTTCTTCTATTTCATATTGTACTGAAATTGTTGACCTACTGGCCTGATCCTCTTTGAGGCAGAATGTCTTTGTGTATACTGCTAGCATACAGTAGGTTCTTAGAAAATGTTAAAATTGAAGTGACTCTTCACATAAAATATTTTGAATAGTAACAGTTTTGAACAGTGATTTTGGCCCTTCTTCCACCTGTGTATTGTTATTATAATTATTACAAATATTATTACAATTCAAGGTGAGATTTGGGTGGGGACACATATCATTCTGCCCCTGGCCCCTCCCTCCCAAATCTCATGCCATCACATTTTAAAACCAATCATGCCTTCCCAACAGTCTCCCAAAGTCTTAACTCATTTCATCGTTAACTCAAAAGTTCACATTCTAAAGTCTCATCTGAGACAGGGCAAGTTCCATCCACCTATGAGCCTGTAAAATCAAAAGCAAGTTAGTAACTTCCTAGATACAATAGGAGTACAGGTATTGGGTAAATACACCTGTTCCAAATGGGAGAAATTGGCCAAAACGAAGGGGTTACAGGTCCCACGCAAGTCCGAAATCCAAAGGGGCAGTCAAATCTTAAAGCTCTGAAATTATCTTCTTTGATTCCACATCTCACGTCCAAGTCACACTGATGCAAGAGGTGGGCTCCCAGGGCCTTGGGAGGCTCTGGCCTTGTGGATTTGAAGGGTACAGCCCCTTTTGTGGCTGCTTTCACAGGCTGGTATTGAGTGTCCGTGGCTTTTCCAGATGCACAGTTCAAGCTGTTGGTGGATCTACCATTCTGGGGTCTTAAGGATGATGGCCCTCTTCTCACTACTCCACTAAGCAGTGCCCCAGTGGGGGCCCTGTGTAGGGGCTCCCACCCCACATTTCCCATCTGCACTGCCCTAGCAGAGGTTCTCCATGAGGGCTCCACCCCTGAAGTTGACTTTTGCCTGGACATCCAGGTATTTCCATACATCCTCTGAAATCTAGGTGAAGGGCAGGCCTAACACCACATGGAAGCCGCCAACTCTCTGTTGGTCCCCTTTAACCATGGCTGGAACATAGGGTACCAAGTCTTGAGACTGCACAAAGCAGCAAGGCCCTGGGCCTGGCCTAGGAAACCGTTTTTTCCTCCTAGGCCTCTGGGCCTGTGATGGGAGGAGCTGCTGTAAAGACCTCTGACATTCCCTGGAGACATTTTCCCCATTGTCTTGGTGATTAACATTTGGCTCCCTATTACTTATGCAAATTTCTGTAGCAGGCTTAAATTTCTCTTCAGAAAATGGGTTTTTCTTTTTTTATCACATCATCAGCCTG
This sequence comes from Pan paniscus, assembly GCF_029289425.2. Taxonomy (NCBI): domain Eukaryota; kingdom Metazoa; phylum Chordata; class Mammalia; order Primates; family Hominidae; genus Pan; species Pan paniscus. The sequence continues at coordinate 86,120,990 of NC_073252.2, read as the reverse complement.
CAAATTTTCTGAGCTTGTATGCTCTGCTTCCCTTTTAAACATAAGTTCCAATTTCAAACCATATCTTTGTGAATGAATAAAACTGAATGCTTTTAACAGCACCCGAGTCACCTCTTGAATGCTTTGTTGCTTAGAAATTTCTTCCACCAGATGCTCTAAATCATCTCTCTCAAGTTCATAGTTCCACAAATCTCTAGGGCAGGGGCAAAATGCCACCAGTCTCTTTGCTAAAACATAGCAAGAGTCACGTTTATTCCAGGTCCCAACAAGTTCCTCGTCTCCATCTGAGACCACCTCAACCTGGACTTCATTGTCCATATCACTGTCAGCATTTCGGCCAAAGCCATTCAACAAGTCTCTAGGAGGTTCCAAACTTTCCCACATCTTCCTGTCTTCTTCTTAGCCCTCCACACTGTTCCAACCTCTGCCTGTTACCCAGTTCCAAAGTGGCTTCCAGATTTTTGGGTATCTTACAGCAGCATCCTGCTCTACCAGTACCAATTTACTGTATTAGTTTGTTCTCACACTGCTAATAAAGACATACCTGAGGCTGGGTAATTTATAAGGGAAAGAAGTTTCATGGACTTACAGTTGTCCATGGCTGGGGAGATCTCACAATTTTCACGGAAGGCAAAGAAGAAGAAAAGGCATGTTGTACATGGCAGCAGGCAAGAGAGCTTGTGCAGGGGAACTCCCATTTATAAAACCATCAGATCTCGTGAGAGTTTTTCAGTACCACGAGAACAGTATGGGGGAACTGCCCCCATGATTCAATTATCTCCATCTGGCCCCACCCTTGATATGTGGGGATTGTTACAATTGAAGGTGAGATTTGGGTGGGCACACAGCCAAACCTTATCAACCTGTAAGTCATAACTCCTGTGAAAAGGTACTTTAGCACTATTTTGGTCATGGACTTAGACCAGAGATTAAATCCCAGCCTTGTCTCTTACTAACTGTGATCCCTTGGCCAGTTGCTTGATCCTTTAAGACATATTTATAAAATGAGGGTAATAATAATAATGTTGGAACTGCCTCATAACAATATTGTGAAAATTGAAATGAAGTTATCTCTAAAGTATTTAGCAAAGACATAGTAAGTACTCAGTTATGTTAATTGCATTATTAGGGCAGAAGAGTGAAAACCAATTTTTAAAGAGCCAGAAGACCTAAATGATAAGTCAGAATGAGATATATGACCATTGTTTTAATATGTAGTCCATAGTTAGTTCTCAAACTTGTAAATACTTGCAGATTACCTGGGTTGCTTCTTAAAATATGGATTCCCTAGACCTACTTCCAGAGATTCTAATTCAATGTCTTGGAAGACTGTCCTAGAATCTGCATTTTTAATAACTATTCTAGTTGATTCTAGATTGTCAATACAACACACTGAAAATTCCTATTCTGTTTTAATAAAAGCATTGAATTTAGGTTTCCTAACTATAGCTAAATAATATGAGATGAAAAGTTAGTAAGACAAAGTCAGGTTGAACTACAGCAAACAATCTAAAGGCAAGAATAGAGTATTTTAACGAGAAATACAAGTTTCAGATATTTAATGACTCAGTATTGTCTCACTTTTAACTTAGGATGTCTAAGCAGGGACGAACAATCATCTTCTCCATTCATCAGCCTCGATATTCCATCTTCAAGTTGTTTGATAGCCTCACCTTATTGGCCTCAGGAAGACTTATGTTCCACGGACCTGCTCAGGAGGCCTTGGGATACTTTGAATCAGCTGGTATGGTTGACTTTTTTATGCTGTAAAACGCTTCATTAATAGAATCCTGAAGGAGAGCAAAGGGGGTCTGCAGGAGTGCTGTTTGGTCTTTGGGTAGACATACCATGAGAATCTATCACTTCAAAATGTGTTTGTTCCATTTGGTGCTAGTATTTTTCTTCATTTTTGTAGCATCAGCTTGTTATTTAGGTATCTTTCTTGTCTTATTTCAATGTGCATGCATGTGTGTATTTCTACTGGGCCTATATTCTGCTTCCTAGTTATAGTGACCATTTCTTAAAAGCTCAGTAATTAATATGTTGGCCTTATAGCCATTTATTCTGTCACTTGAACATTTTTGGAAAGGCCTAATATGATTGTCTTCTTGACCATATAACAGACGAGGCCTTAAAATTTTTTCCCCTTGCACATGTTGGTCTGCCTTGATGAGCACTCATGGAAATGCTACTTAATTTTATTTATTTTTATTTTTGAGATGGAGTCTTGCTCTGTTGCCCAGGCTGGAGTGCAGTGACGTGATCTTGGCTCACTGCAAGCTCTGCCTCTTGGGTTCACGCCATTCTCCTGCCTCAGCCTCCTGAGTAGCTGGGACTGCAGGCGCCCACCACCATGCCCGGCTAATTTTTTTGTATTTTTTTAGTAGAGACAGGGTTTCACCGTGTTAGCCAGGAGGATGGTCTTGATCTCCTGACCTTGTGATCTGCCACCTTGGCCTCCCAACGTGCTGGGATTATAGGTGTGAGCCACTGCACCCAGCAAATTTTATTTAAGGTTTTTTTTTTTTTCTTTTGAGATAGGATCTCACTGTGTCACCCAGGCTGGGGTGCAGTGGCACAATCTTGACTCACTGCAGCCTCAACCCCCCAGGCTCAAGCCATCCTCCCACCTCACCCAAGCAGCTGGGACTATAGACACATGCCACCATGGCTAGCTAATTTTTGTATTTTTTGTAGAGTCGGGGTCTTGCCATGTTGCCCAGGATGGTCTCAAACTCCTGAGCTAAAGCAATCTGCTGTGGCCTCCCAAAGTGTTGGGATTACAGGTGTGAGCCACTGTGCCCGGCAGACACTACTTAATTTTCTGGTAACTATAGATTGCAGCTTTAGCCCTTGAGTGGGTATCGGTCAATAGAGTGGTTAGTCCTAAACCTGACTTAGATGGGCCAAAATTTCTAACAATCTTGGACAGCATGGTTCTTTTTATTTCAAATTGAAATGTGTGATTTTTAAAATTTTAGATGGAAATGTGCGATTTTTTTTAATGGCTTGTGCGGTCTGCCTCATTTTAGATATATTTGGATATGATTATAAATGATTCCCTATGATCCTAAATATAATTTTAGATATTCATTGGCCATGTTTCTTAATTAGGTTTTAATAAAGGGGATGAACTAAGAGTCAGACTTCAGGCCACGCTGAGTTCAGATGATCTCATCATCCGAAGCTGAATGGTTCAGGTGTGCTGTGCTGGCCATGTTCTATCGAGAATACTGCTCAGGGGATTTGTTCTCTATTTGGAATTACAGCAGCACAGCAGTTGATTTGGATTTCTGAATTAATTAATTAATTAATTTACCTTTGAGACAGAGTCTCACTCTGTCGCCCAGGCTAGAGTGCAGTGGTGCTTTCAGAGCTCACTGCAACCTCCACCTCCCAGGTTCAAGCGATTCTTGTGCCTCAGCCTCCTTAGTAGCTGGGATTATAGTCATAAGCCAATGCACCTGGCTAATTTTTGTGTTTTTAGTAGAGATAGGGTTTTGCCATGTTGGCTAGGTTGGTCTCGAAGTCCTGGGCTCAAGTGGTTTGCTGGTCTCGGCCTCCCGAAGTGCTAGTATTACAGATGTGAGCCATTGCACCCAGCGCTGGACCTCTGAATTTAGTATGTGGGGAAGTAGTCATTGCTAATGTGGGTTCTATCATTCTGGCATTCTGTTGGTGAACTCAGAGAGCAGAACACACCTGGGCTTTTGGATTTTTTTCTTGGGTCTATATTTAGATTTTTGAGGAAGTACTGTTAAGCACCAGAGCATACTGATAGCTATTTCAGGTCTCATGAATTATGATAGGTAAGGACCAAGCACTAATGCAAAATGCCCTGCAAATCCAAGGTTGGCTTGGAGTGTTTTCTTTTCTTTTCTTTCTTTTTTTTTTTTTCTGGCCCAGAGACAAAGAATTGCTGAAATATTGTGTGATAGGCTGGGCACAGTAGCTCATGCCTGTAATCCCAGCACTTTGGGAGGCCGAGGCGGGTGGATCACTTGAGGCCAGGAGTTCGAGACCAGCCTGGCCAACATGGCAAAGCTGTGTCTCTACTGAAAATACAAAAATTAGCTGGACGTGGTCATGCATGCTTCTAATCCCAGCTACTTGGGAGGCTGAGGCAGGAGAATCACTTGAACTCGGGAGGCAGAGGTTTCAGTGAACCAAGATTGCCCCACCACATTCCAGCCTGGGTGACAGAGGGAGACCCTGTCTCAAAATAAATAAATAAATAAATTATATATATATATATATATATATATATATATATATATATATATGTATGTATAGAGAGAGAGAGAGAGAGAGAGACTGAATATATAAAAAGAAAGGGTAAAATTATGTGGGAAGAAGAGAGAAAGAAAGTTAAGGAAAAGTCATTAGATTCTGTCTTCTCTAGCCTTACCTCCCTCACCCTCTGAAAGTGAGTTCTCTTTATTTTCCAAGACCATCAAGTTTGTGTTTTTTGGCTGCCTTCTTTCATAGGTTATCACTGTGAGGCCTATAATAACCCTGCAGACTTCTTCTTGGACATCATTAACGGAGATTCCACTGCTGTGGCATTAAACAGAGAAGAAGACTTTAAAGGTATATGAATCTGTTACAGTCCCAGATTTTTGCCTAATTGAATTGGCTGAAGTTTAGCAATGTGGTGGCTAATTAAAATGTGGCTTTGTGAATTTCTGTTGGTGCAGTCTTCTGATACCAGTCAACACAAATATTTTGTTGTCTGTGAGTGCTGTTGGTGTTTTTGATTAATTTATAAATGAGAATTTATATAGTGTTGTCAGTTCCAAGAGGAGTTAACATTTTAAAAAATGCTCAGTGTTTATATAGTGTTTTTAAAATAAGAAACTTGGCAATGTATACATTTGCATATAGTAGGAAGCAACAACCAGATTTTTTTTTTTTTTTTTTTTTTGAGAAGGAATCTAGCTCTTGTCACCCAGGCTGGAGTGCAATGGCACTATTTTGGCTCACTGAACCCTCCGCCTCCCGTGTTCAAGCCATTCTCCTGCCTCAGCTTACTGAGCAACTAGAATTACAAGCCTGTGCCACCAGGCCTGGCTAATTTTTGTATGTTTAGTAGAGACGGAGTTTCACCATGTTGGCCAGGCTGGTTTCAAACTCCTGACCTCAAGTGATCCTCCCGCCTTGGCCTCCCAAAGTGTTGGGATTACAGGTGTGAGCCACCGCCCCTGGCCACGACCAGAATTTTATATTAAGAATTAGAACTATATGGTAAGAAGTCTATTTTAAAAGAATTAAGGTCAAATAGGAAAACGTCAGTTTGTTTGCTATATTCATAAGACTATGGCAATAGACAGGCTATTTCTCTGTAGTTTTCTTTTTCTTTCTTTTTCTCTTTTTAAATATATATTTTAATTTATTACTTACTTTATTTATTTTTATAGAGACAGGGTCTCGTTTCGTTGCTCAGGCTGGTCTTGAATTCCTGGCCTCGCATGATCCTCTTGCCTCTGCCCTGCAAAATACTGGGATTACAGGAGTAAGCCACTGTGCCTGGCCTGTTATACTTTTCTAATGACAGAGCTAATAATTTTTTATTTCTATTTTTTCTTTTTTGAGACGGAGTCTTGCTCCCTTGCACAGGCTGGAGTGCAGTGGTGTGATCTCAGCTCACTGCAACCTCCACCTCCCTGGTTCAAGCGATTCTTTTGCCTCAGCCTCCTGAGTGGCTGGGATTACAGGCATGCACCACCACGCCAGGCTAATTTTTTTTGTATTTTTAGTAGAGACGGGGTTTCACCATGTTGGTCAGGCTGGTCTCGAACTCCTGACCTCGTGATCCACCCACCTCAGCCTCCCAAAGTGCTGGGATTACAGGCATGAGCCACCGTGCCCGGCCTATTTTTTCTTTCTAAAGCTTTAGAATGAAGGTGTTAGGGAAGCATCCAAGAAAGGGGTCACAGAAAAAATGGGCTAAATTTGTTGTTATCTTGTTCGTGTTTCCTTTTTATCCACTGATTGCAAAGCCACAGAGATCATAGAGCCTTCCAAGCAGGATAAGCCACTCATAGAAAAATTAGCAGAGATTTATGTCAACTCCTCCTTCTACAAAGAGACAAAAGCTGAATTACATCAACTTTCCGGGGGTGAGAAGAAGAAGATCACAGTCTTCAAGGAGATCAGCTACACCACCTCCTTCTGTCATCAACTCAGATGGGTTTCCAAGCGTTCATTCAAAAACTTGCTGGGTAATCCCCAGGCCTCTATAGCCCAGGTAACCAGCAGATTCTTTTGAAATACTCAAATGGGAACAATGTGGTTCTGTTATCATCTGCTTCAGGATATGTTTATCTTCTACCCACCCTTCCAATTATTTGTTATCTTCACTCCACCTGGGATATAGAACCAGTCAGCAGAACAAATAAAGGACAATTAAGTTTTACTTTTGGAAAGCTTCCCTTTTTTTGAGACAGAGTCTCACTCTGTTGCCCAGGCTGGAGTGTGGTGGCATGAACTCAGCTCACTGCAGCCCTGACCTCCCTGGGCTCAAGTGATCCTCACACCTCAGCCTCTTGAATAGCTGAGACTACAGGCGTGTCCCACCACGTCTAGCTAATTTTTGTGTTTTGTGTAGACACAGGGTTTCGCTGTGTTGCCCAGGCTGCTCTTGAACTCATGGGTTCAAGCGATTCTCCTGTCTCAGTCTCCCAGAGTGCTAGGATTACAGGTGTGAGCCACCACATCTGGCCAGCTTCTTTTTTTTAGTGGTTTCTTAGACTACCTAACTCAGAATTTTTGTTGATTTAGACAAGCTGTAATGAATAATCTGAGTAGAAAAATGTTTTTTTTTTGGGAAATTGTAAAAGAAATGTCAGCCAATTTTGGGGTTTTCTGGTAGCTGTTCACTTTTGTTCACTGATTCATTCAACTTGTTCTTGTAAGGCCTGTGCTGTGCTTTAGGGATGCGAATTCAGTAGTGAACAAAATGGGCAAAAATAAAACTCTGCTCATGGAGCTAATTTTCTGAGGAAGACAGTTATGATAAATAATAAAGAAATTAAATAGATAGCATGTTAGATGGTAGAAGAAACTATGGGGAAAGTTTAAGCAGAGAAGGGGTGGAGAAAGGGGAGGAAGAGGGAGAAGTCGGGAGAAGAAGGTTGATTTGCAGTTGGAATCAGGTGATCAGGGAAACCTTCACCTACTGTCACTGAATACACCTGAAAGGGAGTATGTGCTGGCCACTCCAAGGGAAGAGCCTGTGTGCAAAGTGCTGTTCCTTGTCATTTACCTTCCTTAGACAGTTTACAGGTGATACAAACGTAGTAAGCAAATTGGAGTTCACAGAACAAGGCTATTCATTGTTAGATTAACTTTCTGTTAATCAAAATGAGATAATGTTTCTTTGTTCCTTGGTTGGCTCTGTGATAGTTGGTGATTATTACTCCTTATGGTTTTTGTTATTCTTTTCTTTACACAATTTTTTTTTTTTAGAGACTGGGTCTCACTCTGTCACTCATACTGGAGTGCAGTGGTGCAATCATAGCTCACTGCAACCCCAAACTCTTGGCTCAAGCGATCCTCACACTTCAGCCTCCCGAGTAGCTGTGACTACAGGCGTGCACCACAACACCTGGCTGATTTTTTAATTTTTTGTAGAAACAGGGTCTCACTATGTTGTCCTGGTCTGGATCTCCTGGGCTCAAGCGATCCTCCTGCCTTGGCCTCCCAAAGTGCTGGGATCACAGGTGTGAGCCACCACGCCTGGCCTTTTCTGTTATTCTTAACCCCTCTGTCACCCAAAACATTAGTACTCCCAGTTCATTGGTCAATTCTTCAAACAAGTCAATTTAGCTGGTTATTTTGGGGCTGTTATTTTTATAACAATATTGAGTTTCTGTTGAGTACTAAAAGATGGCACATTGTTGGCTCTAGTAAAATATTACTGACGTTTAAACTTGTGCATCATAATTTCTATACTTAAGTATATATAAAAATATATCTAAGAGCTTGTATCCCTAGTTAAGCCATACTGCTAATTATGTATATATATGTATATATATATAGCCACAGTATAGCCATACTGCTAATTAAGTATATATATAAATTTATCTAAGAGCTTGTATCCCTAGTTGAACCATACTGCTAATTTCTCCAAATGTTTTTGGTACTTATAATTTGGTGTTTCTGTCAGAGCATTGGCACTTTTATATACTATCAATTAAGGGCAAAATTTTATTCTTTGAGCATAGATTTGATATCATTTGGAAACCGTTCTGGTAGGATCAACCTGGGTTACTTATTGTCAACAGTGAAATAATGTAATGAATTGCTTTTTTAGTGTGATGTATGCGTTAGATTTTTCTTACTTGGAAAATAACTTGAATTATCTTGCTTCAAAAAATGGTTTATAAATGTCTTGTCCAAATCACCTATGTGGCAATACTGGAGAGGGCATAATTAGAACACAGAGCTGTTTTTCACACACTGAGATTCTGCATGTTTTGATACTGGGCTTCCTTCCAATGCTAACACCTGGCCTAGTGCCTCTAGGTTTAGCTTCCCTGCCTCATCAGTGAACTCACTTTCACAAAAGGAATTCCAGCCATGTTCAGAGCAGTGGCAGTCTCTTAGATTAAGAATAGAACCTTGTATCTCCCTGAGCATCTGCTTAGCAGGACAAGTTTTGTTTAGATTTGTGAAAAACTGGAATATTAGCTTAGGGCAGGAGTAGGCAATATTTTTTTTTTTTTTTTGTAAAGGATCAGGTAGTAAATATTTTAGGCTTTGCAGACCAAGTGGTGTTTGTCTCAGGTAGTCAGCTCTACCGTTTTAGTGTGAAAGCAGCCAAGCTAATAACATGAATAAATGAACATGGCAGTATTCCAATAATAAATGAAAGGCTGGCTAGGTGCAGTGGTTCATGCCTATAATCCCAGCACTTTGGGAGACCAAGGCAGAAGGATGCTTGAGGCCAAGAGTGTGAGAACAGCTTGGGCAATAAAGCAGGACCCCCTTTTTTTTTTCTGAGACAGAGTCATGCTCTGTCGCCCAGGCTGGAGTGCAGTGGTGCTGTGTCGGCTCACTGTAACCTCCGCCTCCCGGGTTCAAGCAATTCTCCTGCCTCAGCCTCCCGAGTAGCTGGGACTACGGGTGCCCGCCACCATGCCCAGCTAATTTTTGTATTTTTAGTATAGACAGGGTCACACCATGTTGTCCAGGCTGGCTTCGAACTCCTGACCTCAGGTGGGTCCACCCGCTTCAGTCCCCCACAGTGCTGGGATTACAGGCGTGAGCCACTGTGCCTGGCCAAGACCCTATCTTAAAAAAAAAGGTAACTTTCATTTTATTCCAATGAAACATACATGGGCACTGAAATTTGAATTTTATATAAATTTTATATTGTGAGAAATATTATTATTCTTGACTTTTTATTCAATGATTAATAAAATGAGCTAAGTGTGGTGGTGCATGTCTGTAGTCCTAACTACTCAAAAGGCTGAGGTGGGAGGATTGCTTGAGACCAGAAGTTTGAGGCTGCAGTGAACTATGATTACACCACTGCACTCCAGCCTGAGTGACAGAGTGAGACTTTGTCTCTAAAAAATAATAAAAAATAAAGTAAAAAACCATTCTTAGCTCATAGGTGAACAAAGATAGGTGGCTGGCTCTATTTGACCTGTGGGCTATAGCTTAATGATTCCTGATTCAGGGTTTATGATTTTGTATGTTGTTTTAATTCTGAGTTCTTGAAAATTGAGTTGTTAAAATGTTTTATGACTCTCTACTGATAAATCTTGTATCTGTTGCTTTACAGCTGCACTTTGGCTTGAACTAGTTATTTCTTTACATGATTCAAACTTGGCCTCTGATAATGCATCTTCCAAAGGTTTGAAAGGTCTTCCAAAATCTTAGAATGAATGGATTATCTATATGAGAAGATTGCATGTTCATTTAAGGTGCCAAGGGTTTTCTGAACAGCTCAACTTGGAAGCAGATGGGGTCTGTGCACTCCATTGTGCACTGTTTAGTTTGCCTGTTTGTTTTCCTTTCTTTAATGCCAGAAAGAATAACACAGACACACCTTATAAAAGCATGCCAAGGTTACGGGATTGATTATTTTGTCAATATGTTTGAAGGCTGACTTTGAAAACATTTTTCGAACTTTGAAACTTTTAGGAAACATCTTAATCATAATACTCAGTGTTAGTATAAGATAAGAAGTTTGAATGAAAACTTGACAAAGCATGTGGAATGTTTAGTTTGAAAAGTCTGGGCCGGGCATGGTGGCTCATGCATGTAATCCCAGTGCTTTGGGAGGCCAAGGCGGGCAGATCACAAGGTCAGGAGTTCGAGACCAGCCTGGCCAACATAGTGAAACCCCGTGTCTACTAAAAGTACAAAAAATTAGCTGGGCTTGGTGGTGGGCGCATGTAATCCCAGTTGCTTGGGAGGCTGAGGCAGGAGAGTTGCTTGAACCTGGGAGCTGGAGGTTACAGTGAGCCGAGATCGCGCCATTGCTCTCCAGTCAGGGCAACAGTGCGAGACTCTGTCTCAAAAAAAAAAAAAAAAAATCCTGAATTGAATATTCTTAAAAGTTTTACTGTGTGAAAACGTAGACTCTTGTATGCACATGCATGCATGCATGTTGATACAGTCATCTGCATTTATTTTGGAAGCTTGGTCTGTTGAAGTATATTCTGAGGGTAATGAAAATATGCCAGCATAATGGATTTCCCCCCAAAATTTCTAAGTGAATTTTAAAAGACAGCTCATAAGTAGAAACATTGGAATAATGTTCTTTCCTGACTAGGTTCTTCACAAACTAGTTATCACAGATCATGGTACTGTTTTTGCAGTTTGGTTTGCTTCATGCCAAAAGTGTCCTTGATCAGTTACTTTAAATCTTGATACCACCAGACTGTTGCAGTATTGAGATTTTGTTTTTTTAACTTTGAAGATTCCAAGATATGGTAGGATATTTTGTCTTCTTTAGATTACCATTTCTTATTTTTTTATTCTTATTTATTTATCAATTTATTTTTTGAGACAGTATTGCTCTGTCGCCCAGGCTGGAGTGCAGTGGTATGATCTTGGCTCGCTGCAACCTCCACCTCTAGGGTTCAAGTGATTCTTGTGCCTCAGCCTCCCAAGTAGCTGGGACTACAGGCATACACCACCATGCCTGGCTAATTTTTGTGTGTGTGTTTTTTTTTAGTAGAGACGGAGTCTCACCATGTTGCCCAGGCTGGTCTCAAACTCCTGAGTTCAGGCAATCTGCCCCCTCGACCTCCCAAATTGCTGATATTACAGGCATGAGCCACCATGCCCAGCCCATTTCTTGTTTTTTAATATTTAACTCACTAGTAAATATAAATAGGATTTTCTCAGATAAATTATATCATAACGTAACCCGTAACCCTTTGCTTATTGAAGTGTCCTTAAGAGACCTTTTATCCTAGAAACAAGAGTGGTGTTTGTCCAATCTCTTTAGGAGCTATGGAAATCAATTGAGTGGTGAAGATAGGTGAGAACAGCAAAGAATTGGCAGCTTAGGTCTGCAGCATTGGCTATAGGCCTCACTGGCTGAAGCAATGAGGAAGCAGTGACAGGAGATGGGTAGTGGAAGCACGCAGTGTGTGCACAGAGAAAGCCGGCCAAATGCTTTGGTGACAGTGACAATGCACTTTTCCAGTGCAGGCATGGACTCCCTAGAGGTTGGATAGGCAGGCTCCATCTCACCCCTATTTCCTCACTGTGCAAAATTCCATTGTTAGAATTTTTGTAATGTGTGCTTTAAAATTGTTATTTATTTTTAATGTTAAGAATAAAGATATCCTGTTTTCACTTTAACCTCTTGAAATATAAAATGACTCATGTTCATTGGCACGAAGGTTGAGAGTTCAGTTCAGGGTCAAAACTCTTAGGCACTTGGACTTTGCTTTGCTACATACTTGCATTGCTCTGCTATCCTGTGTGGTATTCACAAGCTCAGTAACCTGAAGCAGACCCTGAACTGACTGCTGGGTGGTGCAATGGGAGGAAGTCCAGCTTTTCCAGCAGTGTGCTTTGTGTCCTACCACTCTCCCCAAACCACAGATAACTTAATTTTTAACTTAGGAAGCAGTCTAAATAATGTGTGCTGTTTTATTTTCTCCCAGGGACGTTGGCCAAGACATTGAGTGTTTATCTTAATGGAGAGATCTGATTATGTAACCATATATATTATACTAATAAATGGTGTGTATAAGTTTTTATCTCTAATTGAAACTCTTTCCCTTTTTTTGCATTTTTCTTTTTGAAAAGATCATTGTCACAGTCATACTGGGACTGGTCATAGGTGCCATTTACTTTGGGCTAAAAAATGATTCTACTGGAATCCAGAACAGGTAAGTAAATTTGGATCTTGATTTTAAGAAAATGCTGTTACTTTCTTCAAGCTTATTGAAATCCATTAAGAATTTGAATTTAAGACAAGTATAGTGTAAATGTCATTCTTTTATTGAGGGTAGGATGAGTCAGTTTATTTTTGAGACAGAGTCATGCTCTGTTGCCCAGGCTGGAGTGCAGTGACGCGATCTCAGCTCACTGCAATCTCCGCCTCCTGGGTTCAAGCAATTCTCCTGCCTCAGCCTCCCAAGTAGCTGGGACTACAGGCATCCACCACCACGCCCAGCTAATTTTTGTATTTTTAGTAGAGACGGGGTCGCACCATGTTGGCTAGACTGGCTTTGAATTCCTGACCTCAGGTGGGTCCACCCACCTTGGCCTCCCAAAGTGCTGGGATTACAGGCGTGAGCCACTCCACCTGGCCCAATTATTTTTAAATGTACAGTTCAGTGGCATTAAGTACATTTACATTGTTATGCAACTATCACCACCATCCAACTCTAGAATTCGTTTTGTCTTCTCAAGTGGAATATCTGTACCCATTAAGCAATAACTTCCCATCTCATATCTGCCTCTCCTAACCCCTGGCAGCAATCATTCTACTTTCTGTCTCTGAACTTGACTACTCTAAGACCCTCATATAAGTGGAATCATACAGTAGATATTCTTTGGTAACTGACTTATTTCCTTTAGCATGTTGTCTTTATGGCTCATTCATGTAGCATGTGTCAGATTTCTTTCCTTTGTAAGGTTGAATAATATTCCATTGTATGTACATACCACATTTTGTTTTTCCATTCATCTATAGATGGAAACTTGGGTTGCTTTCACCTTTTGGCTGTTGTAAACAGTGCTCCCTAGGTGTACAAATATCTCTTTCAGCCAGGTGTGGTGGCATGTGTCTGTAGTCCCAGCTACTTGGGAGGCTGAGGTGGGAGGATTGCTTGAGCCCAGGAGTTCTAGGTTGCAGTGAGCTATGATTGCACTACTGCAGTCCAGCCTGGGTGACAGAGTTCGACCCTGTCTCTTAAAAAAACAAACAAACAAAAAAACTATTTTAGTTCCTGCTTTCAATTCTTCGGATATATACCCAGAATTAGAATTTCTGGGTCATATAGTAATTCTGTTAATTTTTTTGAGGAACTACTATACTGTCTTCCACAGTGGCCGTACCATTTTACATTCTTACCAGCAGTGCACAAGGGTTCCAGTTTCTCCATATCCTTACCAACACTTTTCTTTTTCTCCCTTTTAAATAGTAGAGATCCATTGGATCTTTGGAGAAATGTCTATTCAAGTCCTTTGCCCATTTTAAAATTGAATTGTTTGTTTTTTTGTTGTTGAGTTGTAGGAGTGCTTTATATTTTTGAGGAGATATTAATCCCTTATCAGATACATGATTTGCAAATATTTTTCCCCACTCTGTGGGTTGTCTTTTCAGTATTGATAGTGTCCTTTGATGCATAAACATTTTTAACTTTGATGTAGTCCAATTGATCCATTTCTTCTTTTGTTGCCTGTGAACTAATTTCTGTCACTTTTTTAATATATATGTTTGACTTAGGGGTGTGATGGGGGTGGGACTCAGCTTTTCCTGTTAGCACTTTTGTTAGTGTTGTGATCCTTACCTAGTTTCAGTCACAGTGGGCCCTTAAAAACCTCATTTTATGAGGGGACTTTTTATCGACTGTATTGTGTTCTGAACATAAGCACTCAGGAATTTCACAGCCCTCAGAGTTCTGGTTATTTCATGTATGGAGAACACTTGTGGCAGATACTGTGCTCCGTAGTGCTTGCTGTCCATAGTCTCAGGTTACCACCCAGTGATTTAGAGGGGGTAGATGGTAGTATCCCCATTTCACTATTGAGGAAAGTTGAAGACGCTTATGTTCAGCCTATTTTGATGTCTGGAAAAGGCTGATTATTTTTTAAAGAATAAGCATAAATGTTGGTTCCTCACTCAAGTAAAATAAATTCTTTTGTATGGAATCAGATAGTGTTACTCTACGATGAGAGTATTATTAAACAGCAGTTTACCAGAGTGATGTCATTGTTCATGTTTTTACTTTCCCTGAGGGCTGAGGTACCTGGATTATTTCCAGACTTGCTAGTAATTGATGGTTTGTGTGCCGTGTAGATGCCATGTCTTAACCCAGCACAGAATATATCACAGGATCTAAAGGCAGTGGGCCTTTTATATTGTGCAGCAGGAAGCATTTGGAAAGGACATGGAGTAACCTGGTCCTCAACTGGAACTTTGAAGAGGACTGGAAATCTGGCCATTAAAGCTCTTGGTAGAAAAATCCAGAGAAATAAAGAAGAACTTTAGGTGTTTCTTCAGATGTTTTCTGGAGAAATAGGGCATTAATCTTATTTTAATTTGTTTGTTTTTGAAACAGAATCTCACAATATTGCCCAGGCTGGTGTGCAGTGGTGCAGTCATAGCTCACTGCAGCTTTGAACTCCTGGGCTCATAATTTGTATTTGTGACTTAAGCTTGCTATCTTTTTTTTTTTTTTTTCCCCAAAGCTCTAGGGTACATGTGCAGGATGTGCAGGTTTGCTACATAGTTAAACGTGTGCCATGGTGGTTTGCTACACCTATCAATCCATCACTTTGGTGTTAAGCCCAGTATGCATTAGCTATTTTTCCTGATGTTCTTCCTCCCACTGCTTCCCGTTGACCCCAGTATCATTTTTTAAATAAGCATTTGGACTATGTTAAAGTGGCCTGTGTATATGATTTAATCCCTCCTGGGATGATTAGTGATTTATTGATGAGGAAAAAATGTTTCAGCATCATCTCTGGAAACAGGTTCTCAAAGTTTTGTTCAGGGGTGAATATTAGTACTTCATAATTTAAAACTGCTCGAGGCCAGTGGTTTAGTTCTCTTCTTTGGGGATGAATTCTCTGAGAGAGGAAAGCACTCTCTGCTCTTTCTCTAACCCGTGTAACTGAGAAACTGGGTTTTAATCATATGTAGAGTATAAGCATCTTTGAATTAATAGCTACCTCTGGAATAACTGCTTTACAGAGTTGTGGTGATAGCTAAACAAATTAGTGTGTATTAAGGGAAAAGGTATACTTTAAAAACAGTATTCAGATCCAGTCATCTCACTTCTAGATATTTACCCCAAAGATGTGAAATCAGTTTATTGAAGAAATTTCTGCACCCTCATATTTATTGCAGCATTGTTCACAATAGCCAAGATACAGAATCACCCGAAGGGTCTGATTTGATAAAGAAAATGTGGTATATATACGCAATGGAAAAACAAAAGAAATTTTGTCATTTGCAATAACATGGATGGAACTGGAGAATATTATGCCAAGTGAAATAAGCCAAACGCACAAAGCTAAGCACAGAAATGTCACATAATCTCACTTAATGTGGAATCTGAAACAATGGAACTGAAAGAGACAGTAGAATGGTGGTTACCAGAGGCTAGAGGGGTGTGGGGAATGGAGAGATGATGGTCAAAGGGTACAAAACCTCAGTTACACAGGAGGAATAAGGATTTTTCTTTGGAGATACATTGCACAATGTGGTGAACACAGTAAATAATAATGTAAATTTCAGAATTGCTAAAATTTAAGATACTTTTACCACAAAAAATAAATGTTTGAGGCGATGGATGTGTTAATTAGCTTGATTTAATTATTTCACACTTATGATTCATGAATCATATAACTTGGTACCCCACAAATATATACAACCATAATATGCCAATTTATAATTTAAAAAATCAAAATAAAAATATTCAGACCAATAAGTAGATATAACAGATGTGGATTACCACCTTGAAAGAATTAGAATGAATTAACTTCCTTAATAAGAAAAAACTGTGTTTAAAATAAATCATGTTAGTATTTAGAAGGAACGTTTCCATTGTCTACTTTTTCAGAATCATTATGGACATTACTGTACTGATAGATTTAAGACAACAAATTGAATTGAATCTTTGCTATGTTCCATGTTCTGAAATTAGCTTTTTACTTGATATTAGGTTTATTTGTGTACAGAAAGTGAGATAACTGCATGTCTACCAGGCCTGGCTATTTTTCACTCATTTTAATTATATGTACATACTTTTAAAACTGCTCTGGCTGGGCACCGTGGCTTACACTTGTAACTGCAGCACTTTGGGAGGCCAAGTTGGGAGGATTGCTTGAGGCCAGGAGTTCAACTCAGTTGCAGTGAGTTTATGATCATGCCACTATACTCTAGCCTGGGTGACCGAGGGCAGCTCTGTCTCTAAAAATAAAATAAAACAAAAAAGACCCTCGCCTGTTCCCTTATATCTTTGTTCTTTAGGTATCTATGGACTCTTTTTTTTCTTTTAATGTAATTGTGTTGTTCACTTGGGTTTCCATTTTTTAAAATGTTCTCTTGTTTTTACGCCATTTAAATGATGTGTCACTTACCTCTTTTTCAGTTTCAACTCACACCCTTACTGTCAATTATATTGTTTTGTTATGGTGTTTCAGGGATGTTGGCATGCTTTCATAAAATTCATATTTGTATCAAAGTGTAGATTAACTTAGCATTTTCCTTTTTATTTATTTATTTTTTAATTTTTTTTTTTTTGAGACAGTGTCTCGCTCTGTCACCCAGGCTGGAGTGCAGTGGCGCGATCTCAGCTCACTGCAACCTCCACGTCCCAGGTTCAAGCAATTCTCCTGCCTCAGCCTCCTGAGTAGCTGGGACTACAGGCACCTGCCACCACGCCCGGCTAATTTTTGTATTTTTAGTAGAGACAGGGTTTCACCATGTTCGTTAGGCTGGTCTTGAACTCTTGACCTCATGATCCTCCCGACCCGGCCTCCCATAGTGCCGAGATTACAGGCATGAGCCACTGCACCCGGCCAACATTTTCCTTTTTAAATCTAGTTACTTCACTGAGAAACAAGCACTAATAGTGTTCCTTTTCATTACGATACACAAATTAGATTTTTCTTTATCAGTAAGTGTCACTTGGTTTCCTCTGAGCACTCTGGAAACCTCATAGAGGGCTGGCTGTCTTAGCGTGGTCAAGGATAATGTCACGGCCCTGCTGATGGTGGTGTGGTGCATGCAGATTATGCATATAATAAGGGGTTGATTGAAGGTTCCCTTCACTGTCTTTCATTTTGCTTCCACATGACTTACATTCTTTGTTCAACTTTAAAATCAAAGTGGCTAATTGAATTTCTTAATCTTTACAGACTTTATTTAGCTTACCACTTTTCTGTTTGTACATTAGGAATGGTACTTGGCATTTTTGTTAGTTAAAATTATGTATTGGCCTGGCTGCCATACCAAAATACCATAGAGCAAGTGGCTTAAACAACAGAAATGTATTTTCTCTCAGTTCTAGTCTGAAAGTCTGAGATCAGGATGCCAGCATTGCTGGGTTCTGGTGAGGGCCCTCTACCTGGCTTGCAGACTTGCCTCCTTGCTGTTCCTTGTGTGGCAGAGCAAGAGCTCTGGTGTCTCTTCCTATTAGGACGCTCTTCCCATTACACTCTCCCCACCTCCCTATCCTGTAACCTCATCTGAACCTAATTACCTTCCAAAGGGCCCATCTTCAAATACCATCACATTGGGGGTTGGGGCTTCAACATATGAATTTTGGTGGGGGGAGACGCAATTCATTCCACAACAATCCAAGACTGTGAGTTTCAAAATGAGTACCACTGTGGAGACATAAGAGATGGGGAGAGGCTTGATGGGGTTCACGCTTCCCTGTTTCAACCAGAACAGTTTCCCTTTTTTTCCTGCCTAACTTTATACACTGTCATTTGTGGAAAGAGTTTTGTGGGTAGAAAATCTGTCTAAGAATGCTGAGTTGACTGCGGTGATTTGGTTCCCCTTTTCATGGCAGAGCTGGGGTTCTCTTCTTCCTGACGACCAACCAGTGTTTCAGCAGTGTTTCAGCCGTGGAACTCTTTGTGGTAGAGAAGAAGCTCTTCATGTGAGTAGGTCTTTGTTCTGGGAACAGGGCTGTCCAGCAGCAGGGGCTATTGGTTAGACTGATTACATCTGGGGTTGGGGCCAAGGATGGGATCCGGAGGATTACCAGTACTTTTTAAAATTTATTTTTAAATTGATGAATAAAAATTGTATATATTGATCATATACAACATGATGTTTTGAAAATATGTATAGGGGTTACCAATATTCATTGAGAAAAAGCAGCCAGAGGTAGGGAAGAAAATCCTGAGCCTTTGGGACCTGATATCCAGAGAAAAGAGTTTTTCTAGATTTGAGTACAGTCAGAAAATCCAAATGTTGGAGAGAGCAAGCAATAAAGGGACTGAAAAGTATATTTTGTTTTTAGTAAATACTGATGACCTTCACAAGAAAAGTTTGAGGGGCTTGGTAGAGATTAAGCAGCAACTTGGAAGTGGGGAGATTAAGTCAACAAAGAATGTGACCATGCTTAGCCCTCAGTGGACCAGGGAAGTGGCACGAGCCGGAAGGCATTCTTACAGTAAAGAGCAGCCTGGTTTAATTTATTGTATTTTCCTATTTATTTATTTATTTATTTTTTGGAGACAGGGTCTTGCTTTGTCGCCCAGGCTGGAGTCCAGAGACATGATCATGGCTCATTGCTGCCTTGACCTGCAGGGCTTACGCAGTCCTCCCACCTCGGCCTCCTGAGTAACTGGCATGCCTAGATTTTTTTTTTTTTTGACATAGAGTCTCGCTCACTCTGTCTCCCAGGCTGGAGTGCAATGGTGCAATCTTGGCTCACTGCAACCTCTACCTCCCAGGTTCAAGCAATTCTCCTCCCTCAGCCTCCCAAGTAGCTGGGATTACAGGCGCCCGCCACCACACCCAGCTAATTTTTTTGGTATTTTTAGTAGAGATGGGGTTTCGCCATGTTGGCCAGGCTGGTCTCAAACTCCTGACCTCAGGTGATCCACCCCCTTTGGCCGCCCAAAGCGCTGGGATTACAGGCGTGAGCCACTGCACTGGGGCGCCTGGCTATTTTTTTTTTTTTAATTTTTTTGTAGAGAGAAGGTCTCACTATGTTTCCCAGGCTGGGTATTTTTCAAGGATGGATCACATTTGCCCAAATGTACATGTCACATATAGGAATTATTAGAAAGGGAAATAATGAAGGAAGTGGAAGAGTTTGGAATTGTGGGAGAAAGATGTCAGGAAGAGGAAAGATTACAGTTTGGTAGTTGACAGGGATGTATGGCTGGAAGACATGATCATTGAAAGAAGAAGTCTTTTTCTTTTTTTAACTTGAGAGTAGAAGAAGTAAGAAGAGCTTAGTCATCTGAAGCTGCACTGGGGGGCTTGGAGAATAACAGGCCACCTTCCTCATCAGAAATAGGGAAAAAGAAAAGCTTCTATTCCTGCCAAAATCGGCTACTGAAGTGCTGTTCTTCAAGGAAAGCCCCCGTCAAAGAAGGAAAAGAAGCATTCTTTGAAGAGAGGGAGGATGTGTGGAATCTGTTTCCCTGGACTGAGTGTTCAGGAGCTAGAAAGAGCAGCAATAGGAGGGAACAGTGTCATGAGAAGAGGGGCTGTGCGCAGAGCTTCATGGGATGCTGTCTCAGGGAGGCTGGCACCCAAGGTATTCATGGGCATGCATAGTGGGTCTAGCCCTGAGGATGTGGGAAGCTGACTTGTTCAACCCCTGCTGTCAGCAGAGGTCTGTAACAGACAAGTCTAGCCTGCCCTGTGGCTTCTTAAACTAATCTTGGATGTATGATACGTATTTTTGTTCTATAGACATGAATACATCAGCGGATACTACAGAGTGTCATCTTATTTCCTTGGAAAACTGTTATCTGACTTATTACCCATGAGGATGTTACCAAGTATTATATTTACCTGTATAGTGTACTTCATGTTAGGTAAGTATGTAACAAAACAAAAAAGGACATGTCTTTAGTCTTGCCTATGGGTGAAGTCAGTTGCACCTTGCAAGCATATTTTTGGTTCTCAAAACTATAAACCAAACCATGAGATAAGGAAACACCTGTCCATTTTGCACTCTCTGAAATAGTTGTTCACTGCCAGCTATTTTTGTCAAGACTGTTTCCCAACTGAACTTTTTTGTTTGTTTGCTTTGTTTCGCTTTTTTGAGACAGGGTCTTGCTCTGTCACCCAGGCTGGAGTGCAGTGGTGATCATATCTCACTGCAGCCTCAACCTCCTGGGCTCCAGTGATCCTCCTACCTCAGCCTCTGGGTAGCTAGGACTACCAGCACACAGAAAGATGGAGTTTTTGGTAAAGATTGGGTCTCACTGTGTTGCCCATGCTGGTCTTATACTCCTGGCCTCAAGTAGTCCTCCTACCTCAGCCTCCCAAAGTGCTGGGATTATAGGAATGAGCGGATGTGCCCAGCCTGAACTTTTAAAACCACTTATAAAACTACACTTTACTGAGAGATGCTTGTGTTTTACACAAACATGGAAAGAATTTATAAAACTTTGAGACTATGCTGGAGAAGCTGGGATATTTATAGCCTATCTATGTTTTCTATCTGTCTGTCTGTCTATCTATCTATCTATCTATCTATCTATCTCTCCCTGTCTCTCTCTCTATATGCATATATATATACACACACACACTTAGAGATATATAGAATGATTAAATATATTTAATCTCTTAGAGATACATAAAATGATTAAATATATATATATATATGTATTTATTTAATATATATTCCCCATCCCTGCTTCTTTAATGAGAGAAAGACGGTGCCTTTTGGGGCTTGTTAATTAAAAAAAAAATACTTGTTTGGTAGATGTGGAGACTCATTTGTGCATTATGCTCAGGCTTCACTCCAGGCTCCTTGCATCTGATTTCCATATATTTCACTGATACACACATGCACACACACAAAACCCCTGGAAATATCTATTTTGACACTACAAGATAAGAACTACCGATTGAGTTTAAACCTTCCATTTGACAAATAATAGGTGTGTCCTAAACAATCAGGGTTAGGATCTAGATCTCCAGACTCCTGATTGTTGTTCTTGTGGCTGTTTCAAATCTTCAGATTGTATTACCTGTAGTATTAGCTCACTACAGTTTAGAAAGCAGTTTATGAAACGTAATTTAGTCCCATTTCAATCCAGAGTGATGTGGTGATCTGTCTAGGGAGGCTTGGGTTATGGAGGCCCCCTCCCCCTCCCCCAGATACTACAACCACTGTGAGGTCATGGCATCCCGATCGTCCCAGTCCCTTCACTCACAAAGTTACAGCACACAATGAGTAATGTGAGGATGTATGGGCAAATGAATGTGCTATTGATGAGTTTCCTGTGAAAAGAGAAGGCAGTTGAATTTTGGTTAGTTGTACTGCCTGCTCTTCATCTCAGGAACTCAGAAATTGTCCGTAATTATACATAATGGCACATAAGTGTTATAAGGACCAGTGCTTATGAAGTTGGTATAAAATATGAGAACTTTATACAGTTACATGGACAGACACAACATTGGAGACCGAGGGTGGTTGGAGAGTGGATGACTTTTTTTCATTCTAATATTAGTTTCTCAAAATATTAGTGTTAAATTTGCACAATAAGCAATCCCAAACATACGGTGACCTAGGCAGTTGGGTTAACTACTTCTTCTCTTTCTGACTAAGGATTGAAGCCAAAGGCAGACGCCTTCTTCGTTATGATGTTTACCCTTATGATGGTGGCTTATTCAGCCAGTTCCATGGCACTGGCCATAGCAGCAGGTCAGAGTGTGGTTTCTGTAGCAACACTTCTCATGACCATCTGTTTTGTGTTTATGATGGTGAGTCTGAACTGTGTTTGCTCTGATAAGGAATTGTTTTTTTCCTTCATTTCTTCCTGCACATTCACCTGTCATGTAAAACCTGTTTTGAGGATTCTGTAAATGGGGCTCTGCTTTACTTAAGGCCATCTACTGGAATAGATTATGCTAGAGAATATACTAACTTTCCTCTTTGCCCTTATCCGACCTTTTTTGCTACTGTTCTAATGAAGTACCAATAATTTTAGTTAATATTGTTACTAATGAGCTTTTAAAAGGCGTTTCTTTGTGACCTATTATGAAACCTTAATAAATTGGAATTTCAAAAACCAGAAGACATTTGATCGGCAGATTCTCTTGAGAATTACAGATTATTTGCCCGACTTTCATGCTGGCATTAGAGAACTGCTAGTTTATTTTTTTTTTACATTTTTAATTTATGTTTTAAAGTTCCCACATACAGCATTGAACTGCTAGCTTGTTTACCCACCAGCAGAGATAGTTTGGTTGGATTTATAATACTGTTTTCCAAGACACATACTAAGCCTCATAAGAAGCAGAACAGAATATGGTTTGAGTAGTCTATTTTGGTTCCCTCTCGTATTTTGAAAAAGAGTGTTTTAAAAATATTGGAAAATTGCAGAGTTCACACACTACTAAGTACCTCCTTTCTGGGTTTCGTTCCTGACATTCAATGTGTTTCTGCTTATCTTTTTTTTTTTAATGGTTACTTAATCCTAATCTTACATGCCCCTAAATTTTGCACATAGAGGAATCAACAGGTGAATGAAACCAGTTACATTTTTTTCCCCTTCAACATCATACTTGACAGGAACATGTCCTGTCTGCTAGAGTAGGAGTAGATGCCTTTAAATAAAAATAATTAGCACAAACTCTTGCCATAGTTTAATTCTTCCATTTCTGGATTTGAAAACTACCAATGCAAACATTAATGAGGAAGTGATAGGCATGTTTATATTTCCCATACTGTCATCCAGCAAATACAAATGTTTTGTTTGATTTATTATTATTTAAAGATTTCTACACAGAACATTAAAAACTAGTCATAAAACTGTATTTTACTCAGAGATGCTGTGTTATATGCTAAGCACTTGGTCAGGTCAAGTCTGAATATATATTGTCATACCAGCAACATCATCATTGTTATGCATATACCAGTATGCTTGTGGTGGCAATTAGTTCTCTTGTCAATCTTCAGCAGGTCTTCCCGGCATCTCCATTGCGCTATTGCTTTTTGGCAGCTTTAAATGATAGCACTGATCCTGTTTATACTCCACCTCTCACTACATTATACTCTGTATCAGTTCTAGACTTTGGGTTATGTTAAGTCTGCATTCAGAACCTCATATCCTTGCTAAAGTCATATGGATATAGACTGCAAACCTTTGTAAATAACAGATCTTATCATGTGAGGTGCAGTGGGCGTGTGATGCTCAGGATTTATCTGGTATAGATTCTTCCAATGCCAGGTGTATTGGTGAGCACACATAGTGGTTGTATCATTAGAATAGTCAGTGCTTCTTGACCTTCCATTGTGTGCAGTTACAAATAAAGTTGAGTACATAGTCTTGACAATTGAGGATCTTCCGATTAAATGGAATATCTAATATGTATTAGATATTTTGTTCTTCCTTTAAAACCGTAAATGACTTCAGCTATATAGAGATGTGCACATGCAGAGGAGAAGAGTTTAGTGAGTGTCTAGAGTAAGTGGGAAGAACTTCAAGAAAGAGTTGATTTTAAAAGAAATACTTACAAAGTGATAGGGACTTGAAGAGGGTATTCTCTAGAATTCTGCATGAAATTACTCAAGCAGGCCTGACTCTTAGTATTTGCTTTTTGTAGATTTTTTCAGGTCTGTTGGTCAATCTCACAACCATTGCATCTTGGCTGTCATGGCTTCAGTACTTCAGCATTCCACGATATGGATTTACGGTATGTCTTCCTTGTCTGTCACTGTGACTGCATTCCCAAACTAGGAACAATGGAAATCAAGCGTCCTCATCTCATTTCCCTGATCATGAGCTGTGAAAGTATCCCATCCAGAAACTCCCTTTTAGGAGCAAGGAATGAGAATTTTCTGTTAGCCTTGGTTAACACAAGGCTGGGGAGTCATTTGCTATTTTCCTCAGTCATCCTTTAAAGGGCTGAAGAGTGGGGAGATACCTCCTAGTAAAGGAGAAAGATTGGCTAATTGATGAAAAACATATTGTTGCATTTCAGTTCAATAAGGAAATAAATGAGAGGATGGGAGACTAGAATACATATGTTTATAATGAAAGGAAAATTAGAAGAGCAAAGACCATATAATAAGCATAGTCATATTGGCTTTTGCAAGCTCATTAACTCCAAAGTAAACTATCCGTGTCTTAATATAGTATAACCAAGCTTCTAACGTCCAAGAATTACAACTGGTTCTAATGAAAACAAACAAGAACGAAAGATTGTCACTGTAAATTAACAATACTCATTGAGCACCACTGTATCATTTTAATTAGAATGTTTATGGAGTTACAAAATTGGGGAGAGAAGGAGGAAGGAGCTATGGTGTAATATAGCCAGAGGTCTCCCGCTTTGGCAAAATACTTTACTTCTTTTGTATTGGAAGCCAAAATCCCAACCCTAGGTTTCTTGATTGCCAGGGAAAATAACATTAGTTGGTTTGGTGAGACAAAGACTGTGAATATGTTTTTAGAAATAACAATAAAGATTAAACTCAGAGGGCATGATTGTGATAACTCTTTGGAAACTTCTTGAAATTTAAAACGGTTTACCTTGCCCTGCTCCCACTTGTGTTATAGGCTTTGCAGCATAATGAATTTTTGGGACAAAACTTCTGCCCAGGACTCAATGCAACAGGAAACAATCCTTGTAACTATGCAACGTAAGTTTTTGTTCAGTGTCAAAACGGGTTTTGTTACTACCATGGTGTGATGTATAAAGGCTACTGGGCTTAGATCTGTATGAGACCTTCCAGGGGCACTGAATTTTTCCGAGCCTACGTTTTCTCATCCATAAAGTGAGTTGTGCGCGAATGCATGTGAACATGTGGCACAACCCCTCAGTATTCTGCTGCAGTAAAAATTGTCTTTAACGTGCAGCAATGTTTCTTACGTTTGTTTCGTATTGTTTTGGGCCTTTTAAAAGATCCTTTTGATATTTTGATTGTGGGTTTGAATTCTTGGTTTTCAGAGCATTTGAGATTGAAGTGAGGTGCTTTGATATTTTATCAAGGGCTTATGGTTCCTGAACTGTATGGATTATATGAAATCTATGGGTCCCTGAACTCACGGATACTTCTGAGCCCAACGCACGGACAGTAGTAAGAGTGAAATAGGCAGCAATAGCACAAAGAAAGTGAACATTTCCCTGCCAAGATCCTGGCACTTCCACTGCCTCATGCATTTGGAAGACATCATGAAATCAAAGGCCGCATAGTCATGTGTTGTTGTTTTTAAATTAACTTGGAATACTCCCTATCAATCGATTTATCCTCTAAAAAAACAAGAAACACTTGAATAAGTTGAGAAAAAACCCCGTTTTCACATAATGTTAAAACAGATTCTAATAACACTAGATAATATTGTTTTAAGAATTTAGTAACACGTTCCTTTTCTATGATTGCTAATGGTTTGATTTTGATACATAAATTAATGAGAGAAAAGAGAATGTTGATATTATCCTCAATCTCCTGAATGTTCAAGATAGAATATAAATAATTCTGAATAACAGGACAAATTACTCTTTTGAATTGTCCACAGGAAATCCTCTATACAGAGAGGTTTTCTTTATTCTGTCCCTCTCTTTTGGCTTGATCAGGGTGGTCAGGATGAAGTGGATGGGAAAAATGGGACCAGATAAGGAGGAACCACCATGGGCTTCATGGTGACGGAAGATGAGGCTTCATCCTCAGTAGACAAAGGAGGAAGATATTCCCTTTTTTTTTTTTTTTTTGAAACGGAGTCTCGCTCTGTCGCCGAGGCTGGAGTGCAGTGGCACGATGTCCGCTCACTGCACGCTCCACCTCCCGGGTTGACGCCATTCTCCTGCCTCAGCCTCCTGAGTAGCTGGGATTACAGGCGCCCACCACCACACCTGGCTAATTTTTTGTATTTTTAGTAGAGATGGAGTTTCACCCTGTTAGCCAGGATGGTCTCGTCTCCTGACCTCGTGATCCACCTGCCTTGGCCTCCCAAAGTGCTGGGATTACAGGCGTGAGCCATTGCACCCGGCCAGGAGGAAGCTATTCTTATAGTAAAAGAGACGCTATGTATGTTTTTGGAATTGCTGAATTCCCAAGAGTTGCACAAAAATGGTATCAGGCAGTAACTGTGGCTGTCCAAGCTCTTTTTAATACAAGATGATTTCCTAACCTGTGGCAGGGATTTCATCCTACTCAACTCTAGCTGCCACTTAAGGCTTAAACCTGATAGCTGAGTTTGCTGGGAATGTCTTGTACCTGAGTATCTGTGATGCTCCTCACAGTCTTGGTGTAAGAGCTGACAGAACCTGACTTTGGCAGGAAACCCATGCACACCTCTTTTCCTGGTTTTGGAATTCTTAACCTGTGTTGTTTTTTATGGCTATTTGTAAGAGTAAAGAGTACTGTAAGAGCTTTGATCATCTTAGTAAGGGTCACAGGTGTCATCTGTTTAAGCGGATATTTTCTTTATCAGGGATAAGGGAACTATTACTTGATAAATATTTCTGCCCTTTGGAGAGAGCAGCATTACAGATTTGGAAACCAATAAATTTGAGTAGGCTAAAAACTTGGTGATTCAAAATATGACTCTGTAAACCTGGTCAAGTTCCTTAAACGTTAGTCCCCTCATCTTTTAAGTGTGTACAATGTCTATCACATTGGATTGTTTTAGGAATTAACTAAGTTAAGTCCATGTTGCTTGTTAGTGTCTAGCAAAATTGTAAACACACAATGACTGTTAGCTATGACATCTGAAGGGGTAATTATTAAAGGCTTGGTTCAATTTTAGCCTCCTTTAAGGAACAGTGGATATACTTAGTAACATTTGACGGATGCTAGGAATGAAGTTATATTCTTTTTCTGTTTAATTTCAGATGTACTGGCGAAGAATATTTGGTAAAGCAGGGCATCGATCTCTCACCCTGGGGCTTGTGGAAGAATCACGTGGCCTTGGCTTGTATGATTGTTATTTTCCTCACAATTGCCTACCTGAAATTGTTATTTCTTAAAAAATATTCTTAAATTTCCCCTTAATTCAGTATGATTTATCCTCACATAAAAAAGAAGCACTTTGATTGAAGTATTCAATCAAGTTTTTTTGTTGTTTTCTGTTCCCTTGCCATCACACTGTTGCACAGCAGCAATTGTTTTAAAGAGATACATTTTTAGAAATCACAACAAACTGAATTAAACATGAAAGAACCTAAGACATCATGTATCGCATATTAGTTAATGTCCTCAGACAGTAACCATGGGGAAGAAATCTGGTCTAACTTATTAATCTAAAAAAGGAGAATTGAATTCTGGAAACTCCTGACAAGTTATTACTGTCTCTGGCATTTGTTTCCTCATCTTTAAAATGAATAGGTAGGTTAGTAGCCCTTCAGTCTTAATACTTTATGATGCTATGGTTTGCCATTATTTAATAAATGACAAATGTATTAATGCTATACTGGAAATGTAAAATTGAAAATATGTTGGAAAAAAGATTCTGTCTTATAGGGTAAAAAAAGCCACCGTGATAGAAAAAAAATCTTTTTGATAAGCACATTAAAGTTAATAGAACTTACTGATATTTCTCTCTAGTGGTATAATATCTCAGGAATCTTTGCTGAGGGTTTGGAACTGTAGGTAGAGTAGAGGGCCAGGAGTCCAGTAATAGAATTCTTGCACCATTTCTGGAACATTCTAGCTCTGGGAGGTCACGTAACCTTCTTGGGGTAGTTCAGTGGTTTATAATCCAGGTGTGCGTCAGAATCATCTGAGGAACTTTGCTAAAATACAAAAATCTGGCCTAAGTATCTCCAGATCTACCTTCATAAAGGAATCTGACCACTCCTGGATTTGGTAATTTCCAAGTTCTGAAAATTTTACTTAGGATTTCATAACTATTACATCTGTCCCTACATAGGTTTTCTTTCCTACTTATATACCTTATGTTCTCTTCATTCTAACCTTCATCAGTAATAGGGAAGTGTTTTAATTTTATTTTTTTAGTTGAAGTGTAATGTACCAAAAAATATAGTTCAGTGAATTAAAATGAACACACATGTGCAACCACCAATTCAGGTCAAGAAATAGAAGACTGTAGCACACAAAAGCCCACTCAGCCACTCTCCCAGTCACTACTTCCTTCCTTACCCCTGGGTTATTTTTGAAATGACACTTGATGTATTTCCCTCTGTTGCTGTTATGAGAACATTGCTACAGCCAAGTGTTGTGTTTCTGTGTGCATAGGTTGATACTTAATTATCTCCCCACTTTTTAATAAACTTTTAATTTGGAAATAATTTTAGATTGACAGAAAAGTTGCAAAGATAGTGAGGAAAGTTCCTGTCTACTCTTTGCTCAGCTTCCCTTAATGTTAACATTTTATATAGCAAGGTGCATTTGTCAAAGCTAAGAAGTTAACATTGGTACAATCACTGTTAATTAAACTGCACACAATATTCAGATTTCACCACTTTTCCACTAATATTCTTTCATTGTTCTAGGATTCCATTCAGGAGACCACATTTCATCTAGCCCTCTTTTTTAAAAGTAAATACTTTTCAACACTTACAGGAGTTAACTGAGCTGGGGCATCATGGTGTATAGACGCCCTGACACTGGTCACCTTGGAATTCATTTAGTTTGTCAGTGGGTGCCCTGACATTCTGTCACAACATCAATTTGGGAACATGGCATTATATTTTTATCTTTGAACTTTTTTCTTTTTGGATGACATTTGATTAATGCGTCATCTTGGAACACATTATCTTTTTTCTTGGTTATGTGATCAGGAAGATTAATCAGTTTTTCCTGTTCTTGGTATAATTCCTGCTTTTCACATACCTGTGCCTTACAGTTCTATCTATCTATACTTTTTACACAAAATATACTTCAAAAGAAACAAAACAGCAAAAATTATTAACTTTTTAAATGAGAATTTAATTATATCCTATTTTATGTATTCTCTTTTTATATTAAAATTGCCTTTATATGCTTTTGTTGTGGTAGGAACCAGATAACATGAAATTTACCATCTTAACCATTTTAAAATTAAGGAACTTTTTTTTTTTTTTTTGAGATAGAGTCTCGCTTTGTCGCCCAGGCTGTGGTGCAGTGGCGCGATCTCGGCTCACTGCAAGCTCCGCCTCCCGGGTTCATGCCATTCTCCTGCCTCAGCCTGTAATAGCTGGGACTACAGGCTCCCGCTACCATGCCCGGCTAATTTTTTTTTTTTTTTTGTATTTTTTGTAGAGACAGGGTTTCACTGTGTTAGTCAGGATGGTCTCCATCTCCTGACCTCGTGATCCACCCGCTTCGGCCTCCCAAAGTGCTGGGATTACAGGCCTGAGCCAGCGCGCCTGGCCAGGAACTTTTTTTAAAGTATGGTTTATTTTCTTATAAAGTAGAAATGTACTTAAGGATATAGATATCCATATATATTATATGTATATTATATATATTCTCTGTATTTTTATATCCTCTATATATATTATATCCTATATATAATTTATATCTTATAATGGGTATCTATATCCTTAAGTAAATTTCTACTTTATAAGAAAATAAACCACACTTTTAAAAATGTTCCTTAATTTTAAAATGGTTAAGATGGTAAATTTTATGTGCTCATTTTATGTTTTATATATATATATATTCTTTTGATTTTATTTTCCTGGATGTTAGAACTAATCTATAATGGAGACGAATTAATGTGGTTTAACATAAAAGAAATCTCAGTTAAATGAATATAAGTTGCTATTTATACTGTTTATACTATAAATGTATACTATCTATATTGCTTTGCATTCTTTAGTGGCAATATATAGTGTTTTATGATACCTCACTGTACTGTGTCTAAAGAACTTTTCTTTTGGATGTAGCAGTAGGATTATAACAGGTCATTGGCTTGACAACACCTGCAAGTCATTACAGTGTTTTAAAAACTTTTGTCTGGTATTCATAGTAAAAAAAAATACTTCATATTGCAGCCCTTTTTTTGTGCATGCACAAAAATATAATCCAAACAAGTTTCTTATGGTGCATTCTGAAAGATATTTTAAAAATAAGGTTTGAGTAAATACATCTTCTGTGTCTATCAATATAGACATAAAGCAAATATGCAATCAAGAAATACATGTTTTCAAAGTTATGTAATTATATCCATCTCTTTAATTATTTTTAGTGTCCTGGTTTGATGATTTTTGTGCTTATGCTGGGAATATTGCTCTCCCTACCTCACATGGATATCAAAAGGACTAACTAATTCTTAATACTTTTTTTTTCATTTCATGTTCTTTGTTTTCATAGAACCTTACATTCCCCAAATTCCTTTATGCATCTGTAAAATGAGAGTTTCTTCTACCTTTAAAGTTCTGTGCATGCATGGATATTTACATTAAATTGTTTTTTTTTCAACTACCTTCAAGAAGAGCAGCCAGCCAATTTGACTTTTTCAATGTCCACTAAATTTCTCAGTGCAACCCTATAATTTATTTATTTTGATTTATTACAAAAATTTGAATCTTCTGTCATGCAAATTCAGACTAAAGTTGCTAAGATCAAGGAGGGGAGGGTAGTCTTTTGTTCAAAAAGTCATCTTTCCACCTGTGCTTCTGGTTGGTCATGTGTATTTTTTTTTTTTTAAGACTTTGTTTTGGTTGGTGGAGGCAGGACGGAGGAGAGTTCATTATTCCTGTAAACCAGGGGTTGACAAACTTTCTGAGAAGGGCCTGATACTTTCTCTCTCAGGGTCTTTTTTTTCTATTTGCCTCTTTTAAAAAACAACTTTATAAAAAAAGTTAAAAACCATTTTTCGGCAATGTAAAAACTCTACTTAGCAGGGGGGCTGTACATCACAGCCAGGGAACACCAGATCTGGCCCAGAGGCCATCATTTGCAGAGATACCTCCTGTAGACAGTTGTTCCTGCTTCATGTGAGACCGTGTCAATATGCTAATATGCTGATAAACCAAAGTTCTAAGAAATTTGTTGTAATTTTAATTTTCAAGATATTATATTGAAATCCTGTTTCTTCTTAATAGAACAAACACAGTGCTTCCTGATACTTCATTCTCTCCCCTACCTCTCTGCCCTGCTTTGACAAAAGGCGAAAAGTGGGTTTCTGCATCTGGCATTAGTTTCAAGGTTGTCCTGAGTACACTCAGTCCTGTGTGGTGGCAGTTAGTGTGGTAAGAGGGGTAAGAGAGGCTGATATCAGTTGAGATGGAAACTTCTGGCCTCGGGGCTTGTGGGAGAGCCTGTCTTTTTTTTTTTTTTTCATGTTCAGGAATTGTTTGTTTTTGAGACGGAGTCTCACTCTGTCTCAGGCTGGAGTGCAGTGGTGCGATCTTGGCTTACCGCAACCTCAGCCTCCCAGGTTCAGGTGATTCCCCTGCCTCAGCCTCCTGAGTAGCTGGGACTACAGGTGTGTGCCACCACGCCTAGCTAATTTTTGTATTTTTAGTAAAGACGAGGTTACACCATGTTGGCCAGGCTGGTCTCAAACTCCTGGCCTCAGGTGATCCACCCACCTCAGCCTCCCAAAGTGCTGGGATTACAGGTGTTAAGACCACACTTGGCCTGAAATTTTTCTTTTTAGTGCATCCAAAAGGGTGGCTATTCTCTGAGTAATCAATTAACACCAGTGATCCCACCAAGGATGTGTAACCCAGAGCACCAAATCGCTCATTTAAATAGTAAAGTGTTAATGTGGACATTATCTTGTTACATTATTGTCTCAGGTGTGAAACTGAGATCAGAGGGTTCCTTGGTAAACACAGAATTGGGATTTAAGACCAATGCAACAATGTCTACGACATCCATAGGGATTTGTGTGTCAAGCTAACCTGAATAGTTGCTCCAGCTCACCTTCACCAAGACAATGCAGGAGATAGCAGTGTCCCACCCTTATGGGCTTGTGTTTATCTTCTGTGGACTAAAGATCCTGGCCTTGAACCCCACCAGACATAGCTACCATGTGGCTTGCAGCCTGTTTGTATACATACTTTAAATAAATGGTTGACTTGCATGTTGACTTGTAGACTACTTTTTTCCCTCCACTTAGCAATATGAACACAATGATACTCTAAATCAAAGTAACTCTTGTTTTCTAAACTATAAACCTTCAAATTTCTTTCTTTCCCTCCCTTCCTTCCTTCCTTCCTTTCTTTTTTTCAGCGTCTCACTCTGTTCTTTAGTGCAGTGGCTCAGTCACAGCTCACTGCAGCTTCCATCTCCCAGGCTCCAGTGATCCTCCCACCTCAGCCTCCCGAGTAGCTGGGACTATAGGTGCACACCACCACACCTGGCTAATTTTTTTGTAGAGACAAGGTCTCACTTGGTTGCCCAGGCTGGCACATTTCTTTGTGATTACATAGGGTGGAATTTCCAGAGCTTGCCTGATAAGAATCAGTGGTCATCTAGAATGCCTATAATAGGAAGGAAAGTATTACCTTTTTTCTCCCTTGTGTCAGAGGTAAGCTGGAAATTCTAGGTAATTCTTTGGGAAATATAGCACCTACTTAGGATTGCAATAAGAAGTTAAGGCTCACTAACTTCCATTGTTATAATTTGATCTTCATTCAATCACTGGGTAACTGTTGCGTTCAAAGCCATGCGTTGTATTTTGTATCCACCTAAATATCAGAAGCACAAGTAGAACTAAGTGAGCCCATTAACATCACCTGATCTTCAGATCATTTTTTAGCTGCAGAGTCATCCTTCCACACCTGAGCCCCATAGAACAGCTTACAGATGGTCCTCGACTTACGATGGCGTTACCTTCCAGTAAACCCATATTGTAAGTCAAAAATACACTTAATGCATCGAACCTACAGAATATAATAGCTTAGCCTAGCCTAAAAATGCGCTCAGGACACTGACATACCCTGCAGTTCGAAATCCCCTAACACAAAGCCGATTTTATATTAAAGTGTTGAATATCTCTGTAATCTATTGAATACTGAAAGTGAAAAACAGAATGTTGGTATGATACTCAAAGTCTAGTTCTACTGAATGTGCATGGCTTTTGTACCATTGCAAAGTTAAAAAGCCCTAAGTCAAGCCCTCGCAATTCGGAGACCATTTGTATATGGGCCTCTGCTAAATGACACTTGGAAGCGGTGCTGCTTTGATCAAAGTGAGGATGCAGGCTCTCACTTGGCTCCCTTTGTCAGGCACCAAATTCTGAAGCATCCGCTCAATGATGAGAGGCTTGGCGGTGTGCTGTTTGGAAAACCTCAAGCTGTTTCATCTTTTTCATTTTCCAAATGGGGAAACCTGTGTTTCAGAGACTGCAACCGGCCAGAGGTCACACAGATTATTTCCTTGCTAAGATTTGGAAAATACTGCAGTATTATCAGGGGCATCTTGACCAATCCTGAGGTGGGTTACTTTGGAAAATGCCCTATGCATAAGCCAGAATGGGTGCAGTGGGTGTCAGTGGAAGCTAAGGAGTTGTAAGAGCTGTGAGGCAAAAATGGGGCCTTTTTATCTCTACAGCTAATCTCGAATTCATTGAATACTGAATGTGAAAAAGAGAATGGTGGTATGGTACTCAAAGTATGGTACTACTGAATGCGTGTGGCTTTCATACCATTGCAAAGTTGAAAAGTCCTAAGTCAAGCCCAGGCAAGATTCCCCAGTTCTCCTCCTCTTGTCATCCTTTATTTACCAGGTCTGTAACCCTGATGGACTAGATAGGGTAATCTATAATGTTCTTACCCACAAAATAGGGATTCTAATAGTATCTACCACGATCGGGGTATGGAAATTACATAAGATGCTACATGTAAAGTGCCTAGAAGTACCTGGTCATAGGACCTGCTCAATACATTTTTAGCTATTACTGTTATATTCCACAGGACATGACTGGTCATAAGCATCATGCTAGTGGCAGTTCATGGGTGATGCCCTCAGTGGAAACTGAGGCACCATCCTCCAGCATGTGTTGTATGGATTGAGCCAGAGTTCAACAAACTGGCTTGCCAGCCAAATCTAGCCCACTGTCTGCTTTTGAAAATGCAGCTTTATTGGAACACGGCCATGCTCATTCACCTTTGTAGTGTTTGTGGCTGTTTTTGCCCTATGATGGCAAAGTGGTTGCACCAAAGACCATTATGACCTACAAAGCCTAAAATAGTTATTATCGGTCCTGTGTGTAAAGTTTGCAGATCCCTACATTAAACGAGTAGTTCCTGCTTGCTTCCAACAGTTAGAATACACAGGTCCATCAATCAAGCAATATTCGCTTCTCTCAATATCATTCCCATTAACCCCTCTTTAGAATTTACACTCCTGTTTCTGCAGCTTTAGACTCTGCCCGTTTAGATGCCCTGGACTTAAAAAGTAGGGGGACGTGTCCAACCTGGAAGTACAGTGAGGGTTCCACTGAGTCTGATACTGCCTGCCACGTGGTCTCTGGGATTTCCACACCTGTGGAAGAGCAGGCAGAGAAAGGAGATGTGTTTGTCATCCTGAGAGGCTGGGGTTACTGCTACATAATTGGGCAGAGATTTCACAGAGATAACTCAGTGTTTCCATGCTCCACGGCTCTGTAAGGGCAAGGTAACCAAGGGCTCTGAGCCCTCGAGATTGAAGGTTCAGATCAGCGCACCAGGCAAGCAGCTTAGTACAGTTGAAGTACCAGCCGAGAGCGAGGGAGCTCCCGGAAGGACATTAGAGGGTGAAGTTATTACTGCAGCTGTATGACCAGTGGCAACAATGGGGACTAGGTAGTTCCAGTCCTGTATTGTGTTACCTAGAGATTACAGCTGGCCTCTCCTTCAAAAAGTCCAGGGTGTGCATGAGTGGATCTGAATGGTGCAAGGGGTGGACTGAAGTAGACACTTTCATTGCTGTCTCCTATCTGATTTTGGTTGCAGCTCTGGTGGACAGTTCATGTGAGCTCAGATCTTAGCATCCCACCCCTGCACCACACATCTCTTCACTTTCTGCTCCTGGGCTTTCTCCAAAGCTGAAAGAAGCTCACCTTGTGTGCAGGTGTAGCCTGGTAACATCCCAGGAGCACCCCTCAACCAGTAGGGATTGGGGCCAGTGGGCAAATGACCCAGCCTTAGTTCTTCAGACGGGGGCATTCTGTCATGTTCCCAGAGGAGGAGCTGAGGCCCTGCTGCTTAGGAAACACACCAGCGTCCTGGCATTTCCTCCTTTTTTGTGTTACTTTGTTCCCTACTCCAGTTTTTGAATATCACCTCCCAAATAAACTATGAAATACTTGAACCCAAAGTGCTTGTCTTATCTCTTCTTTCAGAGAAACACAAACTAAAACACATTCTCATTAAGACGAGAAATAAACATGTCTACTTTGGCTGCCTCTCTCTAGCATGGTACTGTCCTTATTTACAGATGAGATGGTCTTCTACATAGAAAACCTAAAGAAGGCCAGGTGTGGTGGCTCACGCCTGCTAATCCAGCACTGTGAGATGCTGAGGCAGGAGGATCACTTGAGGCCCGGAGTTTGAGGCTGCAGTGAGCTGTGATCACCACTGCACTCCAGCTTGGGCAACAGAGTGAGACCCTGTCTCTACAAAAAAAGAAAGAAAAAGAAAAGAAAACCTAAAGAAACACAGAACCAGAGCTAGTAAAAAACTTCAACAAGTGTGCTGAATATAAGATTAATTTATTTAAAAATTAGTAAATTAATTTCCTTTATAATAGCAATAACCAACTAGAAACGATAATGAAAGAGAAGATTCTGTTCATCATAGCAATAAAACCATAAAACAGTAAAGCTATAGTAGCAATAAGACCATTCATATTAAACAATGCATAAGATCTTTAAGGAATTTTAAAGGTCTTGACAGACCTTTTAAAGGACATGATGGAAGATCTGAATAAAGGGCGCATTATCATGTTTCTGATATTGTAAAGATGTCAATTCTCCTCAAACCAATATATTCAACGCAATTCAAATTAAATTTCAATGAGACTTTTCCCTCTTTTTCCTCTCAGGAACCCATCAAACTTATTTTAACATTTATATGGAAAAAAATGATTCACAAAAATAGCTTAGTCCGATTTTACAAAACAAAAAATAAACCCAGAGAGGCATCACTTCACCACATCTGAAGACATACTACAAAGATATAGTCATAGAAGTCATCGTGCAGGAACAATCCTAGATCAGCAGAACGGGATAAAGTGTTCAAAAACAGGCACATATATGCATGAATCTGAAATATATTGACATCATGAACTACTAAGGTAAAACGACTTTTTTAATAGAGTGTTGATAAAACTGGCTCATTATGTGGACAAAAATACCTACAGACCTTTTATACAAATTTAAAACATTAAATGTGAAAGATAAAACCATACGTTTAATAAATAAAAATTGTGTGACCTCATGGTCTCTTGAAGACCCTCAAAACAATGCGGCAAAAACATTGATGAATTTTTCTATGTAAAAATGAGGGAAACATTGGCAAGTTATCAGGTGGATAAGAGATATTAACAGGGTCCAAACTGATAAGAGATTAATATTTAAACAATACAAGAAACTTGTAACAAACAATAAAAAGACCTTGACCAGCAGAGAAATAGGCAATAAACAGAAACATACTTGTTTCCCATTAGATCGAATTGCAAGATTTTAAAGGTTTGATAGGTAATTTACAAAGAGAAACCC
Organism: Pan paniscus; assembly: GCF_029289425.2. Classification (NCBI taxonomy): domain Eukaryota; kingdom Metazoa; phylum Chordata; class Mammalia; order Primates; family Hominidae; genus Pan; species Pan paniscus. The sequence continues at coordinate 86,084,033 of NC_073252.2, read as the reverse complement.
TAATGACTAATGACTAGTTGAGGGGATGGATATTCAACTTTATTAGGAATCTAAGATATGCAAAATAAAATGAGGTCTCACTTTTAAAACATTCCATTTAGCACAGATGAAGAAGCTAGGTGGTACCAGTGCTGGTGAAAGTATGGCTAAATCCAGTTTTCTCATGTATGTAGTGGAATTGTAGGCTGGTGCAGTCATTCTGGAGGGCAACCTGATGGTTCTGGGTAGAGTATATGCCTGGGATTCAGCACTCCAACTTCTGTTATATACCCACCGAGAAACTTATGAAAAGTCAATAAGAGAATTTACAAAGATTCTTTTTTTTTTTTTTTTTTTTTGAGACAGAGTCTCACTGTGACACCCAGGCTGGAGTGTAGTGCAGTGGTGCAATCTTGGCTCACTCCAACCTCTGCCTCCTGGGTTCAAGCAATTCTCCTGCCTCAGCCTCCCGGGTTCAAGCAATTCTCCTGCCTCAGCCTCCTGAGCAGCTGGAACTACAGGCATGCACCACCACGCCTGGCTACTTTTTTGTATTTTTAGTAGAGATGGGTTTTCGCCATGTTGGCCAGGCTGGTCATGAATTCCTGGCCTCAAATGATCCACCCACCTCAGCCTCCCAAAGTGCTAGGATTACAGGCTTGAGCCACCATGACCAGCCCAAAGATTTTGAAATAGAATTAGGGCCAACCATTCGCTATAGTAATAGATACTATGTAAAATGTGGCTGCATGCTAGGAAGTACTACACAATCAACAGGATAACTTACTAGAGCTACACACTGCAGAAGAAATACACCTTAATAAAAACATTGTAAGAAAAAGAAAGGTCTATAGTATAAATCTATTTATTTAAACACATAAACAGGATTTATTTTTCTACATATCCAAAATTATCAGAATGGGCCCCTATGAGGGCAATGGCAGAAATGGGTAGTCTGGAGATGGAGAGCATGTAATAGTGGTAGATAATATAAAACGCCTAAAGCATTTATTGGGGCTGATGTGAGAAGCATATGGCACAATACACATAAAAGGACCTTCAAAAATATAAATTGTGTTGGAAGGCCAAGGTGGGCGGATCACGAGGTCAGGAGATCAAGACCATCCTGGCTAACACGGTGAAACCCTGTCTCTACTAAAAATACAAAAACAAAATTAGCCGGGTGTGGTGTCAGGCGTCTGTAGTCCCAGCTACTCAGGAGGCTGAGGTGGGAGAATGGCATGAACCTGGGAGGTGGAGTTGCAGTGAGCGGAGATCGCGCCACTGCACTCCAGCCTGGGTGACAGCACGAGACTACGCCTCAAAAAAACAAACAAACAAAACAAATATGTATAGATATATAAATTGTTATGTACTCAGAATGTATTGTATTGGCAATCTTAATGGTAAAAAAGAATTATTGACCAAGAAACTGCTTTGGTTTATACAAAGACTGAACAGATTTTGCTTGGTCTTATTCAAAGGAAGGGATTTCAAGATAAATCAGGCAACATAATGGCCTGAACATGAAAACATTTTTATTTTGAACTCAGCATGAAACTTGGAGGATTGCTTTTCAAACCTTTAAAATCTTATACTTTGATCAAATGAAAAAAATGTGTATTCTTCATTTAAAGAACAGACTAGGATAAAATAAATAAGGCATTAGAAAATTTCATCATGTGTTTCTAGTTTGTTTTTTCTTAAGTTCAAAGACTGGACTCAGATTAAACAGACAACAGTGAACAACTTTTGAACCTGCAAGTGCACATTCAACTTAATGGTATGTTCAGATTTGTTTGATAAGCTACTAGACTGATCAGGATAAATAAAACAATTTGTGTTGACAGCAGTAGCTCTATGACCATTCAATACATCTCTTTAGAGTTGAAGTTCATAGGCGTTTGGATTTTCTGGGAGCACTGGCTGTCTCCATTGCTTAATGAATATTGCATTTCTCAAAGCCGTTTTGTTTTCCAAGCTACTGATGTCTTTTAACTATTACTTATAAATAGAAAATAGCTTATATTTTCAACATAGCTCTTACTTGGGTGACCAAATATTCCCAATGCTTCCTCCATTTGGCAGGGTCATGGTGAAAGGTGCAGCATATTCAATTTTTTTATCCCTCTGGATGCAGTAGAGCTCAAGTGGCTTATAATAATACTGCCATTTCAAGGGCATGCCCTTACTTTCTTAAGATTTACATGGTGTGATAAGGGACCACTGGTCGTTTTAAGTACATCTTTGAGTTGACCCTTTCCCCAATAGTATTAGATATTTCTTTCTTTTCAAAATGCAAACACCAACTTGAACCAGACAAATATTTCTTTTAATCAGTAAAAGAACCAGCACAGTTCATAAGAGAAAAAACACAAATGATCCATATGAAAAAATCAAACCCTTACGGAACTGTAAGATTGATGCCACTTTCACTTACTGACAAATATTAATCTTCTCCATCAAAGGTTGTTTTTTCCTTTAAGAGATGGGTGGTGGTCTGTGATTTTTCTAAAAATATTGGCCATGTTCTACTGTCTTGAAACTTAAATTTACATCCACTAAAACATCTCTACCTCTTAAAGTTTTTGTTTATTGGTTTTTGTGTGTATGTTTTTTGTTTTTTGTTTTGAGACAGGGTCTCACTCTGTCACCGAGGCTGGAGTGCAGTGGCGAGCACCACCATGCCTGGCTGATTTTTCTATTTTTTGTAGAGATGGGGTTTTTGCCATGTTGCCCAGGCTGGTGTTTACTGCTTTTTAAAGTCTAGAAGAAACTCTAAGAAATCTTGTTTTTTTGTGAAGCAGTATCTGAGATTCAGCAATTTCTTCATTTTTGTGCATAATTTTCTTCTGTTTAAATTTAAATAAAAATAAACACTTTTTACAAAAAAGTTCTCTGTGTTTGCAGGTGGACAAATGAATACTCATAAATTTGGTTATAATATGACTTGGTATAAATGTTCTGAAAAATTGGTAATATGTGTCAAAACCATGTGTTCATATAGATTAACCTAATTATTACATTTCCAGATATTTCTCCATACAGAATTCCATGAAGAAATAACCAGATATGTGAAAAAATTTATGTCGACATATGTTAGTCATGGCATTAGAGGTAATAATAAAAAACGGGAACAATCTAAATGTCCAACAACAGGGCAGATGTATTTTGGGTAATTCATATGAATTAAAAATGTATAACTTATGAATTAATTGACATGTATCACATATTCATATATTATATATATATTTTTAATTTTAGTGACAGGGTGTCACTCAGTTCAGGCTGAAATGCAGTGGTAGTGTGATCATAGCTCACTGTAACCTTAAATTCCTGGGCTCCAGCAATCCTTCTGCTTCAGCTGCATAGCTGGGAATGCCGGCATGTACCACTATGCCCAGATTATTTTTATAGAGACAGGGTCTCGCTATGTTGCCCAGGCTGGTCTTGAACTCTTGGCCTCAAGCAGTTTTCCTGCCTCAGTCTCCCAAAGGTCTGGGATTACAGATGTGAACCACTGTGTCCGGCCTTCATAAATAATATTAATTTATATTGATTCACTCTGTAGTTATTAATAGAAATCAGGGTTTCATGGAATGTTTATGATACAGTATGAAGTGAAAAAGCCATACACAAAACTGTACAAATAATAGCCCAATTTTGAAATACAAACACAGAAGACTTTTAAGTAAGTATTGAGTTATCATTTGGCAACATCATTCTCCTTTATTTACCTTTCAAATTTGCAGTTGTCAAGAATTCCTTTCCTTTTTGCTGATTCAACAGATTGTAACTTGCTGAGCAAGTCACTGGGCTAGGTACTGTAGTACCTCCTTCCATTTGTAATGGAAATTTCAGCTTTAAAGTGCTTTCATACGTATATATTCTTACTGCACAAGCAAAATCCTATGAGGGAGACAAGTATTGATTTTCCCATTTGACAAATGAAGAAATGAGAGTCTTCAGAGAAACTGGACCAGTTGTCTTGGCATAATCACATGACTAGGAAGTATAGAGTGGGGACCAGAGTCTTAGCCTAGTGCTTGTTTCTTTATGCTTTTAAACTTATCTGTTTTATGGGTGGTCTGCATAGAGAGTCACCATGTGGCACAACTCCATGGAGCCCCATTTGTAGTATTCTAAGGGGATGGAATCCCTTAGGATTGAACAATGCGTGATCATACATAGTGTATAATGTGGGCATCTTGACCATGTGGCACTTCAGTGTATGCCTGCTGGTTTTCATCTACCAGTGTCTGCATTTCTTTGCCTGCAGGCTTGCTCAGAAGCCAGCAAAGGCTGCTTTGTCTACTGGACGTGCTAGGGAATTGCTATCATTCTCCCAGAGTGGTCTTTCAACCAAAGTCCTGGCCCTTCAGCTGGGATAAGTCTGAATTGTTTGTTCTCATTTGTCCTACACTGTTTCTCAGCATTTTACCACAGGAATTAGGCTTTGGCAGCCTATGCTGTTATGCAGCTAGATGACACGCCCTTTACTGGCACCCTCTCTTCTCCCCGTCTTTCCCACTCCACTATCCCTATTGCCTACACCTCTCAAATAAACCACCTGCCCTGGAATCTTCGTTTCAGGAAAATAAAAACAAAAATGCCATAAATGACAGCCCTGTGCTTAAAGGCTAACTGGGTACCTGAATTGTGTAGCTCGTGTAATAAACAGAGAAATGTCCCAATTAATGTTTTCGGACATAGAGAAGGTGCCTTTTTCAAAGTCAAAGTCTCATGATAAAAGGCACATTACCTGTGACTACTTAGAAAACAGACAACTCTCACATCTGCTACTATATCAAGTTTTTATTAAGAAGTAAAGTGCTCAGTATTACACATTAATAACATTCTTGATTGTCGAGAAAGACTTGCGTATGTAACGCCTTTTTAATAATACCAGTACACAGGGAAAGATAATAGGGAAGAGATGAGGGGGGAATTCTCCATGACTAAAGAAGAAAAATATATGTAATTTATGGGTAGAAAGGAGGAATTCTGCAAAATTTTGCAAGTGAAATGAAAAACAGTACAATAAAAAGTATCATAAAAAGACTTTCTAGTGACCATAATTGATATATGGCACATGGTCGATACACATGGATACCACATAATAGCTGCACTTCAAATTGAAGTTTGTTTACATGTAACAACATGGTACATATACATAAATATGTACAGTCAATATCCCTGGAATGCAAACTTTAGTATGTAGTAATAAAGAACTTTGTGTAGCATATTCAAGAGAAAGTAAAGATAGAGATGAAGCCATGAGGAAAAACTTACAGAAACCCAGTATGTTTCACTTTCAACCTGGAAAGGTCTATTTGCTCATGTTCTCATTGGAGATTGGACTGACATTCTACCAGTTAAATGAACAACTTGTGAAATTAAAATATAGCATTAAATGACAGGATTCTCTTGGTTCTCCAAGTGAGGGTTATTCAACAGCACTGCATGCTCTTTTGCTTATTAGCGCTCAAAATGTCACCTTACTCAACATTTCTGTAAAAGAAGATTTTTTTTTTGAGAAATAGATTTCTCCCCATAAATTTGGGTGAGACCCTCTCGTAAAGAAAACAGTGTTGCTAACTCAAATTTTGGCTGATACTGTCTAATGTATGAACTTTTAATACCAAAACCTCTTTTTTATTAGATTGAGCTCCATTTGGATTACAAATTCTAGTTTTGAAACACAGGATCAAGAATACTTGAGTACTATATTTTTTATTTTTGCATTTTTTGTAGAGATGGAGTTTCGCCACATTGCCCATGTTGGTCTTGAACTCCTGGGCTCAAGTGATTCGCCTGTTTCGGCCTCCCAAAGTGCTGGGATTACAGGCGTGAGCCGTCATACCTGACCGAGTACTATATTCTTAAAATAGTTTAAAACCAAATGCTTTATGAATTTCAAAACTTTCTTAAAATTTTGCTTAAAATGAACATAATTGTTGGATAAAAACTTTCAGTGCATACTAAAAATTTAGTAAGTTGGTCTCACTAGATGAGTTATAACATTAAATTCAGTTGCAAATGAGTAGAGCCACATGGGAAAAAGAATATGCAGATAAATCTTTATGCTAAACTAACCATTAAAAGAAATTAAACTGAGTGACAACTTAGGGCTCCTTCCAATTCTCCTGTGTTATGGTTAGAGATGCCATTTTATCCTATAACTGATCTTTGGTGGTTTTACTCAGCTTATTCAAATTAGAGCCAAAATAATGTAAAAATTAAGTGATACAGTTAGTCCCACAGACATCAGATACGATCAACTTACAAAAAAGCATAGTATTTAACATTCATCTTAACCATTCACACAGATTCTATCATAGTTTGGAGTTCCTTTCCATTTTATCTTTTAGAAAAGTTTACCCCAGGAAGCTAGTTGAAAAAAAAGGCTCCTTTCTTAAAAGAAAGCTATGTATTAAGCTCATGAACTATGCCAGAGTGGAAAGGAATGCCCCATTTTCCTTCACACTCTTGGAAAAAAATAACAATACTGATTTTTGTGACTGGAAATGAAACTCAGAAGCCCTTTGACAGTTTTCTAGCTTTAAAAGGCTACTTCATTGTCAACTGAGAAGACTCAGTCATGGTGGCAACTGGGCGTACCACTCAATACACATCATGAAGATTTTTTTTTCTGTACTCAATATTTACACCTAGATTTCTTATATGAGAAAAAGAAAAAAAAATCTTTGAACCATGGGTAAAGTTTATATAAAATAAATTAAAGTGCAGAAGATTAGCAATCGGTCACAAAGACTAGCATCCTATGGTGGTCAGGGCATATAAATAGTGTGCTTGTTACAGCAATTCAGGACAGCCGTTTCCTCACTTATTAGAAACACACATACTGAAACACACATATCATACGTGGACATTAGAACTCCCATTTCCACCTGCACCTTCCATGCCTTCTGTAGATTGGGAGGAAGATGGGCGGGAGCTTCTGGGGCGAGGTTGACCATTTAGTCCCACTGGCGTGCCTAAACCATGACTGATCTGGGAAGCTGCATCATCGGATTCCCAGCGTTCCAACTCTTCACGCACTAGCCGTTCCATCTGTTCCCTATGGATTTCACTGTCACGACCCAGCCTTTCATCCTAAAAAGGGAAAAAGAAACTGGTGTTGGGGGGCAGTAGAAGGAAATGCCTTAGGAAGTCCAGGGACCAAATAATCTGTAGTTTGGTAAGGCTGGAGATTTACAGCATATAATAGCAAATCTCAGAGTTGCTGGAGTAATTTTTCACTTAATTCTACCCTGCAGTGAAGGCAGGACCATTAGCATATGGAGTATTAAGAAAGTAACACCTCCAGATTATAATTTTATCTGTAGTTATGGAGAAAGATAAACATCTCAGCCTAAGGGTTAGACAATATGACTACATTGATGTTTTATAGCAAGAGATTTTATAGAAAGAGTGTTTCTGTTTCAGAGAAAAAAATCTGAAAATTAGAGTAAACGGAAACATCATTGTGAATTTCTATAAACGTAAATTTTTTTTACTCTTCTTCAATACTTCAAATACAACTGTCACCAACATATATTTTCATTAATAACACCATGCTCAGCAGTGGTGTTTTCAGCTCATGACTACTGACCTCAGCCACCCCATCCAACAGCCTTCCCAGCACCTCCCTCCTCTTCAGTTTGGCTCGCTCCATAATCTCTAGCTTCACGATCACGGCGTCAATCTTGGACACTATGCTGCCGATGGAATGCTCCATCCGGTCCACTCGTCTCACCAGGCTGCAAGGAAAACACAGTACAGAGGGACAAAGTGCTTGTCATTGTCTTTTCAGCCCCACTGGCTTTTCAAAAGGAAGTGCTAAGATTTTTTTCTTAAGCAACACAATCACTTGAAACACTTTCTAAGTTGTCTCAAGCTTTACAGATTAACTCTCGGATGCCGCTGGTGGGAGTGTTAACTGAAACAACTTTCCTGCAAGTCAGCGCGTATCAGAAGTCTTAAGAATGTATGCCTAACCCTTTATTTAGACATTCCATTTTTAGAACATTTTCTAAAGGAAAATTTTATATATGTGTAATTTTTGGCTATAAAAGAGTGCTGCTTCTTAATCGCGGATCATTGAAAAATGGCTACATCAAACAATTGATGGGGGGTAGGGCATGATGGCTCACGCCTGTAATCCTGGCATTTTGGGAGGCGGAAGTGTGCAGATCGCTTGAGGCCAGGAGTTCGAGCCAGCCTGGGCAGGATGGCAAAACTTCATCTCTAAAAAATAGGTGGGCATGGTGGCATGTGCCTGTACTCCGAGCTACTTGCGAGGCTGAGGTGGAAGGATCACCTGAGCCTTGGGATGTTGAGGCTGCAGTGAGCCGTGATCATTCCACTGCACTCCTGCACTCCAGCCTGGGTGACAGAGTGAGACCCAGTCTCAAAAACAAACAAACAAACAAAAAACACCCAACAATTGGTAGGAAATTAAATAATCATTGTTCATCCATACAATAAAATTCTAAGGAGACATCAGACATTATACTGTGGCAGACTATTTAATAAAATAGAATTAGATTTACAATATATTAAATAAAGCTTGAAAAACAGTATGAAAACAGCATGTTCACTTACAATTCTATTATTTTGAACTTAAAAAATGTATACAAATACTTTAAAAACTCGTAAGCCAAAGACAACCTCTGCAATGGTGGCAAGAGGGTTCTGTAGACTCTCTCTTTAGTGAAATAACTGTAACTGTTGAAAATTATTTTTTAAAACTCAAATATTAAAAATTTCTAGAAACTTTTAAGGGTGTACAGCAAATGAAAAAGCATTTATTCAAGAAAATCTACTAAATTTTAGTATGAAGAGATTCTGTGGCACTGAAGCCATAATCTGAGCCTTCTCTCCTGTCCCCAGCTCATGTGATAGAAGCACAACTTCACATGGGTGCAGCTAAGAGCACAGGGCTCCCTCCTCCCCCGACTTCCAGTCTAGGGCTACAGTATCTCCCAGGGAGGGGCAGGCTGCCAGCATTTCTCATCCTAACATTTCCACCCTTTTTTTTTTTTTTGAGACAGAGTCTTGCTCTGTCGCCCAGGCTGGAGTGCAGTGGCGTGATCTTGGCTTACTGCAACTTCTGCCTCGTAGGTTCAAGTGATTCTCCTGCCTCAGCCTCCCGAGTAGCTGGGACTACAGGTGTGCACCACCATGCCCAGATAATTTTTCTATTTTTTAGTAGAGATGGGGTTTCACCACGTTGGCCAGGCTGGTCTCAAACTCCTGACCTCAGGTGATCCGCCTGCCTTGGCCTTCCAAAGTGCTGGGATTACAGGTGTGAGCCACTGTGCCCGGCTTTCCCACTCTTGTTAAAAAAGTTTTTTACGGCTTTTTTTTTTTTTTTTAATAGAGACAAAGTCTCGCTAAGTTACCCAGGTTGGTCTTGAACTCCTAGCGTCAAGTGATACTCCTGCCTTGGCCTCCCATAGTGCTAGGATTACAGGCATGAGCCACCATGCCCAGCCTCAATGTTCCTACTCTTTTTTTTTTTTTTTTTGAGACAGAGTCTCACTCTGTTGCCCAGGCTGGCGTGCAATGGTGTAATCTTGACTCACTGCAACCTCTGCCTCCAGGTTCAAGCAATCCTCCCACTTCAGGCTCCCGAGTAGCTGGGATTACAGGTATGCACAACCCACCAGTTAATTTTTCTATTTCTTGTAGAGATGAGGGTCTCACCATGTTGCACAGGCTGGTCCTGAACTCCTGGCTCAAGCAATCCTCCTGCCTTGACCTCCCAAAGTGCTAGGATTACAGGCGTGAGCCACTGTGCCCAGCCTGTTCCCATTCTTAAATGCATGTTGCAGAGGTTCTAATCCTGTTAAGAGTGGCTAAGGGGAATGGGGCTCTCTTCTTCCACTCAGTTCCCACTTGCAGGGTGGAGTTTCCATGCCAGAAGAAGCAAGGTGAGAAAATCAGAGACTGCCATCTGAGCCCAGTGACTTGTTCATAAAGCAGGATGTCACAGAGAGGTGGGCCACTGTCCCTGGCTCTGTAAAGCAGTAGCAGTTTTGCTCATGGGGAGACACAGGTCATAGGAATATAGAACTCTTCTCAAGTGAATGGACTTTATTTGGAATGAAGCGTGAGGAAATTAAAGACTAAGGATGCTCTTGAAAACAATGGAGATTGTGGGGATAAGCATTTACAAGGAATCTGGTAGCCTCATGAGATAAACAAATTACCAGCTAGTTCACCAGAGAGAACCAGGGAAAGAGACAGCTAAGAAGACAGTTAAAGACTGGCCTCAGGGGCCAGGCGTGGTGGTGCATATCTGTAATCCCGGCCTTTTGTGAGGCTGAGGTGGGTGGATTGCTTGAACTCAGGAGTTTGAGACCAGCCGGGGCAACATGGTAAAACCCCATCTCTATAAAAAATGCAAAAATTAACCAGGCATGGTGGCGTGCACCTGTAGTCCTAGCTACTTGAGAAGCTGAGGTGGGAAGATTGCTTGAGCCTGAGAGATTGAGGCTGCAGTGAGCTGAGACTGCACCACTACATTCCAGCCTGGGCAACAGAGTGAGACTCTGTCTCAAAAAAAAAAAAAAAAAAAAAAAGACTGGCCTCTAAAACTAGCCCTGCAAAGAGGCCTGAATTTAAGTGGATCAGACTGTGGAGCAAATTACATCCCAAGGCATTCTGGAAAACAATAGACCAATCAGTAAACAATGAAATGTAATAACTAGGTCTAATATCCACAGAGGCAGGAGGTATAACAAAGAGGTCAGAGAAAGTTAATGAGCACGCTGCTAAAACCACTGTCTTCCCAGAGTGACTACGTACATGGCCACAGCTGCGCCCTCTAAGGAATAAAGTCAGAGGCAGATACTGTGGGGAAACAGACTGTATGAAAAAGTAAACAAGCAAAGAGCAATAAAAACAAGTCCTGGGGAGGAAAGGGAATCACTAGCCAGAGTTCCTACAATATATTATCTAACATGTCCAATCTTTAACAACAACAACAACAACAACAACAAAACAAAACAACAAAAAACAAAACAAAAAAACAGGAAAATGTTCCCATACACAAGAAGAAAAAAAAAAAGACAACTGAAACTGTCTTTGAGAGGGCCCAGATGTCAGACTTAGCAGACAAAGACCTGAAGGTACCTATTATAAATATATTCAAACAGGTTAAAACAAACAAACAAATAATAAAAAACCCCACCATGGTTAAAGAAATAAAGGAGGCTGGGTCCAGTGGTTCATGCCTGTAATCCCAGCACTTTGGGAGCCTGAGCAGGGAGGATCACTTGAGCCCAGGAGTTTGAGACCAGCCCGGGCAACTTAGACCCCATCTCTACAAAAAAATAAAAATTAGCTGGGTACAGTGGCTCATGGCTGTAGTGTCAGGTACTTAGGAGGCTGAGGTGGGAGGATTGCTTGAGTTCAGGAGTTTGAGGCTGCAGTGAGCTGGGATCATGCCACTGCACTCTAGCCTGGGTGACAGAGAGAGACCCTATCTCTTAAAAAAAAAAGGAAGTTATGATGACATTGTCTCATCAAATACAGGATATCATCAAATACAGAATAAAGAGACAGAGATTGCTAAAAAGAACCAAATAGAAATTCTGGAGTTGAAAAGTATAATAAATAAAAAATTCAGGCTAAGTGCGGTGGCTCATACCTGTGACCCCAGCACTTTGGGAGGCCGAGGCGGAAGGATCACTTGAGGCTGGGAGTTTAAGACCAACCTGGGCAACATAACAAGATGCCATCTCTACAAATTTTTTTTTAAAAATTAGCCAGGCATGGCAGCATGTGCCCATAGTCCTAGCTACTTGGGAGGTTGAGGCAGGAGGATCATTTGAGCCCAGGTGTTCAGGCTGTAGAGAGCCATGATTACACCACTGTACTCCAGCCTGGGTGATGGAGTGAGACCCTGTCTCCCTGTCTCTCTCTCTCTCTATATATATATAAATAATAAATAAATAAATAAATAACTAGAGGAGCTCAACAGAGATTTAAGCAAGCTGACAGAAGAACAAGTCAGTGAACTTGAAGATACATCCATACAGACTATGCACTCTGAGGAACAGAGAGGGAAAAAAAATGACGACGAACAGAGCCTAAGAGAAATATGTGATACCCCTAAGCATATGCATAATACGGGTCCCAAAGGAGAAGAGAAAGTGAAAGAAGCAGAAAAAACACTTTCCAAGGAGGATGAACTCAGAGATTTATACCCAGACGTATCATAGTAAAAATACTGAAAGACAAAAGCAAAAAAATCTTGAAAGTGGTGAGAGAAAATTGAGTCATCATGTACAAGGGGACCACAGTAAAATTAGCAGCTGTCTTCTCATCAGAAACAATACAAGCCAGAGGAAATGAAGGAGAAAGAAAAACATTCTCAGATAAAAAATGAAAGAATTCATTGCTAGCAAACCTGCTTTACAAAAAATACTAAAGGAAATTCTTTATGCTGAAAGCAAGTGACTCCAGATAGTAATCAGAATCCACATAAAAAGGCAAAGAACATTGGTAAAGATAACTGCGTAGGTATAAAATATAGTATATATGTACATTTCTCCTTTTGTTCCTTAACTGATTTAAAAAGCAGTTGTATAAAAATATGTACATAATTGGATCTGAAGGTCTATAATAGAAATGTAATATATTTGACAATAATAGGAGGTAGGCAGTAGCAAAGCTGTATCGGAGAAAGAGAATGACGACAGATGATAACTTGAATCCAGAGGAGCAAAAGAAGAGAATTAGAAATGGTAAAAAAGTAGGTTAATATACAAATTTATAAATATATACTTTCTCTTCTCTCAGCTTCATTAAGAGATATAAAATTATATACTATATATCACACAATGTGTTATAAAAATGTAATATTGTTCTAACAATGTGATTTGCAACATATGTAAATGACTATATATACATATAGATAGATGAATATATAGCACAAAAAGAGGGAAGAGGAAAAAAGCTAAATAGAAATGATATTTCTATATCTCACTGGATTCAGTTAATATATATCTGAAGTAATTTTTCATAAGTTAATTGTATAAACTAAGTCTTGGAGCAACTCCTAAGAAAATGACTTAAAAAATGAAAAATCATTAAAAAAATGTAAATGTTATACTTGAAAATATTCACTTAATGTACAAGAAAGCAGTGAAAGAGGAACAAAAAAAAGTAAGCTAGGAAACAAAAAATAAAATTGCAGACAGAAATCAACTACATCAATGATAACATTAAATGAATGGATTAAGCAATCTAATCAAAAACAGAAATTGTCAAACTGGATAAAAAGATAAGATCCAATTATATGCTGTCTACAGGAGAGACATACTTCAGAATAAAAGATATAAATAAGTTTAAAGTAAAAGGATGGAAAAAGATTTATCATGCAAACAGCAACCAAAAGAAAGCTGGAGTGGTTACAGTAATATCAAACAAAAAATACTTAAAACAAAGAATTTTACTAGAGATAAAGTGGATAACATCTTGTAATGAAAACAGGGTCAATTCTTTTTTTTCTTTAGCCTCATTAAGTTCAGAGAGAAAATAGGATCAATATATTAGGAAAATATACTAGTTATAAATATGTATGCACCCAACAACAGAGTTCCAAAATACACAAAGCAAAACCTTACAGAATTGAAGGGATGAACTCCAACTAATAATACTTGGAGACTTTAATACCCCACTTTCAAACGTGAATACCACATCTAGGCAGAAGATCAACCAGGAAATGGGAGACCTGAATAAAACTATAAACAAACTAGACCTAACAAACATCTACAGAACACTCCATTCAACAACAGCAAAATATTCATTCTTCTCAAATGCACAACGAACATTCTTCAGGACGAACCATATGTTAGGCCATAAAAATATATAGAAACATTGATAAACACACGCAAATAGAGACACAAACACTGATATATTAATAAACATTTTTCATTGGTAGAAATATGGGAAATGTTAATGTTTTCTTTTGCTCTTATTTGCTAATCCCTATAGTAAACATATTATGTAAGAGACAAAACACCAATTGATAATTTTTTTTTGAGACAGAGTCTTGCACTGTCACCCAGGCTGGTGTGCAGTGGCGTGATCTCGGCTCATTGTAACCTCTGCCTCCCAGGTTCAAGCAATTCTTTTGCCTCAGCCTCCCAAGTAGCTAGGATTACAGGTGCCCACCACCACGCCCAGCTAATTTTTTGTATTTTTAGTAGAGATGGGGTTTCACTATGTTGGCCAGGCTCATCTCGAACTTCTGACCTCATGACCTGCCTGCCTTGGCCTCCCAAAGTGGTGGGATTACAGGCATGAGCCACTGCGTCCGGCCAGTACAAGTTAATTTTAAAAGCTGGATGATTAGTAATGGAAAGGAGTGAATTCAGAGAGATGAGGGAAACTGCCTAGTCTCATGTGGACTCTTGTCAACGCAAATTCTGCCAATTCCTTTATACTTACACTTGAAACTCTTCATAAGAAACGCCACTAGAAATGCTTCCCCTCCTTCTGGAGCTATGTCCACTATCTTCATCGTCATCCTCCTCAGAGTCATCCAGGCTTCGAGGGAAACTTCGGCTGCTCATGGGACGTGGTAAAGAACTGTGATCCAAATCCAGGTCCTCCTGAAGAACAAGGGGTCACTGAGTGAGGAGCAGAACACTGAGACCCCACAGAAACCTCACCAAGGACATGGGCAAGCAGGAACTGGGTGCATGCCATTTACCTGGGATTTCTTTGTATTTAACACCAGGCTGGGACTCTTGCATTTTTCAGTTTCATAGATTGGCAAATTTAACTAACAGCAAGGAATAGCCAACTTTTTGTTTGAACAAGGAAGAACATTAAAACACAGCAGGCAAAGAAAAAACTAAATGAAGAAATATGGGCCAGGCATAGTGGTCACACCTGTAATCCTAATACTTTGGGAGGCTGAGGAAGGAGGACTGCTTGAAGCCAGGAGTTCGAGACTGGCCTGGGCAGCAAGGTGAGACTCTGCCTCCACAAAAAAATTTTTTAAAAATTAGCCAGGCATGGTGATGCATGCCTGCAGTCCCAGCTACCTGAGCTACCTGGGAGGTTGAGGTCGGAAGATCACTTGAGCCTAGGAGTTTGAGGCTGCAGTGGGCCATGAGCCATCTTAAAATAATAATAAAATAAAGAAAGAAATGAAGAAATATATTACAGGTTGAGTATCCCTTATTTGAAATACTTGGGACCAGAAGTGTTTTGGATTTGGGATTTTCAAAAATATTTTGGAATGTTTGCATTATACTTACTGGTTCAGCATCCCTAATCTGAAAACCCAAAATCCAAACTGCTCCAATGAGAGCATTTCCTTTAAGCATGACCTTTGAGTATCATGTTTGTGCTCAAGAAGTTTTAGGTTTTGGAGCATTTCAGACTCACATATTTGGGTTAGGGATGCTCAACCTGGATCGCCTTCTTTTCATAAAAGATAATACATTCAACAGCTCCAAAGTAGGAAGGATGTAATGTCAGAATAAGAACTTTGTCTAAATAGAGCCTTGTAAAAATTTTCCTCATTTTCTTTATGCTTAAATTTCACTGTGACTGGAGAAGTCTGTCACCTACTAGCACTGTCTGTGGAGTGGCATTTAGAAACCACTGTCCTAGACTTCTCATAGGAAAGTGGCTTTTGTAATAACATTCATCTGTGTTCTCTGTACCTCAGTTACCACAGATTTTTGTTGTTGCTGTTTAACCATTTATTTTTGAAAGTTAATGGTAAAGCTTTGAATTTTTTTTTCTGACAATAAAAGCCCACTTATGTTTATTTTTAACTATTTTGTAAAAAGTATTCAAATGGAAGGCGGCTGTTAATTTTATTATAAATGTTAATAATTTAGGAAAGGCACGGTGGCTACCGCCTGTAATCCCACCACTTTGGGAGGCCAAGGTGGGCAGATTGCTTGCAGTCAGGAGTTTGAGACTAACATGGTGAAACCCCGTATCTACTACAAATACAAAAATTAGCCGGGCATGATGGCGTGTGCCTGTAGTCCTAGCTACTTGGGAGGCTGAGGCAAGAGAATCGCTTGAACCCGGGAGGCGGAGGTTGCAGTGAGTCGCGATTGCACCACTGCACTCCAGCCTGGGAGGCAGAGCAAGACTCCATCTCAAAAAAAAAAAAAGAAAGAAAAAAAAGTTAACAATTTAAATAGCCACTAACTAACCAGAATAATTTCACATCTCTTGATAAGTCATTTTTTGTTTTCTTCACTCTCACGGACATTGTGGACTCGGCAGCTAATCAGGCTTCTCTTTTCAAGCTGATTACCAGCAAGCTTAGGGCCCAATTTGTAGCTCAATCTTAATAAGCATATGTGTTTTTATGAATGCATTTTTAAGCTTCATTAATAATCCATTATTTTTACTTTTGCTTGCTTTTCATTTTGACTTTTTTATATCATGCTAACCACCCATTTTTATACATAATTGTGTTATATATTCTTTCTGGAATAAACAGGGTACTAACACATAAACCGACTGAGAGAGAGAGAGAGAGTGGTGGGGAATGGGCAAGAGACTCAATAACCCACTACTTCTATAGTGTTTGATACATCTGTGGTGTTGTAGGTACCAAATCAAATCCGGTTCTCCTAAACCAGACGCACCCTCTCTTTCTCTAAGTCGTCTCTCATCTGCTGATGTTCATGTTCGGTCAGTTCTTGGTCTCCATCTTGGTCGTACTTTGTGAATATTGCCTCAATCTCTGCATCAGTATGGCCCTTCCTGAAATTAGAGAGAGGATACAGATAAAAATCATTCCTGGTACCCAGTTCACCCTGAACACAGAGACATCAAAATGCAGGAGGAAAGGAGAAATCACCAAATGGGGGCAAGTTTTCCTCTTATAACATGTTCCAGAAAGATACCTGCCTCTGGAAAAAAAAAAAAAAAGTATCTGTATGAGCCCTTGGGCTAGAAATACTCTTATCACCAGGAATTTATCTTTAGAAGCAGGAATTTTTCAGAACCTCAGGAAGCATGATTCTCACCCTTTGAGATCTTGTCGAAGTTCGTCAAAGTTTAACTTGCCTCCTCCTTGCCGCAGACTCTCTGAAATGTCATCCACGGTATTTTTTTTCAGTTTTAGTTTGACCAAAGCTTTATGGTAGCCCTATCAGAGAGAGAAAAAATAAAAGACTTGGTTTAGTGTATTCTCCTTTTGCATTTGTTTTACTTTCCATTCACAGTAGTAACTACTATAAACCTGGTGTACACTGGCCATTCAACAAGTATGTGCTGGATGAATGAATAATTAATGTATCCAGTTTTCCATAAAACACTTGTGGAAGAGTTACATGGAAAAAGTCAGGGTCTTTCAGTAAGTCATGAAGAACTAAGGGTCTTTTACTCATATGTGTATTCAAGTTTATGTGATAGAAACAAAAATTACTATATATGCTATAGCTGTCTGCCTCAGAGCATAAAGTACTGTGCAACAGTTCTTAGGAATACCAAGAAACCCGAATCATGAATTGCATTTTTATTTTTTATATTATCTATCTTCTAGACAGTAATTTCCTTAAGTGTGTATAAACAAACAAACAAACAAACAAAAAACCCAGTGAAATGTAGATGAGGATTTTCCCTTTTTTTGAGACAGGATCTTACTCTGTCACCCAGGCAGAAGGGCAGTGGCGTGATTCTGGCTCACTGCAGTCTCGACCTCCTGAGCTCAAGTGATTTTCCCAACTCAGCCCCCCAACAAGTAGCTGGGACTACAGGTGTTAAGTCACCACGCCTTGCTATTTTTTTTTTTTTTGTAGAGACAGGGTCTCACCATGTTGCCCAGGCTGGTGTTGAACTCCTGAGCTCAAGCGATCTGCCTGCCTCGCCTTCCAAAGTGCTAGGATTACAGGGGTGAGCCACTGCCCCTGGCCGAGGATTTTTCACTAGCAAACTTTAGACCTGACCTTGCTTTGCACATAGTGCAGCACTGTAAGTGACCATGCAAGCTGAAATTGTGCAAAATGATCTGAATAATCAGTGGGAAGAATTACAATTGTTCTGTCATCTTTACAACTTTTAATCAAAACATTAAACACTCCCTTAGTGTCAGTTATAAATGTATAGGGAGCTTAAAAAAGAAGAAAACTAATATTGATTTAATACGCTAAAATGTAAAACATTAGAAACATTAAAAACTAAAGTGTTTTATTTCTTTGTAAAAAATGTATCCAGAGTAGTTTAAACAGCACTTGCCTTGTTTTCATTGTATAATATTACACTGTACACTTTACACTGTGGAGTGAACTTCTTTTCTATGCATTAGTGAATTGTCATATTCCTTCTTAAATGTGGATCAGCTTCCAACATATTTTTCTTTTCTTTTATTTATTTTTGAGACACAGTCTTACCCTGTCACCTGGCTGGATTGCAGTGGTGCAATCTCAGCTTACTGCAACCTCCGCCTCCCTGGTTCAAGCAATTCTCGTGCCTCAGCCACTTGAGTAGCTGGAATTACAGGTGTGCACAATCATGTCTGGCTAATTTTTGTATTTTTAATAGAGACAGGGTTTCATCATGTTGATCAGGCTTGTCTCGACTTCCTGGCCAAAAGTGATCCACCCACCTTGGCCTCTCAAAGTGCTGGGATTACAGGAGTAAGCCACCATGTCCAGCCCCAACATTTTTTCTTTTGTACTTTCATTATTGTGAAATATCTCTAATAAGACTTCCCTTAATGTGAAGTTTTTTGCAGGCATCATTTCCTCAAGACATCTTCATCTGTTTTATCACAGGTATTTTCCTCATTTAAGTTGACAGACCTGCCCTAAGTTCTTCTGGCTCCATATCTGGATCTCTTGAATGATTGCAGTGTCAACACTCCTGTTTCTTCTTCACTCAGCTATTTCTTCTATAAATCCATTACTCTGTTTTGAATTTCACTTCCAGTGTTACCATTTTTCATTTCTTTGCCAGCCCATTCTCTTTTTCTTTTCTTTTCTTTTTTTTCTTTGAGACGGAGTTTCGCTCTTGTTACCCAGGCTGCAGTGCAATGGCATGATCTCAGCTCACGGCAACCTCCGCCTCCTAGGTGCAAGCGCTTCTCCTGCTTCAGCCTCCCCAGTAGCTGGGATTACAGGCATCTGTCACCACACCCAGCTAATTTTGTATTTTTAGTAGAGATGGGGTTTCACCATGTTGGCCAGGCTGGTCTCGAACTCCTGACCTCAGGTGATCCAACTGCCTTGGCCTCCCAACATGCATGAGCCACTGCACCCATTCTCTTTTTCAATTATCCATTTTTGTAAAATGTCACATGGGCTTATTACTGGAACACAAGGAAGCAACACTACATGCTTTCTTTCTTTGTGAATTGGATAGCAGATGCTCAGTGACCAATTAGTAACAGACTGAAAATAGTGTCATGACTGGCCAGTGAGCCTGCTCAGCCTGCACATCTGTTACTCAGGTAACTGATCTATACATTAAAGAGCTAGCAGTGGAGTTTGTACTTTGTGCTGTTACTCAGAGTTAATATACTATGATAACTGAAATTTGAACTGTGTTGTTGAAGGTGGTATTACATAACAAAACTGGGGTAACCAAAGTTTGTGTGTATCAGAATTGTGCCAAGTGAGGAGTGCTTGCATACACACTGGAGATTTGCTAAAATGTAAGCAACTGTTATGCGGAATCAAGATAATGTGAATCTTAGGTCCCATCCCAAGGACTTTGTTTTAAGAGGCTTAAGTTTTCTATTATAACATATATCACAGATAACATAATCCTAAGGCTTGGACTAATAAAAAAAAATTAGAGTTAAGGAGCCACTATGACTTAGCAAAATGATGTTGGGAAACAAACTGTGTATTTTAAATGTGGTTATTTGTTGTTGTATACATTTTATACTTCAAACCAAATAAAGAAGTTACATTGAGAAGAACAAAGAGGCCCAACTTTCCTGTCCTGCCCTTCTATTTAACAATGAAACCCTTCCTGAGAAGGTGCGTAAGTAAAAGTTCTCAGGCCCCAGGCTATGGCCTGAATTCATGAATCTTTTCCTTTGCTTATTTTAAAACTGCCGTGGAAGGTCAAGGGTAAAGGGTGAACTACTAAGTATTTTCCTCTAAAACTTATTTTTTTTAAATGGTAATTGAGATAGAAGAGGTGGAAATCCCTTTATATAATCTTCCCTTCTAGTTTATTCTCAACTCAGGATCCTGAAGTGAGAGCCAGCTACAGGAGATGTCAAAATAATAAAGGTGATGAACCTTCACCTCAGCTCTTAAAGTGTCAAAAGATTGTTGAGAATTTAATTCCAGGGCATAAAAGGATTCCCAGAATTAAAATTCAAGATAGCAGTATATCCATCAAGACTCCAAGATAGGGAACATTTAAATTATTCCTGAAATATAGCAATGTATTCTTTATTTCAAACAATTTCAATAGATCAATGTTGATTTGAAAATCTGGGTGAAACAATGCTCATTTTATGTCAGAAACAGAAGAATTCTGAGAATTAAGGTTTTTCCTACCTTTCTGATAAGATCTGAGAGTTCCATTTCAGCTTTCTGCTGTGCCAAGTCAGATTTCACTTCAGAGTAAGTATCATTGATGATGGCCAAAAACATATTCTGTTTGTAAATGAAAGGAGGGCAAAAATTAAAGGAAGAAACATAAATATAATTTGGAAATATCCATCAAAAAATTGACACATGCCTTTTTGTTTATCCTTTTTTTCCTAATCTGAGTGCTTTATGAAGACATAAATTTATTATTTATTTATTTAAAAAAAATTTTTTTTGAGACAGTGTCTCACTGTGTTGCCCAGACTGGAGTGCAGGGGTGTGACCTCAGCTTACTGCAACCTCTGCCTCCTGGGTTCAAGCAATTCTTGAGTCTCAGCCTCCTGAGTAGCTGGGATTACAGGCATGTGCCACTACGCCTGGCTAACTGTTGTATTTTTAGTAGAGACGGTGTTTCACCATGTTGGCCCGGCTGGTCTCGAACTCCTGGCCTCAAGTGATCTGCCCGCCTCGGCTTCCCAAAGTGCTGGGATTGCAGGCGTGAGCCACTGTGCCCAGCCTGATGTCATAAATTAATAGTTTTGCTGCCACATGTTTTGGGAAGATTATTTTCTCCGTTAAGTCATGCCACAGGAAAAATTTTATGATATACTTTGTGAAAACATACAAGAATAAAATACAACAAAATATTAGTATATTTACCTATGAATGGTGCGATTATTTTATTTAATATTATTTTTGCTTATCTATGTTCTCTATATTTAGAAACTTTTACATACACTACTGAAGGGTATAGAATTCTAAAAAGCTCTTCAAATTTCAACAGTTAACACAGATAAGTAGAATTGTATGCTTATTCCAAGTTTTTTTGTATAATCATATATGAAATTTACAGGACACATTTTTAAAGAGTTTAAAAGGCTGTTGCAAATAGGAATACAGCAGGCCTACTAGGGAGATAGTAAAGAAAAAGTTTCTGGAAGAGAGATAGACTTTGGAGTCAAGCAAACTTGGATTTCAGTCCTAGCACTGCTAAGATTGTTGCTCCACTTTTCTAAGTCTAATTTTAAAGAATTATTTATTTGTTTTACATTAATAAAATGGGAAAAATAATAGTATCTCCCTTACATATTTGTTGGGCTGGTTAGTGAGACAATCTATGTAAAGTGTTCAGGACAGGTCCTGATGCAGGTAAGTGCCACCTAATTGATAGCTACTATTACTATTCAGTAATGGTGAGTTCATTTTTCTGACCTTTCCCTTCCACAGTAGTAATGGTTTGCATTTCCAACAACAAACCTTCTCGAAGCACTGTATCCAGGAGATCAGGTTCCCCCTCCCCAACTTTTTTTTTACATGCTCTTCCTTTGTTTTTCCTTTTTAACACATAACTGTGGTTTGCAAGTATTTCTATTTGATAATGCCTGTTTTCCCCACAAGTCTGAGGAATCTTCGTAAGGACTGAATCAGGCTGTTTTCCTTACCCCGGTACTGGCAGTATCTAACGTACTACCTCACAGTACACAATCCACAAAAAACACTACAGTGTGTATTATACAATATATATTATATATATATATATATATGGATATAGTGGCTTAGTAAATACTTATTAAATGATTGAGAAATGAACAAATGAGAACGCTCTTATTTTAGTGGGCTATGAATCTCTGTATTAAGGAAGAATATTGTTTACAATTCTGTAGCAGAAATGAGAATAGAATATAGAATACATATAAGTTTTTGACTAAATGCTCAATTCCAAGTGCAGATAATTGCAGTCCAAGTAACACCTTCTACCTTCTCTCTTCCAACTCAGGGATCTAATGTTCTATTTTTGCTTCCAAGTGGCTGTTAACTAATGCCTGCCAATACCTTAATTGAAACAGATCAAAGTCTGGGACCTCTAAAGAGATTTCAAAAAATAGAAAGTGCTTGAGAAAGGCTCTTGAAGGTGTGGGAAGAGGAAGCTAGCTCACCCTCCTCTCCATCCTGTCTCCCGAGGTTCCCTGAATTATCAGATGGACATCTGCACCAGGATGTCTTTCCTGTTGATGTGGGGGAAGAGTGGGGTTATCCTGGTTCAGCTGAGCCACTTCTTAACACTGTGCCTTCTTGTTAAACAGGGGCAATAAACTAATACCAGGCAATCGGCTCAGAAAGGTGGCCAACCCTATGCTCAGCTTGTCATTTCCTTAAAAGACAGGTTTGTATTGAAAGTAGACTTCTATCTATGTATGTGTCTATGTATGTATGTATGTATGTATGTATGTATGTATGTATGTATGTATGGATCTATCCATCTATATCCCTGGGAGGTGCAAGGAGAGCAATTCTTTTTTGTGCAGTCGTACAAAAAACAATTTTAGTATAAAGATAGAAACTAAGAGTTTCTTTTCATGTTCTGGTGACTGATCTGGTAAGATGACTGAATACTCTAGATCTGGTAAGATGGCTGCCTACTAAAGGACCACATTCAAAGAATTCCACATTTGAGCCTTTCCAGTTGCCACGACTCTATCCATCCTTTGTTTGGCAGATTGATAAACGGAGAAAACTAGGTGGCCTGAGATCAACTGAAGGGTCAGGTGCAGGACTCTCAATTCCTGGTTTTTGCCTTCTTAGTAGAGATTCAAGTACTCTAGAATCCGAAGTACTATCAATGGTAGAGTAACAGAGGCGTATTCTTCTCTCCATTGTTTTAATATATGATAGGAAGAAGAAGCTTAAGAGGTATAAGTTTAAAAATGAGCCATAATCCATGCATACAGCAAGATACATATGAACTTGAATGATATTCCTGACCTTTTCAGTCCTGTAAAAGTACAGCTAGGGAACACACCTTCGTTTTACACCAGAGGCTCTGTCTCCCCGGAAAAAAAATTTTTTTAAAATAGGAAATTAATACAGTACATCTAATACCCAATCAATAAATACCATATACTTAACCAGTAATACCTGGACTGACTTTAGAGTTATTACACTGAATTACTGAAAATGTGGTCACTTAACCTTCCTCAAAGGATCTTTACACAATTTATTGAAATGGAAAAAATGTTATTTTCTTATGAAAATTGTTCTTAAGATGACTGTTAGTGTTTAGATGAAAAATACTGCCTAAATTAAGCTGGCTTAACACCTTCTCAGTAGACAAGTGAATATATAAATGTTAAGAAAAAGAACAAAACACCTTAAAAAAATCTTAATTAACTTAGGGCAAAAACATTAAAAATGTTCATTTGTACCAAATCAAGAGAATAAAAAAATTATTTTTGAAAATAATTTTAATGCAATTTCCATTCATTGTTACATTTAGTTTTAAACTTAATTATTTGAATATTCTCTGTAGGCAGTCTCTAGATGAATGGGATATAAATAATTTAAAACAGAATATCCTAATTTTGACATGCAATGATTCACTCAACTATTACTCGACATCTTAGATCTAGCTTACTTTTCCGTTCTTATTTTTTAAAAAGAAAAGAAGAAAGAAAAGTCATGCTAGCAAGTGACTATGAAAGTGCTGACATACGTGTTTAAAAAGCATGTAAGCATATTCTACTTTTTAGGCAAAGCACTATTTTAGGTATCTTTATAAATTTGTACTTGATCTAATTTCTTTTTTGCATGGAATAGATACATATATATAGAGAGAAATGAAAGACCATGGAAGAGATCTAATTTTTTTTGCATTGAATAGACACATATACATGGATCAATGAAAGACCACAGAAAAGACGTTTGATATGAGTCTCAAAACTGTGAATTAATAAAAGGAAAATAAGTTTTCCAACATCCACACTTTTTTCTACTTCCTGGGTCTTTATTTAAAAATGATAGGACATAAAGTGTGAGAGAAAAGAGAAGACAAGGATTTACGAAGTTTAAATTGAACCTCACTATAAATAAAAATGTACATACCAAAAGAATGAAGAACATAAAGAACACAAATGTAGTGAAATAAATTGGTCCCAAAACTCGATTAGCTTCCTCAATCTCTGCAAAGTTGATATCGCCCAAAATGATACGGAATTGAGTGAAGCTATAAAAATAAAACAAAACACCACAATACAAAAACAAAGAATGTCCACTAGTTGATGCAACATTTCTTAAAGATGATTTCATATTTTTGGACCTTCTAGCAGTATAGGTAGCTGCCAAATAATAGAAAATTGTCAATCCCATTTAGAAAGTCTTGCTACTTGTATCAGCAATTAAAGCCTTCTGCAATAATAATAAAATGCTTTCATGCTACAGAGGTTATTTCCATTTGGTTAAAAAGAAAACACAAGCTGGGCGCGGTGGATCACGTCTTAATCCCAGCACTTTGGGAGGCCGAGGAGGGCGGATCACAGGGTCAGGAGTTCGAGAACAGCCTGGCCAATATAGTGAAACCCCGTCTCTACTAAAAATACAAAAATTAGCTGGGCGTGGTGGTGTGCGCCCGTAATCTCAGCTATTCGGGAGGCTGAGGCAGGAGAATCGCTTGAACCCGGGAGGCAGAGGTTGCAGTGAGCTGAGATTACACCGCTGCACTCCAGCTTGGGCGATGGAACGAAACTCCATCTCAAAAAAAAAAAAAAAGAAAATACAATTATTATTCAATAACTTATAAAGCAATTGGCTATAACATTTCAACACACAATCTAGGTAAAACATCTTAACCCTAAACCTTGACAACAGACACCCTCGGTCTAAAGTTAAAAATTTCTTTAAAAAAAAAAAAACAGGGCCTGGTGTGGTGGCTCATGCCTGTAATCCCAGTACTTTTGGAAGCTGAGATGAGAGGACAGTGTGAGGCCTTGGAGTTCAATACCACCCTGGGCTACACAGTGAGATCTCTTCTCATAAAAAAAGTAAAAAATTGGCCAGGCATGGTGGCATACACTTGTAGTCCCAGCTACTCAGCAGGCTGAGGCAGCAGGATTGCTTGAGCCTAGGAGTTCAAGGCTGCAGTGAGCTATGATTGCACCACTGCACTCCAGCCTGGGCAACAGAGGAAGACCGTGCCTCAAAAACAAAACAAAACAAAAAAACAAAACAAAAAAACCCCAAAAACCCAAAATGGTTTGAGTTCAAAGATCCAATATTCTGACAAGTACTTAAAATGGGATCAAAGTGGCCAAGTGTTGTCAGTGCTGGGTCTTAGCAAAATCACTTTTATCAACAGCAATATTAATTCGAGATATCTATGCACAAAACCCTATTACTTCCATTCCTTTTTAAACTAACTCCTTTCTAAATGGCATAGAAATCTGACACTGGCTGCTTTTTGTTGTTTTATTTCACATTTGGGATCTTTGGAAAAAAAACTGAAAATTCTTGTACTGGTCTGAGTTTACCTTAGAATATTAGAAATATCTTGTTTTTTTCCTTAGAAAATAACTTGAAGTTCTAAATATATGGCAACAATATTCAACAGGAGTAAGAATATAGGCAAACGGCCTTCTAGAAGCTACCATCTGCAGTTGGTGCAAAGAAAACCTCAGTCTTCAGAACAGTGTTGGTTTCCTATGGCTGTTAACTGTATTTTACTACTTTGGGCTGCTATCTTAAGCATCAGCATTTCAGGATGCATTGTCTTCTTTGCATTGGTAGATCAATGTTTTGGGAAAAGGTAATTAATTCTTATTTAAAATAACTGGTTTTAAATAATTGGTGGTCATATAGCAACCTCATATGAAGATTTATTCTTGAGAAGCAGTGACAACTCTGATTAAATTTTTCTTCTTAATTTCATATATACTTACATACACTCTTGGAAAGTACTGAAGTCATCGACCTGAGTGCCAAAGACAAGGTATGCCAACTGAGCATACGCTAGGAAAATAATGAAGAACATAATAGCAAAGCCAAACAGGTCTTTGGCACATCGAGACATGGTTGTCGAGAGCTGGCTCATGGTCCTGTTAAAATTGATGAATTTGAAGAGCTGTAAGAGAGAGAAGACATCAATAGATGAATGGATAAACAAAGTGGTGTGACTGTATATAATAAAACATTATTTCATCCTGAAAAGAAATTAAATTCTGACAGGTTACAACATGGATGAACCTTGAAAACATTATGCAAAGTGAAATAAGCCTGACACAAAAGGACAAATACTGTATGATTCCACTTAAATTAGGTACTTAGAACAGTCAAACTCACAGTGACAGAAAGTAGAATGGAGGTTACCAGGGACTGGGGGAATTGGGAGTTAGTGTTCAATAGATACAAAGTTTCAGTTTAGGATAATGAAAAAGTTCTGAAAATAATGCAGCATAATGGCGATGGCTGCACAACACTGTGAATGTACTTAATGCCACTGAACTGTACACTTAAGCATGGTTAAAACAGTAGGTTTTATGCTATCTACAATTAAAAAAAAAAAAGGCTGAGTGCAGTGGCTCACATCTATAACCCCAGCACTTTGGAAGACTGAGGCAGGAGGATTGCTTGAGCCCATGAGTTTAAGATCAGCCTGGGCAATACGGCAAGATTCTGTTTCATTAGAAAATAAAAATAAATTAGTCAAGTGCAGTGGCACACACCTGTGGTTTCAGCTACTCAGGAGGCTGAGGTGGGAGGGTTGCTTGAGCCTGGGAGGTCGAGGCTGCCGTGAACTGTGACTAGTGATGCTTTCCCCCCAAAAAGGATTAAAGTAAAAGAGAGGGAAAAAACTTCACACAAATAAAAATTAATTATAAAACCCCCCAGGAAATTCTTGTTGCATAATATTAACTGTCATTTATTGTGCATCAGTTATATGTGGAGGGCTTTATGTACATTGCCTCAAATCTCTGCAATGTCTGAAATATTGGCATTCTATCCCCAGGAGTCAGCTGGGGCCTGCAGCCAGCTGCTCTGCCTGAACTGCAAAGCCTGCTCTGCCTGACTGCAAAGAAATATTGAGCATGTTGGTAGATAGTGAACCCTGCTGGTAGACAGTGAACCCTGCAAAGCCATATTGAGCATGTTGGTAGATAAGGCACTGAGGATGGCTGCCCAGATTGTGTAGCTCTAGGTAGAAGCCTCAGTGGAAGAGCACATGATGAGATATTAGAAGTAGAGTCATGAGGCCGGGCGCGGTGGCTCAAGCCTGTAATCCCAGCACTTTGGGAGGCCGAGGTGGGCGGATCACGAGGTCAGGAGATCGAGACCATCCTGGCTAACAAGGTGAAACCCTGTCTCTACCAAAAATATAAAAAATTAGCCGGGCATGGTGGCAGCCGCCTGTAGTCCCAGCTACTCGGGAGGCTGAGGCAGGAGAATGGCGTGAACCCAGGAGACGGAGGTTGCAGTGAGCTAAGATCGTGCCACTGCACTCCAGCCTGGGCGACAGAGCAAGACTCCGTCTCAAAAAAAAAAAAGGTAGAGTCATGATCCCTGCCTTAAAGACCTTAATGATGAAGTGTCGAGGGGCAAGACATTTCCAAGAGAAGCACTAAATAAAACACATCAGCCTGAGACACATGTTGTAGGAAAATCTCTAGAAGTTTAAAGGTCTGTTATACATTGTTACTGGCCACAGTGAAATATTTTTTGAGGAATGCTGTAATCACATTACTTAATCATTACTTAATACAATCCCAATTCATTTGAGATCTTTTTTTTTTTTTTTTTTTTTTGAGACGAAGTGCTGCTCTGTTGCACAGGCTGGAGTGCAGTGGCATGATTCAGCTCACCACAACCTCTGCTTCCTGGGTTCAAGCAATTCTCCTGCCTCAGACTCCCAAGTAGCTGGGATCATAGGCACGTGCCACCACACCCAGCTAATTTTTTTTTTTTTGTATTTTTAGTAGGGACAGGGTTTCACCATGTTGGCCAGGCTGGTCTCAAACCCGACGTCAGGTGATCTGCCCGCCTCAGCCTCCCAAAGTGCGTGAGCCACTGTGCCCAGCTGAGATCTTGATTATTATTACTATCTTGATTATTATTACTATCTTGATTATTATTATTAAACTAATAATAATCAAGGAAACTTCAGTAATTCTCAGGCAGCACCTGCCATCCTTTCACCAGCACAGGCTCTGACTGTGCTATCCAAACATGTGTGGATATCTAAATTCAAATTTAAATTAAGTAAGATTAAATACAATTAAAAATTCAGTCCCTTGGTCCTACTAGCCACATGTTAAGTGTTCCATGCCAATACATGGTTAGTGGCTACTGTCTAGGACAATGAAAATATAGAACATTTCCATCACCACAGAACATTCTTATTACTATTACTATTTTTGCTATTTGATTATTATTACTATGTTGTGATCAAGGTTTTGTGCTTTAGTGATGGTTTCTCTTGAACAAGCATGTCAATAAATAAATAGCATGAGAAATACAGGATAAAGTCTATGCATTTTTTTTTTTTTTTTTGAGACAGGGTCTCACTCTGTTGCCCAGGCTGGAGTGCAGCGGTGCGATCTTGGCTCACTGCACCCTCCGCCTTCTGGATTCAAGCAATCCTCCCGCCTAAGCCTCCTAAGTAGCTAGGACTACAGGCACGTGCCACCACCCCCAGCTAATCTTTGTATTTTTAGTAGAGATGAGGTTTTGCCATGTTGCCCAGGCTGGTATCAGACTCCTGGGCTCAGGGGACCTATCTCGGCCTCCCAAAATGCTGGGATTACAGGCATGAGCCACTGCGCCTGGTCCAAGTCTATGTCTTGTGATAAACCTCAGGTCTTCTAGGTATGAATACCAACTCAGAAAAGTACATAACGGGTAAGTACCTTCCAGAACAGTGCTTTTCAAGAGAATGTTCTGTGATGATGGAAATGTTCTACATTTCCACTGTCCTAGACAGTAGCCACATATAGCCATTGAACACTTAATGCGTGGCCAGTAGGACCAAGGAACTGCGTTTTTAATTGTATTTAAGCTTAACTAATTTAAATTTGAATTTAAATAGGCACATGTGGCTAGTACTTACTGTCTGGACAGCACAATCAGAGCCTGTGCTGGTGACCGAATGGCAGCTGCTGCCTTAGAATTATTGAAATTTCCTGCATCTCCAGAATTGAGGCTTGTTGTATATGAAATGTCATAACCTTTCACACACATGGAAATGCACATTATATCTTGGGACAATAAGGAAAATAGCGAGCAAGGAACTATTTGGAAGCAGTGTCTGTTCCAACCTTAATTCTAGGTAAAGCTTCCCTTACAGCCTCTACCTGGAAAAGAGGCGATCCCTTCTAGCAAGCATTTCCAAGGGCAGCAACTCTCCCCTTCCCTCCACCTGCTCCTTCCCTCTCTTTCTCTAAGTTCCTTTTCCTTCACCTGTTCATCTCATCTGTTAGCAGCCTGGGGCCCCAGGCCCAGCTAACACACTGAAAGGCCTCTTACTGCATTTGTTAAACAAAACCTATAGGGACTGATCTTGCACTAATTCAGATAGCAGAAGTATGTCATTGACAGTGAGAGGAATGATCACATGAGTCTCAATAGTTTACTTTATATGTAAAATATGAGGCCTGGCACGGTGGCTCATGCCTGTAATCCCAGCACTTTGGGAGGCTGAGGTGGGAGGATTACTTGAACCCAGGAGTTCAAGACCAGCCTGGGCAACATAGTGAGACCTTGTCTCTACAAAAAAATTTAAAAACTAGCCGGGTATGGTGGCACATGCCTGTAGTCCCAGTGACTTCGGAGGATGAGGTGGGAGGATCGCTTGGGCCTGGGAAGTCGAGGCTGCAATGAGCTGTAATCATACCACTGCACTCCAGCCTGGGTGACAGAGTGAGACCCTGTCTCAAAGTAAATATCGAGCAGCTTTGGCTGGTCACTTGAATTTCAAATTCAAGTATTCCATGATTTTGTGGAACTCATTTTTTTTAAAGAAAATATTATTTAAAATGTAGAACATGAAATTTATAAATTACCTTAATCCAGACAAAAAATACTGTGACAGCAGCTATATTGTTGAACTGTATCTGCCAATATGCCAGATGCTCAAAGTTGGGGAAAGTACTTTGATCTCCCAGAAACTGTAGTAGCACCTCCACATTTGATGTTCTGTATATGTTAATTCCTATAGCTACCACTGACAGCTGAAAAGCAAAATATTTATATTTTATTACAGTGTTTTAGAAATATGAAACTTACCTTAATATGACTAGTATATTTTTCTTCACCAATGTATTAATTATAAGGGCTCACCATTATACTTACCCGATGTCATTCTTAAAAGTCACTCACTCAAATGGAAAGTGTTAAGCCCTGCCATAAAATAAGTAAAACAGTATATTGCTTGCATTTCCTTAGTTCGGAATAGAAACTCAACGAAGGCATGCATGCATGTGTGTGCACATATGCATTACACACACATACATGCATACACAGAAGAGATCACACTATAACAGACTCAAACTCAAAGAGGAATGCTTTCTGTTTTTTCTGCCACCTTCATTTTAATCACTTTCCACCCTCTTGCTTTCTTGCCTTCATCCTGCTTTCTGTTTTTATTTGTGATTTTTAAATTTAAAATTTTTCAGTTTCTCTGCATTCTCCAATTGCCAGCCATTCTTTGCTCTGTTTAACAAAAATATAGTAGATGTCTATGTATACAGCACTGTGCAAGGGCTAAGAGGAATAAACAGAAGTAAACTGCATAAATCCTGCCCTCGAGACTCAAGAGCAGATAAACACATGAAGTTAAATAATACAAAAAACTACTAAAGAGTTGGTATCACACAACATAAAGTCAAGAGGGACAAAAGATATCCTAAAAATGAGTGCCCATGAGAACAAAGCATGAGCTTGGGCTTGAAAGACAGTGGGAATGATGAACACAGAGGGCTCAAGAAGGCCTGCAGTGGGAATATATGAGCCAAGGGCTTCTCTCTTGCTCATTTCTGTCCCTTAACTCATGACCCTACAACTTTCCACATATGCTTTGGTTCTAAGCTTTACAATCAGATCCAAGGGGACACTGCCCCCTCCTTGGCATCCATCACCACTAAATGTAGACAGTGCTAGGGGTTAGTCATAACAACCTGGCCCCACCAGGGGGTCTGAATCTGCAGCAGGTTGGCTGTGGCAGGTGCTGCGATCTTTGCTGTCCATTCTCTCTTCTTAGGAATCATGGCCAGAGACCACTTCATTAGCCCTCCCTTCCTGAGATGACCATCGAGATCATGGTCCCATTGATTCTCATAGCAAAGACCAGCTTGGTTGCTGATCACAGCTAAAAAGCCAACCTCACCATCTTCCTTTCCTTCCTTCTCTGTGAAGGATTTCCAGAGCCAATCTTGTATTTTTGTGTTGGTGGTGGGAATGATGAACACAGCAGACTCAAGAAGGCCTGCAGTGGGAATAGGCTTCTACTGAGATGAGGAGCTCATCTCAGCTAATACATGTAGAAAAACATTTGGGTTGGTGGACTGGATCCAATGTTAACTCTTTACCCAACTCTCAATAGGTATAATTTGTTATGCAGTCCAGTTGTTTTTACTCTGCACAGGACAAATGTTTATAAAATTATGAAGAAGATGGTCATTTATACAACATCAATGTCTTTGAAACCTTTCCTTCCAAATAGGGAATGAAAGATGAGGAAAGAGATTTTGTGAGCATTTGCATTGTTACATCACTCCTGAGTTTTCTGTGGGATTCTCATCCCTATCTACAAAAGAACTTTCTCTCCATACCAGAAAATTGGGAGGGCAGAGATTTGGGTGATTTTGTTCATTCCTGTATCCCCAGTGCCTAGAACAGTGGCAAGTACATAGTAGGTGCTCAGAAAACACTCGCTGCATAAATGAATTAGTCGGGCCAGGCGCGGTGGTTCACGCCTGTAATCCCAGCACTTTGGGAGGCTGAGGTGGGCGGATCACGAGGTCAGGAGATCGAGACCATCCTGGCTAACTTGGTGAAACCCTGTCTCTACTAAAAATACAAAAAATTAGCCGGGCATGGTGGCAGGCACCTGTAGTCCCAGCTACTCAGGAGGCTGAGGAGGGAGAATGGCGTGAACCCGGGAGGCAGAGCTTGCAGTGAGCCGAGATGGTGCCACTGCACTCCAGTCTGGGTGACAGAGCAAGACTCCATCTCAAAAAAAAAAAAAAAAAAAAAATTTACCCTGTACAACCTAGCAAGTGGTCAATAAATTATTTGAGTTTAAATTCCTTAATAGTCTTTTTTTCAAGTAATTCTTCTAGTTTTGAAAGACTATTGCTCAGGACAAATGGCTGACTGATGCAGCCTGTGTACTTCAGAACATATGTTGGGGAAACAAAAAAGGAAAATAAAGAAAATTTCAAAGTGATTTCAAGATGTGATTGTATTTATATTAAGAATATAATTTCTTTTCAGGTTTTGGGTAAGCATAAGCAAATTTTGGCTAGATAAAACAAAAAGCGTTGGCTCTTTCCACTGGTTTGAAGGTCCAGTGGAGCACAGGGTGTGTTTTGTGGGTGAGCAGAAGGCATGCCCTCACTTCTACACTTGGTCAGCAAAAGTTTCAAAGGACAAGTGAGATTCCAGTAGCCCTTCCTTGTTCTTTATAAACAAAAAGCACACTGTCTGAATTGTTGTCTGGCAGTATTAAGTGTTGTTTAAAAAAAAAAATTGAAAAGCACAGTGAAGCAAATTTTCAAAGAAACACTTGCAAAATGCTGTGGCTGTTGAGCCAAAGAGACAATTTCCATGATATCATTGCCTTTCTTCCTACTGGTCGCCAAAGCAGGTGCAAGGCAATTCACTGGGCTATGGGAAGAAAATGTTACAACTTCTAGGTAGGTGGTAAGAAAGTTTTGGAATTCTATTTGTATTAACTTTTATCCCAATCTTTAAAATTCTATGTATGTGTATGTTTTACGGATGTACCTGTTACACCAAAGTAGGCACACAATTTACAAATAAAGATAATAAATTAGGGTGTGTAGTAGTCAAAGCTTTCACTGATAGGTGTGTATGATCAAAAAGGGTGAATACCACTGACTAGTCTTTTGTTGATATTGAGTTCTTTGGTTAAAATATAAAAAGGAAGTCTGTTCTTAATTAGCATATCATACTTACCTTTCTACCATTATTTCAATGGCCTAAACATAAATAAATCCATATAAGCCAAGAGGCAGGGTTTGCATCCTTTCAGCTCCAAACAATAATTGTGTTCT
Organism: Pan paniscus; assembly: GCF_029289425.2. Classification (NCBI taxonomy): domain Eukaryota; kingdom Metazoa; phylum Chordata; class Mammalia; order Primates; family Hominidae; genus Pan; species Pan paniscus. The sequence goes on along the minus strand of NC_073252.2, from coordinate 86,050,450 downwards.
GGAATAATTGTCAATGTATATGGCCTGCACTCTGCCATCAATCCGAACAGAAATATTCTGAAAAATTATTTCCAGTATTATCGTCTCTCCTGTTTCCTTAAATGCTAAAATTCTTGTGTAACTCTGTTCATTATTAATACATTGAGAATTTGGGGATCAAGGGTTTACCTTGATTTGTGTGATGTTGTATGGCCATCATAAAAGACGGGATGCACTTCTAACTGCATCACGGTCTGATGGGGTCAACACCATCTATTCTACAGGAATTTTTACTTTAAGTAAAAACTCTAAAGTGCACATATCCATGGCTTGAGAGGCAGTGGCAGAGTAGTGAAGAGGGTTAGTATGAGGAACAAATGAGCTTCTGTACCATGAAAACCACCCGGAAATGCCTAACACAGAAGCTTCTAAAGTGTTAGCCATTATTATTATTACTATTACAATTATTATTGCTGCTAATATAGTTAATGCCATGCAATATATGGCCATGTAGTTCTTTTTTATGCTTTAAGTGTTCTTTCACTCACATATGAATAATATATTTTCCATATTTTATCAACTATTAATAATTCTAGTGGGGAATAGTTTAATAATGACTTGATCTAAATACTCCACAAAGGCCAAATGAATTTTTAGGAGTGGGATGAGGGAAAGAATAATTCTCATAAGGAGGGCTAACAGAAGAGAGAATGCTAATAGGGTAGTGCATCATTTACTGAGATTTCAGAAGGTAATGGCTATCATAGGACAGTGGGAAGGAAAGACATAGAATAATACATGGTACACCTATGCCAAGCAAAGCTTGTAAGCATCTAATAATTAAGCATGTTGTTATATGCTTAAATGTACAACTGGACTTAGCGAAATGTTACCTGTTATTGCTGAAGGGAGAAAAGCTTGTAAAAATTCTTTTATACACTGAAACCACAGGAAGGAAGTGACTGATGCTTAATTAAGTGATAAGGATGAAGGGAAAACATCTTGAAAAAAATCTTAGAAGTTATAATAGAGTCAAGAGCAGACACAGAATTTACATGGTGTCATGGTCTTGATTATGACTCTGCCTTTGATTTATTTTTTATTTTTATTTTTTAGAGATGGGGTCTCACTATGTTGCCCAGGCTGGTATCAAACTCCTGATCTCAAGTGATCCTCCCACCTCAGTTCCCTAAAGTGCAGGGATTATAGGTATGAGCCACTGTGCATGGCCTGCCTTTGATTTCTTATACCTCATACAGAAAACTTTGATGAATATAACTTACATTTGTACTCTGCAGACTATTTGCAGAAAATTTTAAACTGCAGAAAGTTTTCTCTGCCGCCCAAAATATTTTCAGGATGATTTTTCTTTTTTCTTTTCTTTTTGAGGCAAGGTCTCACTCTGTCACCCAGGCTGCAGTGCAGTGGTGCATTTATAGCTCACTGCAGCCTCAGCCTTCTGGGCTCAAATGATCCTCCCACTTCGGCCTCTGGAATAGCTGAGACTACAGGTGTGTGCCACCATGCCTGACTAATTAAATTTTTTTTTTTTTTTTTGTAAAGACAGGGTCTCACTATGTTACCCTGGCTGGGCTTGAACTCTGGGGCTTAAGTGATCCTCCTGCCTTGGCCTCCCCAAGTGCTGGGATTACAGGCATGAGCTACCACACCTGGCCGACAAGTTTTTTTCTTGCTGTAACTTTACACATGTGCAGGAAAATATAAATTGATTTTTACCAGCAGTTGAAGAAAAATATCATTAGTGGAAAAAAAACAAAGAAAAAAAAACTGTTTTCTCCTCCACATCTCATACGGCATACTAAAGCCAAATATGAATTACTGAGATACTCTTGTTATTAGCGTGGCTGAGAGCATACTGTAAATACCTCTCCACTTCATACTCAGCAAAGTTACTCATGCAAAATGAGAAAATAATTAGTAACAGAAGTTGATATAATTGAGGGAGACTTTTAGATTCTTTTTTGGGAATATCAAGATCCACAATGCTGAGGAGATCAAAGACTCTAGTTAACATGCTTGTAGAATAGAATAGGAAATTTGGTGTTGTTCTCAAACCTACCACAACGATCACAACATCCAGACAATTCCAGAAACTCCTGAAATAGTGTAGTTTGTGAATGCGAATTTCCAATATCTCTTCCACCACATAGTAAAAGATAAAGAAACAAAAGATAATCTCACAGGCTGCCAGGAAGAAATCAAAAGTTGTGACATATCGGATCAGCTTTAAAGGCTGAAATTGCCAAGATGGAATCACACCACCTGTTGCTGGGAATTCAACCAATAACCTGCATGTAAATAAGAACAATTAAAACAATAACAACAACAACACATGAATACAGCCAGGAATGGATGTCCATCTGTTCTGTTCATGCATTACAAGGTAATGAAACTGCTACCATGAGTCCCCCCAAACTAGCGGCAAAACATTTTTATCATAGCTAAAATTCCATACTTGGAGAATTTTGTGCCATCAAAGGAATAAGACTTCCTGAGGTCTTTCAGTCCCAAAGGAGTACTTCCTGCTCAGTCTTCCCTACACTTTTCTATATTTACGCTGCTCAACATGCCATATACTTTTAATGTAAAAGTAAATCAACACACAAACTTTTCTAGGACTTCTGTTATTATTTTTTTAAGAGACAGGGACTCGCTTTGTTGCCCAGGCTGGAGTGCAGTGTTGCAATCATAGCTCACTGCTGCCTCAAATTCCAGGGCTCAAGGGATTCTCCTGCCTTAGCCTCCTGAGTAGCTGGGAATGTAAGTGTGCAGCACCATGCCCAATTAATTTTTTTTTTTTTTTGGCAGAGACTGAGTCTTGCCCTTTTGCCCAGGTTGGTCTCAAACTCCTGGGCTCAAATGATCCTCCTGCCTGGGCCTTTCAGAGTGCTGGAATTACAGGAGGGAGCCACCATGCCTGGCCCTAGGACTTCTATTAAATTCAAGTCCTTCTACTAGGCAACATGAAGAATATAAAGAAATATAAACCATCCACTCAAAACATGTGTAATCTGGTTGAGAAGTAGGATATATTTTGTACATATATAAAGATAGGAACTGAGTCATTCATTCATTATGTAACACCTAAATAGCATCAAATAGTTTGTCCTCCAGGGTAGTTTTCTCTCTTCTTCCCAGAGCCTTATAGTTAATAGGTGGGTACTCAATAGATGTCTGATTGTCTAAAACATACACTATTTTACATCCATACTGATGGCTCTGATCTTTACTGCTTTACCATAACTGGACTGAGGGTTTTTTTCTTGTCAAATGCCCATTTTGTAGGTGTCACACTGAGAAAGCTGGGTGATTCAGTTAATGATACAGACTTCTTTTCTAACTAGAAATAGAATCTCTAGCTGCTTCATTTTGAGACATTTAAAAGCCCTTTAGTCAGCTACTAGCCATCACTATCTCTGCCATTACAGGACAGGTAGCCGCACCTGGAACCTGAGCATCCAGGACACATGCATGAGCAATAATCAAGTAAAAACAGGACTAAGGTAAATTAGAACTGGTCAGAGAAGTGTGAAAATTTTCCTTCCTTTTCATTGTCAGTCAGTTCTCCTGTTCTTTCTTTCCTATTTGATGTGTTAGAGAGTAGGGGTGAGAATCAAAAACTCAGGAGAGCAACTCTGAAGCCAAGAGCCTTGTATGTGACAGCTTCATTGGGAACTCAAAAGGGAAGGAAGTGGCCTTCAAGTGTCAAGTCATTTCTCTGGCCCATTCTGGCCCTGCAGTAGTCAACCACTTCCAGAAACTTAGAAAAACAGTACAGAGAAATGAAGCAGTTGTCTTAACAATGTTCATCCTTAAAGTAAGGGAGGAAGCAGAAGAAATACTCAAGACCTTCTATAAATAGAATTTACTAAAATATCAGAGTTGCCTCTCTGTTTTTATTCTCTTCCTTTTTATTCTTTTCTTTTTATCTGCACTGGAATAATTAGGAAAAACTCAATAATACTGCAATAGATTTTCATTCATTTCTAGTGATAACTACTACTGGACTACTGGTTGAGTATTTCTTTTCTTTCTTTCTTTTTTTTTTGGCCACTGTGAGCAAGGACAGCTTGAGTATTTCTAATGTGAAAATCTGAAATATAAAATGCTTCAAAATCCCAAACTTTCTGAGCACTGCCATGAAAGCACAAGTGGAAAATTCCACACCCGACTTCATGTGACAGGTCATTGTCAACATGCTGGCACACAACAGTTGATTCAACATCCCTAAGGGAAAAATAAAATTTCCTTCAGGCTATGTGCATTAAGTTTCATTTATGAAACATTAATGAATTTTGTGTTTAGACTTGGGTCCCATCCCCAAGATATCTCATTATATATATGCAGACATTCCAAAACCTGAAAAATTTCTTAAATCTCAAACATTCTGGTCTTAAGCATTTTGGATAAGGGATAATCTATAATTGATTTAATGTGGTACTATTTTCTGCAAATGTTGTTAAATACAAGGACTGGGACAATCCAACAAGCCACATAAAGCAGAATTGAACTTAACCTCAAGAATGATGACAAAGACTATTATGAGAATAAACACTTCTTATCTTATGTGTAAATATACATGCAATAATCCATGTTAGTGATGTTCGGGTGTTGCTGACATGCTCACCAGGAAGATTAAAGTGGGTGAACTCTGACTTCCTCTTGCTCTGCTTTTTCTTTCTTTTTAATAGTACCTATTACCTTCTAATATACTATACTATTTATTTGTATTGTTTAATGTTTATTCTCTAGTCTCCTCCTGGTTGGATGCAAGCTCTGCCAAGGTGCGGATCTTTATTTTGTTTGCTGACATGTCCCAAGAGCCAAGAACAATGCCTAGCCCATATTAAGTGTCCAATGAATGTTTGCTGAATAAATGAATGAAGAAGAGTCCCAGACAAGCCAGTGGAATCTTTGTCATTTTCGTTACTATCTCACAGAGGGGTCATCATGGCAACATCCCAGGATCTGTGGAAGGAACTTTACGTGCCTTTGGTAGCCCTGAGCACGAGCAGGTAACCTGGGTATCCTACTGAGCATCCTACAAGCACTCCAGTTACTGTGCTTGTGTGCTAATAGCAGAGGCTCATCTGAGAGTGAGAAACTCCAGGAAATGAGTCAAGATTTGATGGCCGGGGGACTTGGTGATGGAACATGTAGCACTAACCATCCTTATAATGGGTAAAGACAGATGTTAGAAAAACACAATACTTTTTCTGGAAAGGTTCCAGCATTGAGATGAACTTGGACCAGAGTTATGGTTCTTTCCAACTCGTAATATTCTAGGATCCCAACTCCCTTCCTCAAATATCCTTTATTTTGGTAAGCCTTCAGTTTTTACCCCTCCCTTGCTATCCGTCTGGGTCCCTGGCATCCTCATGTAGCTAACTGCAGGCAAAGGTTTTTCTGGCTAACCCCAGAATAGGATGTATGTACAACTACACAGAAATAGGAGGGATGCATGTCCTCAGTACACACCTGACCACACAGAACAGGTTAATGTTGGCGTTGTACACTGAGAAGTCAATAAAAGTTGCCCTGGTTCCTCGGTCCAGCCAGACATTTTTCTTGAGGCTAGCAACTTGTGCAGCTGTTTCCTCTCTTGTTCTTGACAAATCCAGATAATAGCCAGCTCCACTATAAGTTGCAATGATTCCCCAGTGGCTACTACCATTCAAGTCTTTTTCACTTGTGTAGATCCAACTGATTAAAAACAAAACCAAAAAACAAACAGTTACAATCAGTGGAACACTTGAGGCAATTACAAGGACAGCTGGTTCCTTGTAAAATAAAGTATGTATTAAGGCCTATCAAGCTGGGTAATGTGCCTGACCTGGCAGTTCATGTTTTCTTGGTTAATTCTCATACTGTTATTAGCCTCTTTAGGAATGAGGGCCCTGAGGCTTAGTGAGGTCAATGTAGTCCCAAAGCTTTTGAGGGCAGACTCGGGAACCAATGCCAGGGCTGTTTGTCCCTAGAGCCTCTGCTCTGCTCTAGAGCCTCTGCTCAGTTTATACGGCTGCCTTCTCTGGGTAACTGTGCTCAGGGACTAGACGACTTGAGGTCCCCAGAGAAAATTACAGCCAAAAGAGGGACAAGTTCATCAAGTGGCATTGTCAGCATTTGGGAATTTCATCCACAAATATTCAGAGGATCTCTTAGAAAACAGATGCTTCTTTAGCACTAATGGGGATATAAAGGTCCTTTCCCTCCCAAATTTATAACAAGTAGGGAAATAAGAGTTATAATTAAACAAGTAAAATACAAGGTGGATAATAATAAGAAGCATAAGAGAAAAGAAATAAGGCTGGCAGATCAGAGGAAAGCTGTCCTTATTTGGGGATCTGGCAGTGGAGGGATGGATTAGAAAAGGCTTTAGGAAGAAGCTGTGTTGGACCTGAACCATGAAAGGTGAGTAGGATCTGGACTTGCACAGGTGAATGGTGATATGGGTTGGCTGTGTCCCCAACCAAACTCATCTTGAATTGTAACTCCCACAATTCCCATGTTTTGTTGGAGAAACCCGGTAGGAGGTAATTGAATCATGGGGGCATGTCTTTCCCATGCTGGTCTCATGATAGTGAGTAAGTCTCACGAGATCTGATGGTTTTATAAGTGGGATTTTCCCTGCACAAGCTCTCTCTCTTTGCCTGCCGCCATCCACGTAAGACGTGACTTGCTCCTCGCCTTCCACCATGATTGTGAGGCCTCCCCAGCCATGTGGAACTGTAAGTCCATTAAACCTCTTTCTTTGGTAAATTGCCCAGTCTCAGGTATGTCTTTATCAGCAGCATGAGACCAGACTAATACAAATGGGAAGGGCATTTTCAACCGTGAGCCATTGGTCAAGAGACGAAGTAGTTCAGTTTGGCTCCCATAAGATAAAGAATGGCAGATTGAAAGGTGGTCTGTGGTCAGCTTGTGAAGGGCAAACATGAAGGAGTCTGTGAAGGGAAAGTTCTAAGAGGCACACAACAGGGCTGGTCTGGTGGCAGCAGGGAAGACTGGAGTGGGGAGGAACAGAGGGCTCATGTGCAGAAAAGAGTTAACACAGCAGGCCTGAGATGGCCTTTCTTTAGGAAGGCCTGTTTGCAAGGTTGGACTTTGGCTGGCATCTGGGAACTTGACTGATAAACAGCTCCCTGCACCAGTATCCAACTTTCCCTGACCGGTAAGAGAGGCTTGCTGTGCCTGTGCTATTTGTATAAGCAATGTGGCTTACACTCAACACCTGCTTTCCTTCTGAGAGTCGGGAATTTTGGCACATGCTAGTCATAAACCAGTACCAGTACCCAGTGAACACCCCAGGCACTGAGTCTCTAATTAATCTCTCTGATAGACATTTCACACATGTTGCTACAACTCGTTTCTGGAGAAATTCAGCACATCCTATGTGACCTCACTGGGAGAGGGCTCCTGGAAGCCTACACCAGGTTTTCCCCAGATATTGCCATGTGCCTTTTCTTTTGTATCCTTTCACCATAATAAACCTTAGCTGTAAGGATGCCTCTATGCTGAGTCCTTCTAGTGAATCACTGAACCTGGGGGTGGTCTTAGGGACCCCTGACACAGCTCCCTTAGCAAAGTCTGCAATAACCAAGAGGTAATGAGGCCTGAAGTCACTCAGTGAAGATGGGAAGGGAAAGGAAGGAGTGAGAGAGTGTCATAACCACAGTGACTGCCAGCAGAACTTGGTAACTGATTTGGAAGTTGGGGCAAGGAGGAAACATGGCTCAAAAATGACTCTGGAGTCTCTTTCAGGGCAATAGGAAGACGGCAGTGCCATTAACAGAACAAAGAGCAGATCTCATAAGAAAACGATGAGTTTAGTTTGGGGCATATTAAATCACAAGAGGTGTGGGACATCCAGGTGGAATAGAGATGTGTCTTGTATCACTAGAATGCAAGCTCTGTGAAGAAAGGACGTTTCTTCTGTTTCCTGCTGCTTTGTTTCTCCAGCATCAAGGGCACTGGTAGAAGAGGGGGGACTTCTAGCAATGGGAACATGCCTGGCACATTGTTGAAGAAATGATGAGTCACCAAATAAAGATGTCAGTGGAAGCCATCTGAATGTCATGGGAAAGAGAGAAAAGAAAGAAAAGACGGAGATATGAATATAGAACCTGGGAATAAGAGAAGTGAGAGAAAGGGGTTTCAGAGTTAAAAGAACCCAAAGTGTAGAGTTCTTCATGGAAGTCAAAAGAATGAGCGGTCAACACTGCCACTTTCTGCAGACAGTATGAAGGGGATTAAAAACTGAGATTTGTTCAGTGGATTTGCTAACTAGAGGTCCCTAGTAGCTTCCTGGTGAGATGTCAAAAGCAAGAACCTAAGCTTTAAGACGTGAATTGACGGTAAGGAAATGGAAGTGGCAAATGAAGACTATTCTTCCAAGAAGTTTGGAGTTGAAGGGAAGAAGAAATGGGAGTGACTTGAGAATGTAGAAGAATAAAAGGATAGTTTAGATATGACAGGGAAGGTCCCCTTTGGCAATCCACCCTGGAGTAGAAATCACTCATTCATACATGCATCCAACACATATTTATTAGTATCTTTACATATGAGGCATTGTTCCAGGCTTTGAGAATACAGCAGTTAACAAAATAGAATCCCTGCCCTCAGGAAGCTTGAGTGCTGATGGGGAGCTGAGAGCGTCGACAAGCCACCCTAACGACGCAATTAATATGGAGGAGGAATTAATATGGAAGAGGTTTAGTAGACGAAACATGGGATTTGGAGTCAGGCTGCTTAAATCTTGGTTCAGTCCCATTTGTTAGCTGTGACACTTTGGGCAAGTGAGCCTCAGTTTTTTCATCTATAAAATGGAGATGATACCTATTTTAGAGTTGTTTTGTGAAGGCAGATGAGATAATGCGTGAAATAACTTCTTAAATAATGTCTGGCACAGAGCAGTGGCTGTATAAATTTATCTTATTAGTGATGTGAGATAAATAAAATATTGGAAAGCGTACCACAGATGAAGGCATGCTTATGCTTTGCAGGAACTACAAAAAGGCACATTAGAAAGCAAAATAAAGCTGGGCATGGTGGCATATTCTTATAGTCCCAGCTACTTGGGAGGCTGAGGCTGGAGGACTGCTTGAGTCCAGGAGTTTGAGCTCAGCCTGGGCAACATCAAGAAACTCTATCTGTAATAATTTTTTTTTTTAAAGAAAGTGAAATCACTATCATAACTTGGATGATAATGTCCTTTGAGACTATTTACTTCCTTTGTTCTAAAGCTCTGGATTTTCACTAAATTTCTTTTTTTTTTTTTTTGAGGTGGAGTCTTGCTCTGTTGCCCAGGCTGGAGTGCAATGATGAGACCTCAGCTCACTGCAACCCCCACCACTCGGGCTCAAGCAATTCTCCTGCCTCAGCCTCCCGAATAGCTGTGACTATAGGCACATGTCACCACACCCAGCTAATTTTTGTATTTTTAGTAGAGTCAGGGTTTCACCATGTTGGCTAGGCTGGTCTTGAACTCCTGACCTCAAGTGATCTGTCCGCCTTAGCCTTCCAAAGTGCTGGGATTACAGGCATGAGAAACTGTGCCCAACCTGGATTTTTACTAAATTTGTTTCTTATGGGTTCTGGTATTAAATAGAGTATATACTGGAAGGTACAAGAAGAATATACTAATTGAAAAGGTGATTGCCCATTGTATAGTAACAAATGTGGATTCTGGGCAACTCAGTTTCCAAGAAAAGAACCTAGATGAACCGACAGAATTAGCTGAGCAAAGCTTAGAAGATGACTCTGACCAGTGACGTACCCAGGGACAGCAACCGCAAAGGCCCACCCTGAAACGGCCTTGGAGGTCTTCTTGTTTCTTTATAATAACTACAATACTTCTAAAATAGTAAGTGACCTCCCTTAATACACAAGATGTTTGAAGTAGGAGTACCAAAGTGTACAAAAAGCCCCTGTAAATATGCACGTGTACAAATATACACCAAAAATCTCAAACATTTGAACAAAATGGGCTTTAAACCTAACAAAAAATTGCCTCACAAGCTTACACATTAAATAACTCCATTCTGAACAAAAACCTGTTTGCAAGACCTATAAAGAGTTCCTGAACCAGAAAACTTGCGTTAAATAACTTAGTGGATGATGTTACTGGACCTGTAAAAACAGGGCCCAGGGCATCTTAAATGAAATTTTCAAAGGCTCAGATAATTAATTTTTGATGGGTTATATGGTCAACGATTTAGTCTTCTGAAAAATATGCATGTAGAAACTAAAAGAAGGCTAAGAAGTAGTGAAAACTTAAGAAGTCAAAGGTCAAGTTGGCCAAGGTTGAAATATAAGCACTGAAGAGTCACTGAACTTATTTTTGCCTTGGTGAAGGTGTCAGGGAATGAATGAATGAATGGTGGGAGTTCAGAGAATAAATGAATGAATATCACCGAGTGGCAATGAGTCACAGACACTTACGCGGTTCCATTTCGGGGCCCAAAGGGAGCCCTATCTTCACTACTGACAGAGTAGACATCATAGCACTCTTTAATTTCATCTCTCAAGTCCTGGGGGATAAAGCAGGATCCATTTCTGACTCGGAGTTGCCGTATTCGTGGAACCCCTAACAGCAGGTTCTCATAGAAGATGAAACTTCGGTTGTCAGCTTCAGTCTGGTTGCTGGGCTGCATCTTCCAGTACAGCCCATCCAATAAGGAGCCTTCTGTGAACTAAAAGCAAAGGAAACATCTTTGAAAAAGTTCCAAGCTCAGCCGCTGTCTTGCCCCTGCCTGCAACGTTTGCATAACCAAGCATTTGGCAACTCTATGAAAATAGTAGAGTGATAAGAATGAGTTTTGTTGTCAGAGAGATTTGGGATAGCATCTTGCCCCATCATTTGTTAGCTATGAGGCCTTGAGCAGGGTCCTCTGAACCAAGGTTCTTGCATCTGGAAAACCCATCTTTTGCATAGTTACTGCACCTGGCACAGAGTGGGTACTTAATACGTGGCAGCTCTCATTTTTGTTCTTGGACTAAAGGTGGGGTCATGATTAACTCCACTTTCCCTTATTAAAATAATGTCCCACACAATCATGGTTCTAAACTTTGTTTAGAGAAAAGGCTACAGTTTTGATTACCAGCCTGGCATCTGATAGACCTTTCACCTGTCTGGACTATTTTGCTGTATGGTGAACTCTCCAATCCCTCCTCGTCCCTTTAGTGATTGGCATTTATCATCATGGAATGTGTATACAAAAGTCTCGTTAGTTTGTACAACTAGCTATGCCTGTAGGGAAGACAGATCTATTTCTCAGTGTGCTATCCTTGTCAGATGATCAACAGAGATAGACTGATTTGCCCTACTCAGATGGTGAAAGATTCATATTATACAAGTGTGGTTTTGGATGCCAAGTACTTTTATATATGAATAGTTTCCTGTGACCCAGTTGTCTCTATCCTTAAAATCAACAGCTCTGACCCCAGGGTGTAGTAAGAATTTTAGAAACTATCTCCCCAAGGAGAAATAATAATTTCCTTTTCAATTTCCCTTCCAATTTTCTTAGATTCCAAGCCCCATATCCCTCAGATCAGTTTAATATTTTTCCTGTGGTATCACTCATTGGTATACTGTTAACTATGTTGGAATTTGTGACAACTTGGGAAGGGGCTGGATTGGGTTGAACTTCACAACAGCAGACCTTTTTTGTTTGTTTTTGGGTTTTTTTTGGGGGGGATTTTTTTTGAGAAAGGGTCTCACTCTGTTGCCCCAGCTGGAATGCAGTAGCATGGTCATGACTCACTGCAGCCTTGACCTCAAGCAATCGCTCAAGTGATTCTCCCACCTCAGCCTCCTGAGTAGCTGGGACTGCAGGTGTGTACCACCACACCCTGCTAATTCTTTAACTTTTTTGGAGAGACAAAGTCATACTATGTTGTGCCCAGCTGGTTTCAAAATCCTGGGCTAAAGCAATCCTCCTGCCTTGGCCTCCCAAAGTGCTGGGATTACAGGCATGAGCCACCAAGCCCCACCAACAGCAGACCTTTGAAAGAATGTGCTTACTTTGAATCAAGCACTGTTCTAAGAGCTGGGGATACATGCCATCATCAACAAAGAGACAAAACACAAAAGGCGAAGCAAGACAGAAGAACCACACTGCCCTTCATTGGCCTTACATTCTAGGAGATTCTCAATAAATATTTATTGAATCTTGACTCATGGAATGAATTACAAACTAGGATGAAGTAGCTGTCAGGCTAGAAAAAAATCAATTTTTCTTGTTCCCTAGCCATGTGACCATACGCATTTAAGCATCCTGAATCTCATTTTCCTCATTAACAAACTAGGGCATAGTCTTAGTACTTACCTTATAGAGTTAGACTATAGAAATTAAATAAGGTAAGATATGAAACACTCAGCACAGTGCAAGGCACAGGCAAAGTTCTCAATGTTAGTTTACCCCCTTTGAGAGTAGGAACAGTAACTTCTAACAACTCACCATAACTTACGTCTCACACAGTGTTAAATGCAAAGCAGGTCCTGTCGATACTCATGCATTGAAATGATGAAGCCAAATGAACAATTTTCTGTGATAGAGAGGTACTTTCAAAGTTATTTGCAAATACCTTCCAGAAGTCTTCCATGGAAGACAGGGTTTTAAAGTTAGTTTTCTCCGTTTTGGACACGGGGGTGTCTAGGAAGAGCTGTGACATCATCCGGGTGTAGTAGTACACATTGGAGCTCATCATGCCGTAGGTCACTGGAACACAGAAAGATCCAAATGAACGCCCCAAGGGAACCGGCACACATTCACACACCAGCAGCCTTCACAAAGGGATTGTTCCTGTGGATAAACATTTTGGACAAATATTCACACAAGGTCTTCTCTCACCCTTGCCTTCCTTTCCCCTATCATTCTTCTAGGATATCTCTCTATATCTCTGGCTTATAAAAGAAATATGTAATATTAATATTGGCTTATGGGAAACAAAATTGGCTTACTATTGAGTATCAATGTAAGATAAGGAACATTTACTTGATATTTAGGACTACCAACATGCCTACTCGATTTCATCTTCCACCACCTCTCGGCTCAGATCCTCCATGCCAGTGAGGCTGATCTGCACAGGCCCCAACACAGCTATATGCTGGGCTCCCCACCCTCCTGCTGTGCACACCGGCCTACTCTCCCTGCAATAACATGGGCAAGCCATTGTTTGTTTCCTCCAGATCAATTCTCCATTCTTCTCTGCCCTGTTCTGTGCCCTGAGGCTAATCTTTACGAACTGTACCACCTGGAATCCTTTGCCCTTTGGGGATACCGAGGTCAGAGTTTGTTACCCCACCCCTATTCTCCATTCCCTCACCACCTGGATGCAATTTGGCAGTGGAGACTCTAACCTTGGCCATGGCTGCTGAGGGAATCCCTTTTCTCACAACCACACTGGGTTCACACTGTGCCACTCCCTCCCCCAATCCCCTAAAGCCTGGAGGTAGTAACTTTTTGAGTGCATCACTTCCCCTTGTTGGTTCTCTTAACCCCACCACATCTCTGTAAATAGTCCCTTCATTAAACTTCCCTTAATCACCACTTGAGTTCATCATCTCCTTCTTCCAGGATACTGATTGACACAGACATATCTGCTTCCCACCTACCAATCATATCTTGAATGGAACCCTATACCTTGAACTACATCCTTGCCATGGACATTTACTGATAATATTGAATGGTCTTGGAAGGAGGCGGGAAGATCCTTTGCAAGCTTAGTAGACCAAAGGAGATCAGGGTCTGATTCCTGGCCATGCTCCTTACTTGCTATGTGACCTGTGCAAGTTGCTTAAACTTTCTGAGCTTCAGTTTCCTCTTCAGTAAGATGGGGATAACCAACTATCCCATGGATTTTTTGGTGCCTAAATAAAAATAATAACTAAAATTTATCTAGTACAGTGGCTGACACTTAACAAATGTTCAATAATGGTGGCTCTTCCTCCTTAACTGGATTGCTATAATGCATTTATTATAAATTTCAGCACTTTACCAAGTACTGTCTCATTCTGGACTGTAATGATTGCAGGTATAATATAATTCCTACAATTAGCTGATAAAAAGTTTCAAGGGGAAGGAAACATGTTCTATACATTTTTTAAACCACAGTTCTGAATACCCGTGATTAATACTTACCTGAACCTATAATAAATTTCAGGGATCATATTCAAACCTATAGAAATTATTTTGGGATTAAGTACTATTTAGTAAATCTCTCCTTCATGCAGCCCTCTTCCCCACTCTGCCTTTTTTTTTTTTTTTTTTTTTGAGACGGAGTTTCACTGTTGTTGCCCAGTCTGGAGTGCAATGGAGTGATCTTGGCTCACTGCAACCTCCCCCTCCCAGGTTCAAGCGATTCTCCCACTTCAGCCTCCCAAGTAGCTGGGATTACAGGCATGTGCTACCATGCCCAGCTGATTTTTTATTTTTAGTAGAGACAGGGTTTCACCATGTTGGTCAGGTTGGTCTTGAACTCCAGACCTCAGGTGATGCTCCCACCTCAGCCTCCCAAAGTGCTGGGATTACAGGTGTGAACCACCACACCTGGCCCCTCTTTCCCTTTCAAGCATCATAGGAAATTAAGATTATTTAAGGAGAAGGGTAGGTAATAATGATCCAAACACAAGTGTGTTTGGGAGTTCATCTCAAGCAATCAATTACAGAGTAAATACACATAATACACACAACTTGTATACTGTATCTAGAGATGTATGAATAATTTCCAGGCCCCCTGGTTTGGCTCCCTCACCTGTCATCTTATAACCTAATGTAATTAGGACAAGAACAGTCCTCTTCAGGTGTTATATGACTTACTACCTCTCAGAACTGTCTTGGGGCAGAGTTAAGAGTTTAGAATTCTAATCCATTCATATTTATGGAACAAGGTATTGGGCATGAAGATGAACAAGACGTGATCTCTGCACTCAAGAAGAGGAGTTCATAGTGTCCCCAGGGAGAGTGCTGCCTAGCCAACTCCCACAAAGGATGCAAAGGATGGACATGAGTACACTGTCCTCTGCAAAGGCCGTCTGTAAGTCTATAGCCAATCGAGGACAGAAAGAAACATGACACAAGAGCAAGCAGTGAAGGCTGCTCAGAGCCAACCAAATGATTAAGTTGATTATTTTCAGTTAACTTGGAATTGGAATGTACTTTGCATTGACTGATTAATATAGACTGTTGTGGAGTTTTTAACCTGTGGGTTTACTGTGGTTGTTGCTGTTAAAAAGGAATTTTGATAAATTATTTATATATTTTTATTTATAAATATGGTATAACTATATATAAGTATGTAAATTGAAAATTTATCTCTTTATTTTCCTAGAGCACTCATAATCCAGTATTGATTTTTGCTTTTGAAATTCTCAAGATCTGTATTGGCTTTAACAGCTTCACCAAGGGCAAGCAACAGATTCCCTTGGTTATGTAGCACCATCTGCTGGACAGACAAGTAAATAATGCCTTCCAGCTTTGAAGGGATGATTATTGTAACTTTTTTTGTTTTTTTTTTTTTGAGATAAGGTCTGGCTCTATGGCCAAGGCTGGAGTGCAGTGGCACCATCTCAGCTCACTGCAGCCTCAATCTCATGGGCTCATGTGATCCTCCCACCTCAGCTTCCCGAGTACCTGGGACTACAGGCATGCATCACCATGGCCAGCTAATTTTCAAATTTTTTGTAGAGACGGGGTTTCGCCATGCTGCCCAGGCTGGTCTCAAACTTGTGAGCTCAAGTGATCTTCCCTGCTCGGCCTCCCAAAGTGCTGGGATTACGGTCGTGAGCAACCGCGCCCAGCCTGTAACAGATATTTAATCAGCAAACATTAACTCAGTCCTTCTCCTGTGCCAGGTCCCAGGAACGTCCATGGCACACCTGAATGACAGCTCTACAAACTCTGGTGGTCAGCTACACCATGAGCCCATGCAGGTGGCAGCTAAAAGACTCCTGAATTTGGAGTCATAATGATTTGGTTTTGAGTTTCAGCTTGCCTCCATCCTGAACATCTGCCTCTGTTCATGATTGTGGGTCTCGCATCTTGAGATCCTGGACAACTATTTAACTCCTCTAAGCCTGATTTTGGAATCTAGACAATGAGAATAATACTAAGGGCTTTTGTAAAGCTTAAATGGGGAAATATATGTGAAGACATCTGCACACTGTAAAATGCAATGGAAATATAAAACTGTTAACATCACTTCTCCTTTAAGTCCCTGAAAGGAAAACTGGAGAAAGCCCACTTGGAAGGTAGCATTCACTCTCTAAATGAAATGAATTGTGAAGAAAAATTTACTGCATGAAATAGATAACCTTAAATGAGGACCAGAAAGGAGACAAGAGTATTAAAAAACATATAAAGGACACATACATCTGTACATATGTACACATCTTTCTTCTGCTATTTAATCCTTGTCTTAACCACTGAATTTCCATTTTCCATAAAATAAACTAGAACAAAATACAGTAAACCACAGTATTGGCCAAAGTGCTGGGCTCAAACGATCTGCCCATCTCGGCCTCCGAAAGTGCTGAGATTACAGGTGTGAGCCATTGTGCCTGGCCGATACTGGTGCCTTAACAACCACCAACCTGCCTTAAAAACATGGTCTATCATTTCAAAATAGCAACAAATACTATTTTATTCTCAATAATGTTGAAAAATATAGGTTCAAATATTGAAAACAAATAAAGGGTATTGTAGAATAGTATATATTACATAAATTCCAAATCACTAGGATAAAACAAAGCAAAGAAAAAATTTCCAGTCTAACAAAAGAATAGAAATGGAAAATAACAGAAAAATATAAAAGAGAGGAAAATACTAAATAATAGAAATTTGACAAAAAAGCATGAACTGTGAATGGTTTAGACTCTTACTAAATCACAAAGCTTTAAATCTTGGTTAAAAAATAAAAACGCATCTCTAGAATTGTTATAAGAAAACCACTCAAAGCTAAAATTATCAGGAACAAAATATTTTTTAAAAGGTTTTAAGTGGTATTATAATCCTCTGACAGAGGACATTATAAGGTGAATACTCAGTTTGATAAAAAGGTTATTTTACATTGGTAAATTATACTATACATGATGATTCGACTGTAATGAATTCTTATGTATTGAATAACAGAACATCAAAATATACAGAGCAATACCTGTTAGTAATAAAAGAATTACCAAAACTACAATTACAGTTGGAAACTTAAAACCCTATATCTTTCAATCTTTGACAGAGAAAGTAGACAAAAATTACCTAGGAATATTAAGGGTTTGAATTAAATATATGACTTGACATAGATATATATATCTGTTAAGAAATTAAATTTTTTCCCTCTCTTAATAACCCTTGGGCCAAAGAAGAAATCAGAGCTGCCATAAAAATATAACTGTACTAGATATAAAGACAGTAGAACCAAGATGCCTTGGCCACAGTATTCCAGGTAATCTGCCACAAGATGAAGCCATCACTTTGCACAGGAAAACTAACTGTTTTGCTAGCTGTATAACTTATGGTATCCTCACAGGGATGCAGTGGAAATAAAATACAAACAAACATTTGAAGGGACTCTATAAATTAAAAGTGCTATACAAGATGATCCTTGACTTATAGTGGAGTTACATCCTGATAAACTCATTGTAAATTGAAAATATCGTAAGTTGAAAATGCATTTAATATACCTAACCTACTGAATGAGCAACACAGCTTAGCCTGGCCTACCTTAAACATGTTTAGAATACTTACATTAGGCTAGTTGGGCAAAACCATCTGGCAATACAATACACTGTAGAGTATTGGTCGCTTACCCTCATAATCACATGGCTGACTGGGATCTGTGGCTCTATCTTTAGAGTATGGTAGCCTGGAAAAAGACCAAAATTCAAAATTGAAAGTGTGGTTTCTATAGAATGTGTATCACTTTCACATCACCATGAAGTTGAAAAATCATAAATCGAACCATCATAAGTTGGGGACCATCAGTATATAAATGCAAAGCACTATACCCAAATCAAGGAATTATTAGGCTTGAACTGATTAAGTGGACATACTACAGGAAATTCTGTGTGTCAGTAAATGAGAAGTCCTAGTGAACAAGAAATGGAAACAGGCCATGTTGTCAACATTTCGTGAGACTCTCCAGGTGTCGGCACTGAGAGGTGCACAGCTGCATCCCATCCCTGCAAGGGCGGTGAACGCATGAGCTGGTCTGGTCTGACAACCCTGTGTGAAGAGGTGGGCCCGAATGGCAGCACAACTCGAAGGAGGGGGCCGGTTCGGGTGGGCACCACTAAGCTTCTCCCTGGATCTGGTCCTTGAGTTGATTTTGAAGGATGAGGAGGAATTAGAATGACAGAAAGGACAGTGTACGCTGAGGCTTTTTGAGATCACAAGTGGTTTGATGTGGTTGAAGAACCAGATATTTATAGGGAATGGCAGTTCTGAAGAAGTAAAGATCGTTTAAGTAAAATGCCAGCCTATTATCTAAAGATTTTAAAGTTTATCTTGACGTTGAGGTAGCATGTTAAATGGAAGAGTGATCCCAGCACTTTGGGAAGATGTTGCAGGAGGATCGCTTGAGCCCAAGAGTTCAAGAACAGCCTGGGCAGCAAAATGAGACCTCATTTCTACAACAAATAAAATTAGCTGGGTGGTAGGTGCCTGTGGTCCCAACTACATGGGAGGCTGAGGCAGGAGGATCTCTTGAGCCTCCAAGCTGCAGTGAGCTGTGTTCATGCCACTGCACCCCAGCCTGGGTGACAGAGTGAGACCCTGTCTCAAATAAATACATAAATAAATAAATGGAAGACTGACTTGTATTAATCTGGTTCCAGAAACAGCAGCTCTTGGAAATTCTAAAAAGTCCAGACACAGGGAGAGTAGCTTCCATCTAATCTGTGGTTCATATTTCGAGGCCTCTTAAAACTTAAAGGAATCTTGTCACTTTCATACTTAAACCATGGGGTGTCCTACTGTAAATCCCTCACCAAGGCCCACCAAAACTACAGGTCTGGCCCCTGGTCACCTTTCCATCTTCATTTGATGATCTGCTCTCCAGGAACTGGCTTCACTTGGCTTCTAAGTGATTCTGGAATGATCTGAGTGTTTTCCTGCCTCAGAGCCTTCATTCATACAATTCTCTCTTCGTCTGACTCGTTTTCATTCTTGCTTCAGGCTTCAGAGAGGCGTTCCTTGAGGGAAATCCTTTTCCCCAATCATCTCCTTTCATATCACTTATCACATTTAAGGTCAGGGCCTAAATCTGTTTTTAATTAAATTACTGACCAACTTAAGGAATGAATAAGTCAGGAAATAGATGATTAGGATTAAAATAGGGACAAGAGCGATATAGGAAAGAAGACAGATTAGAGAGCCTCTGATGAGGCAGAATGATCACAGAAGACTGGGAAGGGAAAGCATCTAGGATGACACCCAAGTGTTCAGGTGAACTAGAGAGCATGGCTGGATAGATGGGTGGGAGATGAGTTCAGGCTGGGGCATGTTACCAATGAGAGAGGCCTGTGAGAGATCCCATTGTAGATGTCCAGCAGAAGCTGGTACTAGGTTCAGAGCTCATGAGTGGGACGTGGAGTCACTGGCACGCGAGTACTAGTTGAAGCATTATTTGTGGAAAAGATGACCTAAAGAACGTCACAGGCCCAATCAGAGAAAACACTGTGTAAACAAGCTTCAGAAAGAAGAAAGTGAAGCAAGTGAACACAGCAAGGAGGAACACAGCAAGAGAGGGAGTTATCAAAGACAAAGAGGGAAGTCCTAGAATGCCAAATGCCACTGGACCAAATGCCAGGAAGAGGCTGAAAAGAGCCATCCCCCGTGACCTTGGTGAGGGCTTTTTAGGAGGCAGAAGTGAGGCTGCAGAATCAATAAGAGAGTTTGTGAAATACAGTCACTAAAACCCCCAAATCTTTTAATCCAGGTTTGGTCAACATTTCAAAGAAAATAGTAAGTAACAATTTAAAAATTGTGAGGAAAATCTTTAAGGGGTAAAGGCTGTTGACACAAGTGCTTTTGAGAATGGTAGTATTGGCTAGTATTATTTTGTTTTAAAAGTGAGAGAAAGATGTATAATATTTATATACAGACAATCTTGGATATATGATGGTTCAAATTACTGATTTTTTTACTTTAAAATGGTGCAAAAGTGATAAGCATTCAGTAGAAACTGTACTTAGAATTTTGAATTTTGATCTTTTCCTAGGCTAGTGATAGGCAGTTTGATGCCCTTGCAACGCTGGGCAGTGGCAGTAAGCTCAGCCACACAATAACAAGGGTAAATAAACAACCAATACTCTACAGTGTACTGTGTTGCCAGCATTTTTGGATATTGTGTCTTGTGTTTTCACAATCCATTTTGGTCACATTTAAAGTACATTTATACATCTTCTATTTCTTGTCATTTTAAAATTGAGTTTTTGTCCAGTCAATTTATCAGAAAGGGCGAGGAGCCCTCCAGTCATAGTTGAAGGCTTAATAGTTACTTCTCATGGATTGCAACATGTGATCTTAAGACTGAAACTGTTTGTGGTGAAAAGATATGTGGTGAGCAATCAAGACGTTTTTCACTGGAAATGGAATTAGCTTGCAGCTGCTGTGAGATTAACTCACTGACCTTTACTTCACTGATCTTGTTATCAACTCGATCTTCATGGATTCTCTGGCAAATTAGGAAAACTATATTTAGACTAGCATCCTTGTAAGATTTTTACAAGTAAAATAAAATATTCCTTTCTTTTTCAGAATACAAGGCAAAGTTGCTTTCTTTCAGAGATAAACAAATGGAAATACATAGATCTCTTCTTAAAAGGGCTCTTCCTGTCCTAGTACATACCATATTGTACTATGATTTTGTTGTTCGTTTCTCCATTTTCATTACTTCTTTGGATACTACTGAGTTTAAAGTTAAACACTTTCTGTAGTAGTCCATTTTCATACTGCTATAAAGAACTGCCTGAGAATAGGCAGGAAGAGGTTTAATTGACTCACAGTTCTGAATGGCTGGGGAGACCTCAGGAAACTTACAATCATGGCAGAAGGCAAAGGAGAAGCAAGTACCTTCTTCACAAGGCAGTAGGAGAGAGGGAAAAGGGGGAAGCCACAGACACTTACCAAAAAACCAGATCTCATGAGAACTCCCTCACTATCATGCGAACAGCATGGGGGAAACTGCCCTCATGATTCAGTCACCTCCCATCAGGTCCCTCCCTTGACACATGGGGATTATAATTGGAGATGAGATTTGGGTGGAGACAGAGTCAAACCATATCATTCTACCCCTGGCCCCTCCAAAATCTCATGTCCTTCTCACATTTCAAAACCAAATATGCCTTCCCAACAGAACCCCAATGTCTTAATTCGTTCCAACATTAACTCAAAAGTTCAAGTCCAAAGTCTCATCTGAGACAAGGCAAGTCCCTTCTGCCTGAGTCTGTAAAATCAAAAGCAAGTTAGTTACTTCCAAGATACAATGGGGGTACAGGCATTGGGTATATGTTCCCATTCCAAATGGGAGAAATTGGCCAAAACAAAGGGGTCACAGGCCCCATTCAAGTCTGAAACTCGACAGGGCATTCATTAAATCTTAGATCTCCAAAATCTCCTTTGATCCCCTGTCTCCATGCTAATGCAAGGGGTGGGCTCCCATGGCCTTGGACAGCTCCACCTCTGTGGCTCTGCAGGGTACAGCCCCTGCAGCTGCTTTCACAGGCTGGCATTGAGTGTCTGCAGCTTTTCTAAGCGCAGAGTGCAATCTGTTGGTGGATCTACCATTCTGGAGTCTGGAGGATGGTGGTCCTTTTCTCACAGCTCCATGAGGCAGTGCCCCAGTGGGGACTCTGTGTGGGAGCTCCAACCCCACATTTCCCCCCTGCATTGCCCTAGCAGAGGTTCTCCATAAGGCTCCGCCCCTGCAGCAGACTTGTGCCTGGACATCGAGGTGTTTCCATACATCCTCTGAAATCTAGGCAGCGGCTTCCAAAGCTCAACTTTTGTCTTCTGTGCACCCAAAGGCCCAACACCACATGGAAGCTGCTAATGCTTGGGATTTGTACCCTCTGAAGCAATGGTCCAGCTGTACCTTGGCTCCTTTTAACCACAGCTGGAGCTGGAGTGGCTGGAACACAGGGTTCCATGTCCCAAGGCTGCACAGAACAGCTGGGGCCTGGGCCTGGGCCTGGCTCACACCATTTTTCCCTTCTAGGCCTCCAGGCTTGTGTTGTGAGGGTCTGCCCTGAAGATTTTCTGAAACGCCCTGGAGACATTTACCCCATTGTCTTGGCAACTCACATTCAGCTCCTCGTTACTTATGCACATTTCTCCAGCCAGCTTGAATTTCTCCCCAGAAAATGGGTTTTTCTTTTCTACCACATGGTCAGGCTGCAAACTCCCTAAACTTTTGTTGCACTCTGCTTCCCCTTTAAACATAAGTTCCAATTTCAAACCATCTCTTTGTGAGCACATATAATTGTATGCTTTCAGGAAAAGCCAGGTCACCTCTCGAATGCTTTGGTGCTTAGAAATGTCTTCTGCCAGATACTCTAAATCATGTCTCTCAAGTTCAAAGTTCCACAGATCTCTAGGGCAGGGGAAAAATGCTGCCAGTCTCTTCGCTAAAACATGTAAGAGTGACGTTTACTCCAGTTCCCAATAAGTTCCTCATCTCCACCTGAGACCATCTCAGCCTGGACTTCATTGTCCATATCACTATCAGTGTATTGGTCAAAGCCATTCAACAAGTCTCTAGGAAATTCCAAACTTTCCCACATCTTCCTGTCTTCTTCTGAGCCCTCCAAACTGTTCCAACTGCTGCCTGTTACCCAGTTCCAGAGTCGCTTCCATATCTTCAGGTTATTTTTTATAGCAGTACCCCACTCCTGGTACTAAGTCTCTGTATTAGACCATTTTCACACTTCTATAAAAAACTGCCTGAGACTTGGTAATTTATAAAGGAAAGAGGTTTAATTGACTTACAGTTCCGAATGGCTGGGAAGGCCTCAGGAAACTTATAATCATGGTGGAAGGCAAAGGAGAAGGAAGCACCTTCTTCACAAGGCAGCAGGAGAGAGAAAAAGAAGGGGGTAAGTGACAGACACCTACCAAACAACCAGATTTCATGAGAACTCACTCACTATCATGAGAACAGCACAGGGGAAACCATCCCCATGATCCAATCATCTCCTACCAGGAACCTCCGTCAATACATGGGGATTACAATTGGAGATGAGATCTGGGTGGCAACACAGAGTCAAACCACATCACTTTTGTATTTGAATAAATTTTATTTATTTTTATTTTCTTTTATTTATTTTTTTTGAGACAGGGTCTTGCTCTGTCACCCAGGCTGGAGTGCAGTGGCATGACCACAGCTCACTGCAGTCTCCATCTTCCAGGCTCAAGTCATCCTCTTGCCTCAGCCTCCTGAGTAGCTGGGACTACAGGCATGTGCCACCATGCCTGGCTAATTTTTATTTTTTTACTTTTTTGACACAAGGTCTCACTGTGTAGCTCAGGCTGGAGTGCAGTGGTCTAATCATAGCTCACTGCAGCCTCAAGCAGTTCTCCTGCCTCAGGCTCCCAAGTAATTGGGACTACAGGTGTGCGTCACCATGCCTGGCTAATTTTTAAATTTTTAATAGAGACAAAGTCTTGCTATGTTGCCCAGGCTGGCCTTGAACTCCTGGCCTCAATTGATCCTCTCACCTTGGCTTCCTAGAGTACTGGGATTATAAGCATGAGCCACTGTGCCTGCCCATGGATTCTTTTTCTATTCTTTTCTTTTCTTTTTCTGAGACAGAGTCTCGTTCTGTCGCCCAGGCTGGAATGCAGTGGTGCGAACTTGGCTCACTGCAACCTCCACCTCCTGGGTTTAAGGGTTTAAGCAATTCTCTGCCTCAGCCTCCCAAGTAGCTGGGATTACAGGCACCTGCCACCACGCCTGGCTAATTTTTGTATTTTTAGTAGAGATGGGGTTTCACCATCTTGGCCGGGCTGGTCTTGAACTCCTGACCTCGTGATCCACCCTCCTTGGCCTCCCAAAGTGCTGGAATTACAGGCATGAGCCACTGTGCTTGGCCTATTTTTTCTACTCTATAAAATATTTATGGAAGTCTACTGTTTTTCTCAGTGATTTTTGAGTTTCAAATGTGTTAAAATATTAACCCTTTGTGATGTTTCTTATAATCATTCTTTGTAATTGCTTTCTGCTTTTTAATGTTGCCTATTTCTTTGACATACAGAAATATTATGTTTCTACAATGTTGACTCAGCTAACTTTTGTGATTTCTATTAATGTGTTGAAACTATATATAGATTTTTTACTCAATTTTATAGAATGAGAGCACAGAAAAAGGAAATGACAAATACATTTTTATTATTATAGATTCACCAAATACCTTCCTTGCATTTTTTCCTTTTTTTTTCTTCCCTTCCTTCCTTCTTTCTTTTTTTTTTTTTTTTTTTGAGACAGAGTGTTGCTCTATTGCCCAGGCTGGAGTGCGGTGGTACAATCTTGGCTCACTGCAACCTCTGCTTCCCAAGTTCAAGTGATTCTTGTGCTTCAGCCTCCTAAGTAGCTGGGATTACAGGTGCATGCCAACATACCCGGCTAATTTTTGTATATCTTGTAGAGACGAGGTCTCGCCAAGTTGCCCAGGCTGGTCTTGAACTCGTGACCTCAAGTGATCTGCCTGCCTCGGCCTCCCAAAGTGCTGAGATTACAGGCATGAGCCACCGTACCCAGACACTGTTTTCAAAGATCTTCTAAATATTCTTTATTCCTTTCTTGAACTTCAACACCTAACTCACACAATAGCAATACTATTGCTATTTATAACAGTAACCCATGTATATTAATAAGTGCTTTAATGGTGAATTCATAGCAACTCTCAGGTTTTGAGTAGGAATAAATCCTAAATAACAGAGAAAGTGAGATTACTTAATTCTCATGTCATTTCTGTTCTCTTGGTTAAGTAGACTGATTTTAAAAATACAGGGCACATAACCTCATTGGTAAGATGGAAAATAAGCTCTTGGTGAGCAGTTAGCTGCTCCAAATGAATCTGAGTCTAGGCTCAAATAATTAGAAACTATAGCTCTTAGAACTGAGATAATTCTGCCATTCTCAACAATCTTTGGCAAGAATAACTTCTTACTACTACTACTGTATGACAGACAGCATCCTAGGATCTTTTCATGTATTATTTCTAATCTTCACAATGATATTTCCAAATACTTGTTTTACAAGTGAGGAAACAAAGGCTTAGAAATGTTAATTAACTTGCCCACATTTACCTAGCATGTTAGCAGTGGAGCTGGGATTTTAACTCAGGTCTGTCTGATGCAAAAAAAATCTGTACTTTTCTTACTGTGCCAAACTGCTTTTTAAAACCCTACCTACTATGCAAGGTGATATAGTTTGGATGTTGTCCCCATCCAAATCTCATGTTGAAACATAATCCCCAATGCTGAAGGTGGGGCCTGGTACGAGGTGATCAGATCATGGGGGTGGATTTCTCAGGAATTTAGTACCATCCTCTTGGTACTGTCCTTGAGGTAACGAGTGATTTCTCATGCGATCTGGTCATTTAAAAGTGTGGGGCTTCTTCCCTGCCCCATTCTCTCTCTCTTGCTCCTGCTTTTGCCACATGATGTGCAAGCTCCTGCTTCACCTTCTGCCATGAGTAACAGCTTCCTGAGGCCTCCCCAGAAGCAGATGCTGGAGCTATGCTTCCCTTACAGCCTGCAGAACCATGAGGCAATTAAATCTCTTTTCTTTCTTTTTCTTTTCTATTTATTTATTTATTTATTTTATTTATTTATTCATTTATTTATTTTTTGAGACAGGGTCTTGCTCTGTCGCCCAGGCTGGATGGAGTGCAGTGTTGCAATCATGGCTCACTGCAATCACTGACTCCCAGCTTCAAACAATTTTCCCACCTCAGCCTCCTGGGTGGCTGGGACTACAGGTGCATGCCACCATGCCCAGATAATTTTTGTATTTTTTGTAGAGAGGGGGTTTCACCTTGTTGTCCAGGCTAAGTTTGAACTCTTGGCTCACCATTACACCTGCTTCAGCTTGACAAAGTGCTGAGATTACAGGCCTGATCCACAGTGCCTGGCCAAACCTCTTTTCTTATAAATTACCCAGTCTCAGGTATTTAGGGCAATGCAAGAACAGCCTAATACATAAGCCATAGGGGTAAGTACACTATCTCATTTACATACAGAGTAATGAGTTTGATATTCTTGGTCATTTGATATTGACATTGCTGGCAAGATTTTAAAACTAGTAATTAAAAAGATAGCTGGTGAGCAATAGGGAAAGGACTCAGTCACTAGAAGCCAGTAAGGTTTTGCTAGGAGTAAATCTTGCCTGGTTCTCACTTCCTTTTTAATCTGGTCAACAGCTCACAGATCACAGGAATGGTGGAATTACTCAGACAGGCATTTGGAAAAGTCTTTCCTATCATCTTGTTTATGAACACTCTGAGCTGGATGATAATATAATGACGTGAACTCCAACCAAAGAGCCTTGATTAATGGACTGATGTTCTTAGACCAATCTTTTTTAGTTTAATAATTTACAAGCATATGGATAGAGATAATAACTCTGCTGATACTGTGAGGCTTCAGGGAGTAGCTGATGTGAGATGAATGAATCCAGTTCCAAGATAATTTCAACAGAATGGAAAAATGGGCAGATCCTAACAAGATGAAATTTAACAGGGTTGAAAGAGGAGTCCTCCACTATGGTCCCAGGCTAGCTCACATACAGCTGGGGGACACAGTGCTTCACAGTTTTTGGTGAAGAGACTAAAGAATTATTTATATGATGAAACAGCCTCATGAGTCTGGCCATGGTAGGTTGCACAAGCCACAGTGTAGTGTCTGGTTTAGGAATCTCATGGCCCCACTCACCATGGTGAGGCTCATGTGCTTTCTTAGGGACTCTGATGAACAGAACATGCACCAGAGGGACTTTCCATCATGGGAGTTACTCAAACTTGTGTCTCCAATCACATAATCAACAGTTGGATGAACTGGAAAGGCTTAACCTGGAGAAGGCTTAGAGGAGATTAGGTATTTGTCTCCAAACTTGCGAAGAGCTGAATTGGAAAAGCAACGTGGAAAAAAGATACTTGGTATAGGTAGGCTTGGAGGGTGCAACTGGGTAGAAGTTATAAGAGATAGACTCTGGCTTCACTGAAGGATGAACTTTCTAACATAGCTGTAGAAAAATGAAATGAACGATTTCAAAGAAGTAAGTCCCTTAACCTGGGACTCTTGTTCAATCAGAGGCAGTATGAGTAACCATCTGAGAGGGACGTTTTAAAGAGAATTTAGCATTCAGTGAGGTCAGACCATATGACTGCTAAGATACTTTCTTAATTAGAGATTCTACAATATTCCAAAAACAAAATTTTTAAATATATAGCTACTCACATAAGAAATAAAATGTGATTTGCATGAAAAAGAACAAAAAGCGACAATATTCTCAAATAAACAAGAAAACCAATTCATTATGTGACTTTAGGCATATTTCCTAAAACTCTGTCTTCAGCTTACTTCTCTGACTTACCTTCCAAATTTATCACTACATCTGAAAACTCGTTTCTCTAGGCTACATTATGGAGGCTCTGTTAGTAGATCTCGGAAAACCACATATGTATTTTAAAATCAGAGTGATTCTAATGCTCAGTCAGTTTTGGGGACTGCTGAAATTCTAGACTTATGTACAGGGGTTACCTTCTATTTTGCATAAGAAATTTGTCTGTATATGTAAAGCTTGAAAAGAACTTAGTAATTCTAATCAACTTGTTAATATTTAAGGCCACTGCAGTTTAATGTTTAAGCATCATTTTAATGCAGGCAGCAAACTCAATCTCAAGTTTCTAAACTCTAACAATTTAAAACATAAAAATATCACATCCAGGCTGGGTGCAGTGGCTCATGCCTATAATCCCAGCACTTCCGAGGCAGGAGGATCACTTGAAGCTAGGAGCTGGAGACCAGTATAGGCAGCAAAGTGAGACCCCACCTCTACAAAAATGTTTTAAAAGTTAGCTGGGCATGGTGGTGTGCAGCTGTAGTCCCAGCTACGTGGGTGACTGAGGTGGGAGGATCACTGAAGCCTAGGAGCTCGAGGCTGCAGTGAGCTATGATTGTGCCACTGCACTCCGGCCTGTGAAACAGATCAAGACTCTGTCTCTAATTTAAAAAAAAAAAAAAAGGAAACCTTGTCTCAGAGGAGTTTGGTAGGAGGCTCTGGGGTCATAAAACTGCTTCCTCATCTGTTCTCGTGAAGACTTTAGATGAGACATGACAGAAATCCATCATCGAACGCCCTTTGATTCAGAGGACAAATCCATCACCTGTGGCTTTCTGGACTTTGAGACAAATGGTTCCTACAGCTAGTCTCTCGCTCAGGCATCCCTCCCCTCCCCCTACCAGAGGATGGGAAGACGAACTGAAAGAAGGAAAGAAGACGAAAGAGATGGGCCTATAGCAAGTTTCTTGTGGAGTAAAAGTCCAGCAATTATTAAAGACTGAGAAGAAATAATGAATTAAAATGAGGCAATGACACAACATATCCAAATCCAAAAGAAGGGGATATTACATGTATACGCCAATAAAAGCAATATTAGTAGCATTATTTGTATTTCCTGAAAGTTAAATTTGGAAAGTCATTTTTCTGGAAACAATTTTTATGCAGACTTTATGTTAACTGATATAATAATAGTATGACAATAATGATGATACTGTATTCATTGTTAAGAAATCTAATACAAAAATCCTCTAACTTGGTTTCTTGGTGTCTGGCAAGTTGCCACGCGTATCTCATAGTGAAAATCACCACCACTGACGATGAACTGGCTGGTCAGATAATGCTGATTTTTAATTAATGTTTACCAGAGTGCAGAAGAGAACTTGACCAAATTCTAAATTGGAATTGAACTCTTTGCCTCTCCCGTCCTGTGTTAAACGCAAGTCCACAGTCACTTAGCATTTGGTCACAATTTAGTCACATTGAGAAAAATTCTTTCTTATATATTTTTCAGAGCCTTCTGTTGCCATCCGCAGTTTTGGGAAATGGGGGTACAGCAGAGAACAAATCACGTCCCTTCTCTTATAAAGCTTGCATTCTACCATAGGAAGATAGTCAATAAACAAATGCCCAAATAAAAATATTAGAATTAAAAACAAAGGTAAGAAGGTAACTTCCCAGTTGCCCCTCTGGTGCATACACACTTCCTTTTAATTATGATTTGGATAGGTCAAATCTTTTCAAAACTTTCCCATTAGTGCAAGGAAATATTCTACTTACAGATGCACAAGACTATGAGAAAAAGGAGGTATGTGACCAGTTCCCGTAAAACACTTTTAAGGTATTTCTCTCGGTTAGTGCTGCTTTCCTCCATGAGTCTTGTTCCCCAGAGACCTTTAAAATAATAATGAAGAAAAGAAAAGATATCATTTTATTTAAGAAATCTCATGAATGGCAAAAGGGAAAATAAAGCACAAATTAAAAAGTTCACCTATAAGGGAGATTCTCCTTTTTTTTTTTTTTAATCACATTTTGAATGCAACTGAGAAACTGGTTTTGTAGGCCTACCTTTTATTTAAGAGTACATCTGGCTCCAATGTTACCCCAAACATGCAAAACATAAGGCAACAATTCTGATCATTTTATAGGCTCCCAAGCCCATTAGCAATATCTTAGTCAAATTTTAAAAAGAGAACAGGAAATAAGGAAGGCCTAACAGAGGAGTTACATAATTGCGCAAAACTTATCAGTTCTTCCTATTTGAGGTGGATACAACCTTGTAACTATCCTACTACTAAACCCAGTTAAGAACATGATGTAATTATATTTCAAGTAATACCTTTTAGGTCACCCCTGATGAAAAGAAGTCCTTGTTGGAGAATCACTTCAATATAGAAACATGTTATGCTTCTAACCTACGGGCATAAAAACTCTGCTCTGTAAGAGCAGAAGCTGTCCTAGTAAAAAACTCCATGGTGACTGATTACACTAAGCGTGCTTAGCTGAGCAGATTTTTAAAAGAGCAATTAACATATAATCTTTAAAAGCAGCAACTCATCCATGTTCCCTCTCTTTCTTTGTAGAAACAGTAGAATCAACAACCATGTTCTACATTTTAGCAGATGGAAAAAGCGTTGGGCTGGCTGAGTGAAGATGACGTAACCCTCCATGAGCTTGCTGGAGAGAGTGACCGCAGTTTTGGACTCAGCCAGCAGCAGACATGGTGGCCATCCAAACCCCCGTTAATGAACAGTGTGGTAAAGTCACATTGCTGGTTACTTGGAAGAACCTTAACACTTTCCAAAAAAGACAAACCTCTCAATCCTTTCGGTTAGATTAGGTTGGCTGTTAAATGGAAACCAACCTGGTCCTTGCATCTTGTCTCATGCTTTGATTCCACAGACCTTAACTCCTTCAATAATGGAAACTCACACAGCCACTTTCACCACAATCAAGCCACATAGGGAAATGGGAAAAAATAGCATAAGGCCTTTTACTTCGAAGAAATGAGTTCATCATTAGTGTTCATGTATTTTTTAAGTCTTATAATAATATGTAAGTTCTATTCCTGAATTTGGGTATTTCCTTTCCTTTTCTTTTTTCCTTCCAAATGTCCTTTAGGAAAATCAGCACTGAATTCAAAAACACTGTGTTACGCATCATACGTTTCACCAACACTGAGAGTGGAGCATAACTTATGACCAACTTTGCTTCTGCCAAGATCTGGTAGTTGTCAGGGAATTACTCACTCAGAAGAAATGCAAGCAGAATGTTTGTTCACTGAAACACTATCATATTAAAGAATTATTACAAATTTAGATGACATGGAAAATTACAACTTAGAATAACACAGAGGCAGCCAAAGATTAGGCTCGGTAGCCCCTGGACACAAATACATCACTTCTTTGGGTAAATTTATTTCGGAGGCCAGGCCTAAAATATATGTCAATAGAGACTGCTAGTCTCTTTACTCCCAGGGAAGACTGTTACCCTGTCTCATTTGGTCAATGATTTCATTCTTTCCCATGGTTTATAAACAACTAGGCACTAAGGAACAGCCATGATTCTTAATATTTATATATGGTATTGCTTGGCCTATAAATAGAAAAAAACAAACTCCTATCAAATTTTCTTCAAGCTAGGCTGGGTGCAGTGGCTCATGCCTATAATCCCAGCACTTTGGGAGGCTGAGGTGGGTAGATCACTTGAGGTCAGGAGTTCAAGACCAGTCTGGCCAACATGGTGAAACCCCGTCTCTACTAAAAATACAAAACTTAGCCAGGTGTGGTGGCGGGCGCCTGTAATCCCAGCTACATGGGAGGCTGAGGCAGAAGAATCGGTTGAACCCGGGAGACAGAGGTTGCAGTGAGCCAAAATCACACCACTGCACTCCAGCCTGGGTGACAGAGTGAGACTCCATCTTGAAAAAATAATAATAC
Source organism: Pan paniscus (assembly GCF_029289425.2). Taxonomy (NCBI): domain Eukaryota; kingdom Metazoa; phylum Chordata; class Mammalia; order Primates; family Hominidae; genus Pan; species Pan paniscus. The sequence continues at coordinate 86,018,957 of NC_073252.2, read as the reverse complement.
TCAAGCTAAACTTGTGATGGCCTATGGCAATTTAATTCTAGCCTTTGAATGAAACATTGCAAATGGAAAGAAACAAGTCCTCTTATGTATGTATGTATGTACGTATGTACGTATGTATGTATGAATTTATTTATCTTGAGGCAGGGTCTCTCTCTGTTACCCAGCCTGGAGTGTAGTGGTGCGATCACAGCTCACTGAAGGCTTGATCTCCTGGGCTCAAGCCATCCTTCCGCCTCATTTTTTGATTTTTTGCAGAGATGAGGTCTCAATACGTTGCCCAGGCTGGTCTCGAATTCTCGGCCTCAAGTGATCCTCCTGCTTCAGCCTCCCAAAGTGCTGGGATTACAGGCATGCCACTGCACTTGGCCTCCCTTATTTATATTTTTATATGATATACATCCATATATTTTCTTTCTTTTTTTCTGTCTCTGTTTTTTTTTTTTTTTGAGACAGAGTCTCACTCTATCACCCAGGCTGGAGTACTCTGGCGCAATCATGGCCCACTGCAGCCTTGATCACCCGGGCTCAAACAATCCTCCTGCCTCAGCTCAGCCTCCCAAGTTTCTTAAACTACAGGTACATACTACCAAGCCCAACTAAGTTTTTAATTTTTTGTAGAGGTGGGGTCTCACTACATTGTCTAGGCTGGCCTCAAACTCCTGAGCTCAAGCAATCCTCTCGCCTTGGCCTCTCAAAGTGCTGGGATTACAGATGTGAGCCACTGTGCTTGGCCCTGTGTATTTTCTTTTTCTAAATTACTCTATCTACTTCCTCAAATATTTACTGCTTTAAATTTTTCATCTCATTTTCCCATTGGGTGTGTATGTAGGACCAATCTTAGGGTACAGGGACCTTTTACATCCTGGTGGGTGAGAAACAGTTGCATCTACAAGTAGGAAAAATAGCTGTCCTGCAGCCAACTATTCTCCATGTTTGGCAGAGCTGATAGGATAAGAATGGTTAAGGATGGAATCATGTGCAAATTGGTGACACTCTTCAAAGTCAACTGTTGTCTTTCCCATAGCTGTTCTTAGTTGTGGTGGGAGTTAACTTCCCAGCATTGCAGGTATTCAATGTTTCCAGGTGTTAGGGAGAACACGGAATGAGAGTATAGACCCAATTTCCTTTAAGAGGGTGCTTAGCTAATGCCAGAATGCAAAGCCAGAGTACATCATCTAAAGCAGGGTCTCCAGTCCCCAGGCTGCAGACGGGTACTGGTCCATGGCCTGTTAGGAACCGGGCCCCACAGCAGGAGGTGAGCCGCAGGCAAGTGAGCGTTACCGCCCGAGCTCCGCCTCCTGTCAGATGAGGGGTGGCATTAGATTCTCACAGGAGTGAGAACCCTATTGTGAACTGCGCATGTGAAGAATCTAGATTGCCTGCTCCTTATGAGAATCTCACTAATGCCTGATGATCTGAGGTGGAACAGTTTCATCCCCAAACACTTCCCACCCCAGGTCTGTGGAAAAATTGTCTTCCTTGAAACCGGTCCCTGGTGCCAAAAAGGTTGGGGACTGCTGATCTAAACAGTGCATTCCTCTGCTCAATGTTACTTATTAATAGGAACACTGGGGAACTCTGTAATGGAGAACTCCAAGCACAAAAGATATTCCAAACATAAATAGTTGGCTTTGAACAAAAATGCCATTTCCCCAACTATTTTATCTAAATCCTTTCAAAAACTTTTTATTGTCTGGAAACACTGGCTCACGCCTGTAATCCCAGCACTCTGGGAGGCCGAGGTGGGTGGATCACCTGAGGTCAGGAGTTTGAGACCAGCCTATCCAACATGGTGAAACCTCGTCTCTACTAAAAATACAAAAGTTAGCTGGGTGTGGTGGAGGCTACTCGGGAGGCTGAGGCAGGAGAATCGCTTGAACCCGGGAGGCGGAGGCTGCAGTGAGCCGAGATCACACCACTGCACTCCAGCCTGGGCAAAAGAGTGAAACTCCGTCTAAATAAATATATAACTACAACTTTTTATTTTAGAAAATATCAGAAATATCACAAAGAGAGAATATTATAATGATAAATCTATCACCTAGATCCAACAATATCAACTCAATGCCAATCCTAGTTCATTTACATCCTCACCCATCTGATGCCACTGCTGATATGATAGGGGGTAGTAATGCTCACTAGCGTGCTGCTCACCTCCTGCTCTGCGGCCCAGTTCCTAACAGGCCATGGAGCAGTACCACCCCAATTATTTTGGAATTAATTCCAGCTATTGTATCACTTCATCTGTAAATATTTCAGTTCCATGGTTAAAAGGTTAATTGTGTATCTTTCACCTCACACTAACCTTCCCCATCTGAAATACATGAAACCCATATGGCCTATTATCAAGGCATGGTGCAACACAGGGCTCTGGAGTCAAATGATATTAAACTGAGGGCTTAACCACTTGGGAGCTGAGAAAGCTTACCTGACATCATGAGCCTCCACTTCCTCATCTAAAAATGGAGTAAGAGTACCTTTTTGTGGGGTTGTTCTGGGAATCAGAAATATTATTTGTGGAGCACTTAGAGTGCTTGGAAGAGGCCTGTCTGTAGCTTCAGAAACAAGCCCAGATCTGCAAAATGGCCTTAGGAGGCCCAGTTGGTCCACATTTCAGAGTGGTACAAAGACTCAAATCCATCTGAACTATCAGTTCATTGTGATAGCCTGACCAAATTCTCAGTGCATTTGTATCATAAAAGAATCCTCTTTTTGTGCTAAGACACATGTGAGTCTTGTTTAGAAGAATGAACACAATCCTTCCTAGTATTCACTTGAATTGCAGGGACACTTTTAGAAAGGGAAGTGGCTTTTTATCTATATTTGTCCATTTTCTATAGAATAGACAGTTGCTACCTTAGGTAATATTGACTCCAGAATCTTGAATCTTTTTTTTTTTTTTGAGACAGTGTCTTGCTATGTTGCCCAGGCTGATCTCGGATTCCCAGGCTCAAACAATCCTCCCGCCTCAGTCTCTTAAGCAGCTGGGATTAAAGGCGTGTGCCACCGTGCCTGGCCTGAATCCTGAATTCTTAATCAGCCATCTCCTGAGGTGCAGACAAGTATATGTTACAGTTAACATGTAGTTCTACCTGCATATTCTCTAGACAGCTCACACTCACCTCCCGCAAAATTTGCTTTTCTTTCTCTGGAAATCTACTCTTTCTGTTTGGGTTAATGGTACCATGCCAGAAATTTGGGTTTCACCCTAGAATAGGCCTTCTTCTTATCCCTCCCATGGAGTTGGTTCCACAGTTCTGACGGTTTTTGTTTCCCTTCTATCTAGCTTCTTTCCATCCCAGCTCATATGCCTTGGTTCCAGCCCTCGTCACCCCTCCTCCTCTTGGTCAGCCCTCTCCTGACCTAGTCTGTCAGCCACCAGCCTACCCACCTCACCCTATCCTCTACGTTGTTCCAAGAGTCATCTTCAGATTGACAAGTGATCATATCAGCCCCCTAGGCTTGAAGCCCACACTGGCTCCAAATGTCTACAGGAAAACGTGCCCATTCCATGGTGGGAGTTACAGGTTTCTGTAACAGGAACAGGTCTTGTTCCTATTATTTTTCCCTCCTTGTATTCCCCCCTCATTCTTCAAAATGAAGCTCAAGTTTTACTCCCTCTGGAAACCTTCTCTGACCTCTCCAGGTAAATCTGATCCTCTCTCTCTCTTTTTTTTTTTTTAGATACAGGCTCTCACCTCTCACTGTGTCACCCAGGCTGGAGTGCAGTGGCGTGATCACAGCTCACTGCGGCCTCAATCTCCCAGGGTCAGGTGATTCTCCCACCTCAAACTCCCAAATAACTGGGACCACAGGCATGTGCCACCCTGCCTGGCTAATTTTTGTATTTTTTGCCACTCACTATGTTGCCCAGGGTAGCCTTGAACTGCTGGGCTTAAGTGATCCTCCCATCTCAGCTTCCCAAAGTATTGGGACTATAGGCTTGAGCGACTGTGCCTGGCCTTATCCTCTCTTTATTGGAATCCTCCCATATCTGGGACCTGGCATTGCAATCACTTACTTATACCTCTGTTTTCCCTACTAAACCCTGAGCTCCTTGAAGGTCGAGACCTTGTATTATTCATCTCTGCATCCCTAGTACCTATCACAAAAGAAAGTCCCATGAATGTTTTTTACTGCATGAATTCTGTTACTGGCACAACCTTACCACAACCCCAAAGGGTAGCAAGCCTCCCTCAAAAAAATCCCCAGAGTAATGAAAATACAAAGTCTGCTTGTTCAAAATTATGGTGCGAATAAAAAAGGGAAGGGGGGAAGTGATGGAGTAAAGTTCAGATTAAAAATAAAGGGAAAGTCCCAACAGTCGAAAGGTGGAAAAAAACCGCAAATGCCCATGAACTGATGAATGGATAAACAAAATTTGGTGTGTGTGTATATGTGTGTACAAACTTCCTTTTTATGACTAAATAGTATTTCATTGTGTGTGCACATGTACACACACATGAAATACTATTTAGTCATAAAAAGGAAGGGAATTTGCACGCATGGATAAACCTTGAAAATACTATGCTAAGTGAATAAGCCAGACACAAAAGATCAAACATGGTCTGATTTCACTTACATCAGGTAGCTACAACAGGGAGACTCACAGAAAGGGAAAGTAGAATGGAGGTTACTAGGGTCTGGGGCAAGGGGGAGTGGGGAAACAGGGAGTTATTGTTTAATGAGTACAGAGTTTCTGTTTGGGATGATAAAAAAGTTCTGGAAATAAATCGTGTTAAGTCCATTTACATAACATAATAAATCTACTTAATGTCACTCAATTATATACTTAAAATGGTTAAAATGGCCAATTTTATGTTATGTATATTTCACACCAATTTTAAAAAAAATAGAGAGGCAGGCTCTCCCACTCCCTAGATCAATTAGAATTCTGGATACACAGACTGTGTTGGTACGATTTATCCTGCATGTCCTAATAAATAAATGTTCATAAACTAAAGAGATGCAGACAATTGCTGGCTAAAGTTAGGTTTGGGCACTAATGGCATATAGCACAGTGGATGAGAAACACTTTGAATACAAAGTGCCTGGAATTAAATCCTGACTGCAACATCTAATAGTTGTGGCCCTGGGCAAGTCATTTAACCTTTAGAAGGCTTAGTGCCCTCAACAGTAAAGTGGTGACGGATGAGAGTTCTTTCTTCACAGGTTGTTGTGAGGATAAAAACGAAACTATGAATATAAGGAGTTTAACACAGTGCCTGGCACACTGTGAGCAATAAACCATTATTTCTTTTTGAATTTAACAGTCTAGGGCAGGGTTTCTCAAAGTCCTCACTCCTGGCAATTTGGGTGGGAGAATGCTTTGTAGTGTGCGTGTGTGGGGTGGCTGTACTGTGCATTGTAGATTAGCAGCATCCTTAACCTCAACCCAGGAGATGCCAGGGGCATCCCCCCAGGTATGACAATCAAAAATGTCTCCAGAGATTGCCAAATGTCCCCTGAGGGGCAAAACTGCCCCTCCCCCCCCCCCCCATTGAAAACCTGTAATTTAGGATAACGCTCTGCTGGTGATGACAGAAGACTAAGTTCTGAAGCCTCAAGACAGGCTAAATTCATCAGTCACTGTGCATAGACTATCATGAACAGCAACTAAGAGCGGTGAGTTGGATGTTTGCAGTTTCTGTGTGGTAGCATCAACCAAAGCCATGTTCAAATCTTTTTTTAAGTCTCAATAACCTTTCCAATAACTAATTATGCTTCCCTTTAGACATCGAAAGGGAAGGCAGAAAAAATAAAAATTACATAAAGTATGGCAAAATGAAATAACTGCATTGGAGGTCACTTATTAAATACAATCAGCACACCAATTTCAATGTCAAGATCCAATTATTTTAGGAGAAATAAGAGTCGACTTATTATTTCATTCATTATTCCAGGTATTCAACCTGGAATACCCTCTCTAAAATGTTACACGAGCAAAAAATTAACTTCTTGTTCTTCAGGGTATTGAAGGGGAGGGAGGTATCTGTTTTAGCAGCTTAGCCCACCCTGACTTGCACAGCTAGTACTTCATAGTTTCTCTAGGAAAAAAAAAAAAAAGCCCAAGAATATACGCCTAAAATAACAAACAGGAACTGACTTTAACAGGTTGATACATTCAGAAAAACATTCAACTTCTGAAATTCAGAAAATTTTATGACTCAGAGTGCCATATTTTATCTTTGTACTAAAAAGAATTTGCTAAGAAAAGAATAAACAAATACTTGAGGATACTTTTAGATCTGGGCTTCATCTTTAAATCTTTCGGTCATCCTTGGCTTCCTTTGGTCCAGGCCCTCTTCACCTCCTTACTGGCTGCCTCCCACAGGTCTTCTTGCCTCCTTTCTCTCTGCCAAGCTCTCCTGTACACCATGCTGCTGACACAATTTCCTTTCAGCATGTTCTGTTCCTGCTCAGAAACTTTCAACTCCTTCCTAATATTTAGGGCTACATTCTCAATTCCTTGATTAGATACAATGCATACAGCAAACAGGCCTCAACAGGCCTCAAACATGTCTTCTTTCTTTACTATTTTACTTCTGCTAAGAAGATAGATCTATTTACTGTAGAAGGAGCAAAATCGGCCATTTGTTGTCCATCTTGGATTCATGTCATTAAACAACAGACCAGAGCATGGTGAAGCTAGAAAGGACCTTGGAAGCTAGGTTCAATTCTTCCATTTTATAAATGAGGAGCTCAGGCTCAGGTAGTTTGAGGGAGCTATACAAAGTCACAAAGGCAAGAGACTTCCAGGGAAACTCCTGACCACTCCAAACTTCAGTCATTTCTCCCACCTTTAAAAATTGCAAGTTACTTTCTGTTCTGATCCTAGGGCACTGCTTACATAGTGCATATAAGATTTCTGTCATCAGTATCCAAAGGGGGCAGGGGGAATCTCAACCCATTCATGGCTATTTATTTTACATTTCTGGGTTTTCGTCCATAGGAAAACAGTGATATGCTATTCTAGTTTATTCATAGCAGCTAGCACAGTGCTATCTTCACAGTAAGTGCTAAATATTTAAAAATGTTGCTTATTTAATGTGACAAGAATATCAATTATATTTCTTCATAAAAGAAAGGAATAACAATTTATTTAAACATTTTATATAATTAAAACTTTTCAGCTAGGAGCAGCAGCTTGCACCTGTAATCCCAACTACTTGGGAAGCTGAGGTGGGAGGGCAGCTTGAGCCCAGGAGTTTGAGGCCGCAGTGAGCTACGTTCGCTTCCCCGCACTCCAGCCTCAGTGACAGAGTGAAACCCTGTCTCTTAAAAAAAAAAAAAAAATTCCCAATTCCTGAGTCTGCTCTCCTACAAATCAGACCATTGACACACTTTGGCTAGAGGTTTTATGACTATGAGCTTATTCATTTTGTTTCCTGAAATTTTTCTTTAAAAGAAATAAATTTACATACATACTCATATGAAATATATATTTTATTTCTCTATATTCTGTTATTGAGTTTATTCAAACAAGGTTAGGTGTGTTATCAAATGCTTAAACTGAGTTAAAAGGATCATGCAACTTACCATTATTTATTAACTTAAAAGGAACTTCTCTCTCACTTCAGTGAATATTTTTTAAATGCACATTTTAAATGGTGTAAAATAACATAATTAATCCAGTTTTGAATCTTAAAAAGTGTTAGTGTTTTATTAATTTACTCACACAGGTTATCCGAAAAGGATCTTTTGTTCCCCATCATGCTTTGAATAAAATTAACTAGTATAAGAACCTCCATAAACGAAGTACCAAAATGTTTACATTTATATTTCTGAAGCGCTAACAACATGACAAATACATGCTGCACATTTTATGTCTTAACTCATTTAATTCTCCCAAAGAGTCAAGGCCTAAGCGTTATGATCATCTCTTTAAAAAAAAAAAAAAAATCCAAAAATTGGGGATCAGAGAGGTTAAGTAACTGGCTCAAGGTCATACAGCTAATGAGTGGTGGAACTGGGATTTCAGTGTAGGCCTGACCTGGTTTTAATCACACTGCTGTAACAACACCTGGATTGTTTTTGTGCAAGACTTTCAAAACTGACAGAAGGAGAAGAACAAGAAAAACTCAACTGAGAATGGAAACTCTTAAAAATATAGATTAAAATAATTTGGAGGGTAAAAGCAAATGAAATACTTTTCCAAGGATACCTCAGACAAAATTTGTAAAAAGAGAATTTCCTCTGGTACTGGAAAATTCATGTCCTCTTACTGGGCACTGGCAAATCTGAAAATTCCTCTTCTGCCTTTTGTAGAGCTGGGCGCACTGGACTCAGACACATTTATCAGCTGCTATCTGGTGACTTCATCATTTTGGTGGAATTTCAAAGAACATTAATTTAGTTATTTAAAAACATACTTCAAATTTTTTTAAAACAATGTAATCTTTCCTTTGCAACTGTTTTTAGAAAAATGTCTAGAATTAGAAACGGCCAAATAACTTCACGGATATTATTTTATTCTATTTGTGGTCTTAACAGCTCCCACTCCCCAAAACAACCACACACATCACCAAAAAAATGCATCAATGACAATCTGCCACACTCCTCCCACAACTTGACATTATATGTACTGTACTGCTACCCTTTTCAGCCCGGGACAATGGAGTATCCAGGCAAGAAGGAAACCACGGGTGACTATAACATTTTCCTTTAGATTTTGTGACATTGGCAAATATGCAGTTGCAACCACCATCAGTTACACAAGTAATGTTCATTTTTTCCTCTACAAGAAAAAAAAAACCCAGATGTACTCTTTCACTCTAATTAGGCTTTCACTAATTTTCAGTAAAAAAGACCATGGTGACATATCCTGAAGAAGGAGGTATCCAATAAATGTGCACCAACAAAAGAGCAGTGGAATTCCGCGCTGGGTACCGGAAACAGGGCAGCACTAGCGGAGGTGGGGAATGCGCTTCCAAGGGAGGCGGAACGCAGAGGGGATGCGAGATGGAGCCCGGGGAGCTGCCGCAGCGGGCGATGGCCCCGGCCGGCGCCGGCCGTTCTGGTTCGTGCATCTGCCGCTGCGGGTCGCGCGCTCTTACCTCGCAGCCCGCGAACCAGCCTCTCCGCCCAGGCCACTCGGGGCGGCTGCCCTTCCAGGGGGAGGTGGCGATGCAGCGGGTCCCCGCCGCCGACCGGGCTGGGGCACGGCGGGCCCTGGTCCTCTCGCCGGCGCCGCCTCCCGCTCGGGTGGCCCGCGCCGTGGTAGCCCCCAAGTCCCCGGCTCCGCGCGCCCACGGAGCTCACGGCCGAGGAGGCGGCCGACCTCCGGCTGCCCGGGCGCCACTCTACGTCCATCTCCACCACCATTCCGCCTTCTTCCCCTTCCACCTCCTCCTCCTCCTCCTCGGCCTCGAAGCCGGGGTTATCGCGGCTCCACGCCTGCCGGGAGCACGACGAGAGCGGAGGAGAAGGGGAGGCCGCGGCTCCGGCCGGGGCGTCCCGCGCGGCCGCCTGCCGGATGCGCTGCATCTCGATCTCCAGGCCCCGCTGCTCGCGGAGGCCGCCCGGGGCGGCGAGGCTGGCGCCCACGGCCGCGCAGCCAGCCATCAGCCGGCCCGGGTCCGGCGCGCGGGGCGCGGGCGGCCGCTTGGCGTCCCCGGGCTGCTGAGGCTGCACGCGACTGGAGTTCACCATCGCGGTCACTGGCGTCCGGCGCGCGGGTGCGCGGCGCCGCGCTCGGCGCTGTGCGCCTCAGGAGCCATGTTCCTTTCTTCCCGGCGCCCGCCGCCGCCTGCTCCCCGCCCCCGACCTCCCCGCGGTCCCGCGTCCTCTCGCCCGCCCCTTTGGCCCGCCTCCCTCTGGCCTCGCCCCGCCTCGCCCATCCGCCGCGGCGCGCTGAGCGGGGAGGCGCGAGGGAGCCGCCCCCGCGGTCTGCGCGCTCGCCCGTCTGCTCCCGAGTCCGCGTTCCAAGTGGAACCGGAGCCCGGGCGCGGGCGCCCACGTTCCATTCCCGGGAAGGCCTGGGAAGGGAGGGAATCGCTCACCCGCCAGCCCGCCTGCAGGGAAAGGGCTCCTGGAGCTGTCGATGCCTGCCCGACGCTGAGATAACTCTTGGGTCCCCGTTATCCACCAGCCACTTCTGCCTCGATTCACCAAAGTGCAGGGAAAGAACCTTTTGGTGAGATGGTGTGAATTAGCGACATCCAGCCTGAGCTGAAGTCTCCAGCGGGGCAAAGAAATCTTTCCATTTGCAAACTACCAAGGCTGACTTGCTGTGCATTTGGCGGGCCTCCTGCCCCTGATTCTGCTGATTTGGAGATGCTTTCTCGCTCTTTGGTTGGCTTCTGTCTCCACACATTGTGGGGATCCCAGGGATTCGTCATAGGACTCTCGGATCGCTGGTGCCTCCACCGTGATCTCCGGTCTCCCTGCGGCCAGCACTGACTTAGTAGCAACAGAATCCTGCATGAGGGCCTAGGCACAGAACTTTATTTCCACTCTTCTGAACACATCTAATGTGATGCTCTGCAATTGTCTGAAATTTATCCTACCCTAAGTCATTATCTTTCCCCTTCTCTGGAACCTGCTTCACTTCCCGTATCCCAAGGTGAGGTTTGGGGCCTCGCTGTCCTCCTCACTTCCCAGGCCACTCTTCTTCATGGAAGGCTCGCGGTTTACCCTCCACCGCCTACACCTCATCTTCTTGTTACTTTTGCCCCACAGATATCACCCTGATATGATCTCTGTTTCTCACTCCTGCTGGCTTGATCTTATGTCTTGCATTATTCCGCATTAGAACAATTGATCCCTGTCAACTCCATCTCTATTCTCCACGTCGGTGTCCTCACTATTTCCAGGTTATATTGCAGAACCAAAGCTGCTTATTTGTCACGTTGATACTTAGACACCTCTGTGGGCTTCTGGCAGCTGAAAGGATAAAATTTAATTTCTGTGGTTTGGTTTAGTAAATTCTCATAATCTGCTCCTGTATTTGTTTGTTAGGGCTGCCATAACAAAGTACCAGAGACTGGGTGGCTTAACAGAAATTTATTTGCTCACCTTGTCTCTACAAAAAATACAAAAATTAGCCAGGCTTTGCGGTGTGTGCCTTTAGTCCCAGCTACTCGGGACGCTGAGGTGGGAGGATCGCTTGAGCCCGGGAGGCAGAGGATGTAGTGAGCCGAGATCGGGCCACTGCACTCCAAGTGACAGAGTGAGACTCTGTCTCATAAAGAAAGAAAGAGAGAGAGAGAAGAAAGATAGAAAAAAAGAAGGAAGGAAGGAAAAAGAAAAGAAAAAAATGTATTTTCTCACGAGGTGTTGGCAGAGTTGGTTTCTTCTGAGGCCTCTCTCCTTGGCTTGCAGATGGCCCCGCTTTTGTGTCCTCACGCCGTCTTCCCTCTTCCCTCTGTATGCGTCTGTGTCCTAATTGTCTATTCTTATACATCATATTGGATTAGGGCCTACCCTCATGACCTTGTTTTCACTTCATTACTTCTGTAAAGACCCTGTCTCCAAGATGGTCATGTTCTGAGGTAATGGGGGTTAGGACTTCAACACAGAAATTTTTGGGGGGACACAATTTAGCTTTAGCAGCTCTTAATGTACTCCTCTAGCATGGCATCCCATGCCATCCATCCACCTTAATGAATTATTCATTTGTTCTCTAGGCACATATAACATGCTGCTAATATTTAGGTAATTATGGCTACCTATTACCTGATCCTGCAGTTTATTAATTTAGATATTCATGTTCTTCTCTTAACTGTGAGCTTCTCAAAGGCAAGACTGGTGGGTCTGGAGCACAGCCCTAGCTCATGCTATTCATCAGTTCATTCTGAAGACATTTCCTGTGCCCTGAATTAAGGTCTGGGCATGTAGAGCGGAGTATGATACAGCCTTGGCCCTCAAGAGGAGACAGACCAAAAATGAGAGATTACCAAGTGGGTTAAGGGTTATGGTGCCTGTCATCCAAGGAACTTCTGAAGCTGAAGATGTCCTGAATAGCACCAGCAGCACTGCAGAGTCGAAGGATTCTTACAGACACATTCCAACAGAGGAGAGCCAGGCCTGGAAAGAGAATGCAGAATCTGAGCCAAAGGGTCCTCTGGAGAATAGGCCTAGTACAATGTTTTCAAATTGTGATCAGAAGATCTCCAGCATCACTTGCAGCTCTTGCTAAAAATATAGATACTGGGTCCACATTCCAACCTTATTGACTCAAAATCTTCCGGATTCCAGTCCTGAAATTCTGAATCTTCACAGGGGATTCTCAGGCATCCAAAGTTTGAGAAGCACCAATGTGTTCCAAATGGAAGAGGTTTCATAAATATTTCCCCCACATTTCTATACTTCACTGTTAGCACTAGTGAGACAATCATCTGGAATCCCAGACTTAGAAGAAAATTCAGTGGTCTTTGAGTCAGGTTACTCTATGCTTGTGCCTGCAGTCACTAATTCGTTGTAGGGACCCTGGAGCCAGACTGCCTGGATTCTGATTTACTCACTACTTCCTAGCTGTGTGACCTTGGGAAAGTCACTTTATCTCCTTGTACCACCAAAAATGAGGATAATGATAATGCCTACCTCATAGGGTTGTTGTGAGGATTAGGTGAATTAATACATGTGTTTTAGTCCATTCGGGCTGCTATAAAAAATATCATGTAGTGGGTGGCTTATAAACGATGAACCTTTATTTCTTACAGTTCTGGAAGCTGGACGGTCCAAGATCATGCTGCCAGCAGATTTGTTGTCTGGTGAGGGTCTACTTTCTGGTTCATAGACTGCACCTCCTAGCTGTGTCATATGGTAGAAGGGGCAAAGAGCTCCCTCGAGCTGCTTCTCTAAGGGCACTAATCCCATTTGTGAGGGCTCCAGCCCCATGATGTAATCATCTCTCAGAGGCCCCACCTCCTTATACCATCACTTTGAAGGTTAGGATTTCAATGTATGAATTATGGGGGGGAACACAAACACCCAGACCATAGCATGTGGAACACCGTCTGACATGTGCGTGCTAATAGTGTTAGAAGTAGTCTTAGCTCTTATATCTTAATTATGATAACTGTTTTCATCTATGATAATTGCTTTTGTGGATGTCTTTGTTAGTGTTAGAAGTGGTCTTAGCTCTTATATCTTAATTATGATAACTATTTTCATCTATTATAATTGCCTTTGTGGATGTCTTTGTTCCAGCTAGGCTGTGAGTTTCTGGAGGGCTCCATGCCAATCCTAGAGGCTTCTATAACAAATACTTACTAAACACCTACTATATGCCAGGCACAATACTAGGAGAGACGGCAATTCATTAAATAGGGGAAAAGCCCAGCTCTCATAGAGGTGAGCTTATATTTTACAGAGTTTGAGGGGATTTAGAAGAGAGATTGCCCAGGCTGGCGTGGGTAGGGAAGGTAGGTAGGGCCAGATCATAGGAAGCCTCAGATGCGTGTTAAGGAGTACAGACTCTCTATAGTTAATGATAACATAAATAGGCCTTTTTTTTTCTTTCTAGAGTGTCAGTTCCTATTTAAAACAAAATCTGAAATCTTCTTCCTGAAACTATATCCTCACCCTTAAAAGAATTCAAATTGATTGGAAATGTGTCTGCACATACATAATTCAGAGTTATATGTGTGCTTACCCAAAATTTTCTTTACAAATTATTGCAAGAAATGTAATCATTAAAAATTCGCAGCAATTTTTGTGTAATACCACTTAAATAGCATTTGGTCCATTGCACCCTAAATCTTACATTTTGGAGTTTCAATATTAATTTCAATCTTAATTTTCATAAACCCAACACCAGCCATCTAATATATTTCCTGTTCAAATACTTATTCATTCCTTCTGGCTTACTAAGGTTCCCTTTTGTGCTTTTATGTTAATTTGTTTCTCCCCTTTAGAGTGCCCAGCTTTTGCTCAAGCAGGCCCTGAGGCTGTAAATTTCTCTCCCTACCCACGGAATTCCTTCCTTTAATACCCATCTGAAGACCTTACTTCTAATAAGAAATTTTCCATTATTAAATAAGTGACATGCACAAAGTTTTTTTCATCTCATTTCCACAATCCTGTTGTCACATTACAAATTTCCATCATCTGTAGCATCTGGAAATACCGAGTGGGATAGATAACATGGCCTGGCTGCTGTTTTTTTTTCTTTTCATCAGTGTGCTAGATCTTCCTGGACACGCTGCACAAATCTCACCTCAGTCTTAGTGCCACCGTGGACGCTGGAAGGAGCCATTTTAAAAGGCAACCTTAAACAGTTCAGTCTAATTTAATATTAGTGGCCTCCACACCTCTGACTCTTGTATTATTAGAATTGCCTGTTTGGCTTTTATTTTCCAGTGTGAACTGATGAAACAGACACAAACTGAAGTACCCGTTGGTTTTGCGGTCTCCACCTCGAGAGGAAATCCAAAAGGAGTTTCTGGCATGTGTGGTGTTGCTTAGCAATTTACCCAAACAAACATGTTTCCTCCTCATTTTTTTCCCCAGTACTTATTTACTCAAGAACATTGTAAAATCAATTTTTACCACTTGACATCTGAAATCATTAGAAGAAAATCTGGTGTTTTGGGCTTTATGAGAAGAACTGCTAACCACAGTAAGACTTTGACTTTACTTTGTTTCTCATTTTGCTGCTTTAATAACATAAAGCTAGGATTTGTGGCCTTCTTCATGATAGATTTTGGATTGGATTGGCCTGCACACATCCCTGTCTCTGTGGGGTTATCTTGGCACCATAATTGACTGGCACCGTGATCTTGATGACCTAATCTCTCTATCTCAATTTCCTTCTCTGGATAATGAGGTTAAATACCCATCTTATAAATCCCCCACAGAATTTTTGTTGAGGACTAATGAAGGAATATTAATAAGTTTATAAAACATGTATTGAGTGTCCGCTACATGCCAGTCACTGTGTTGCATTCCAGAGTGACAAAGATAAGACATGATTTCTACCTTCAACAAGATCAAATCTTATAGTTAAACTGCCTGGAAACATCCATAGATCATTCTCAACTTCTCTACCCATAAAAACTTAGCAATCTTTCTAGACTCAGACTTCATCTCTCCCTGGAACTTTCCATAGACACAATCTTGGCCCCCAGCCTGAATTGACATGCCTCTCTACCCTGTAAACCTTTATTCCAACATTTGCCACCTTATACTGAAAATATCTGTTCACATAGACGTCTTCGTGAGTGGCACATAAGCTCCTGCAGAGCAGGGACCCTGGCTTATTAGCAGCTCAGCAGCCAGTCCGTTTTCTAGTGCAAGTTTTCTTGGGGACACCCCCACCTACCCACCTCTGCTGCCATTCTTAGCCTATATGTGTCTCAGGTGTGGCTGACACCACTGCTAGCTCCCAAGTGGTGATTGTGGAGCTCAAGTTTGCCCAATCAGCATCACGTCTCCTTGGCCCCTGTGAATGGTATTTCACGAGTATGTTATCCTGTTCTGTTAAAAAAAAAATTAGGCCAGAAATTTTTTTCCAGTTGTTGGAAAAGAAAAGCTTTTCTTCCCACCAGATTTAGAGTTTTAAAGATGTAAGTCCAGACAAGCTGGCAGCCAAAATGTTGATGCTCAGGGGAAAAATGGCGCCAACAACAGAGATACAAAAAATATTTATAATGTGGATACTGGAAGAATACTAAAATTGAACTAATGTTTGGGTGGCCATGCTATTCAAGAACATTATGAAATACATTTTTATTGTGTGCCATCTCCTGGTTTTGTCAGATGCAGATATGATATTTATTATCTATATTTTTATCCAAGTTCAAAAGAATTTTGAACAAATTGGGGCCAAGAACAGAGTTCTTTGAAATACTGTGTGCGGCTCTTCTCTTCATCAACTCTAGTTTATTCACTAATACTCTTTGGGTATAGTTGTATTTTTAAAAAAACTTTAAATCCAATTTTCACTAGCCCAGATTTTTCCAAAGCTTATCAGATTTTTTTTTCAAATACCTTTTGATGCCAACATGAATGAGGCTTCCAGCATTCCCAGATCTACCAGACTTTGCAGAGTACCTGTTTTATGTCCCCTTCGTACAATCTTAGATATGATTAGGATGCTAAAGAAGTTGTTTATGCCTGCAAGAAGCTTGTAACTAGCTTGCTATACATGGATAAAACATTTAACCAATAAGAGCTTTATGACATTATTCTGGGAAGGTTTTTTTATTTTGTTTTATTTTAAATAAAGATTCTGGAGTCGAACTTCTAGGGATTCTGATTCATTATGTCTCAGCTAGGTCCTAGGAATCTGTATTTTAAGAGAGCAGATCAAAGAGACAGAGAAAGACTAGGTTCTCAGGACATCATTTGAACCCCTGAGTTAGAACTAATTGAAGCTAGATCCACCCCTGGACTCCATGAGCCAAAAAATATCCTTTTAAAAAATTAAAAAAATTATTTCAACTTTACCCTTGCCCCTTTCCCTCCCTCCCTCCTCTTGTATTCCCCACTGTCTATTGTTGCCATCTTTATCCATGGGCACCCAAAGGTTAGCTCCCACTTATAAGTGAGAACATGTGGTATTTGGCTTTCAGTTACTATGTTAATTTGTTTAGGTTAATGGCCTCCAGCTGCATGCATGTTGCTGCAAAGGACATGATTTTATTCTTTTTCATAGCTTCATAGTATTCCATAGTGTATATGTACCATGTTTTAAAAAATCCAATCCATCATTGATGGGCACCTAGATTGACTCTATGTCTTTGCTATTATGAATAGTGCTGCAATGAATATACAGGTACACATGTCTTTGTAATATTATTTACAGCATTCCCATCAGCAATAAATAAGAGTTCTTTTTCCACATCCTCAACAGCAGTAGCATTATCAGTGTTTTGGATTTTGGCCATTCAAATGGGCGGGCAATTGGATCTCGTTGTTTTAATTTGCAATTCCTTATTGATATATATGTGGAGCATCTTTTCATATGCTTAGTTGCCATCTGTATATCTTCTTTGGTAAGGTGTGTGTTCAGGTTGTTGGCTCATTTTTTCCTTTTATTTACCAGGGAAAAGCATGAATGCAGTATGCTACTACCACAAATTACGCAGTTGAGTTTCCCACATTTGGAGAAATCACAGGGATCAGCAAGCCTTCAGTGGAATAGAGAAGCCTTGCCCTAGGAAAAACTACCCTTGTGGTCATGGTATCTACCCTGCCTGGTAAGTCTTTTGGGCCTATTTTTCAATTGGGTGGCTTATTTTCTTGTTGAACTTTAAGGGTTCTTTGTATATTTTGAATCACAATCCTTTATCAGATAGGTCTTTTGCAAATATTTTCTCTCAGTCTGTGGCTTATCTTCAATTTTTTTTTAAATTTGTCAACTTTTTTCAGTAGCTGATATAGTTTAGCTCTGTGTCTCCACTCAAATCTTATCTCCAGTTGTAATCCCCACATGTCAAGGGAGGGAGGTGATTGAATTATGAAGGCAGTTTCTCCCATGCTGTTCTCGTGATAGTGAGTGAATTCTCATGAGATCTGATGGTTTTATAAATGGCAGTTTTTCCTGCATCCTCACTTCTCTCTCCTGCCACCAGGTGAAGAAGGTCCTTTCTTCCCCTTCCCCTTCCGCCATGATTGTAAGTTTCCTGAGGCCTCCCCAGCCATGTAGAACTGTGAGTCAATTAAACCTTTTTCCTTTATAAATTACCCAGTCTTGGATAGTAGCTTTATAGCAGTGTGAAAATGGACTAATACAGTAGCCTTTGACCTGTCTTCTTAAAGATAAGGATATTAGCAAATGTAAACTTTTTACCAACAAACACCTTTTAAAATAAATATCTTTTACATTTGCCAAAGTCTATAAACTTTCATTTTGTTGTACAACAGTAAATATAACTTATTTTATATATTTAAATTTTTCATTGTTCACTACCAGTACTTTTTTAAAAGCATATTATCTTTATAGATAGTCATTAACATATTGTTAAATTTATATTTTATGGAAGATAGTTCCTAGTATTGTTTAATTTATAGAGATAAAAGAGAAAATATGCAGATCCAACTTCTAAGAGCATTCAATATTACACACCAAGCTTATTCCTGAAAACAATGACCCAGAAAACCACATGAAAGAGTTTTATTATGGATATCCTAAAACAAGTAACTGTAAGTTTCAGATATATATAGAATATTCCACAGTTCCTATAATAAAAATTCATGAGTTTTCTGATCACCTTCAATGTTTGTGCTGAGTTACACACCGCTGTTACATTAAAGCAAACCATTAAAAATAAAGCTAGTTTTCTCTCTTTTTTTCAACTTTTATTTTAGACTCAGAGGTATATGTGCAGGTTTGTTACCTGGGTATATTGTGTGATGCTGAGATTTGGGGTATGAAAGATCCTGTCATCCAGGTACTGAGCATAGTACCCAATAGTTAGTTACTACCAGTACTTTACAAACATGAATTTTTCTTCCTTGAATTTTTTTTCTCTTTATTTAATCCTTCTGGAGTAGATTTTTTATTAGGTTTTTTTTTGTTTGTTTGTTTTCAAAGAACAATTAATGTTTTCAAAGAAGAATTAATGCTTCATTATTCCCCAAAACTGTTTAAAATTAAGAAGGCCTTTCTGTTACCATAGACATAAAACGAATGGATTGGGCATTATATTTTTCGGTTTAATCTTTTCTCCTCCTCTTTAGGATTTTCTAAATATTCCTCCACTTTCCTCTGCCATTAAATGTTGTTAATGGGAAAAGTAGGAGGTCAGATTAAACCCACTGTTTTTCTCTCAGGCTGAGTAGATGACTTTCTTTTATTATGATTATTATTTGGCCCAAAAGTTATGTCTGTTTAGTGAAATTATTATTATTACTATTGTTATTGTTATCCTGCTCTCAGATACATCTTTCTGTTGGTTATTCAGCATAATTATTTACCTAGGAGATATTGTGCATGTTTAATCAGCAAATTCAAATTTTCACTTATTTTAACAAGGTTTTCTTCTTTTATAATTTCAAATAATCTGCTGTTTCATTAATTCTGTAAATTTAGCAATACCTATTATGCATATGTTGAGCTACTGTGTCATGTTTCCGTATTATCTCCTTTCTAATTTCTCTTTCTGTCATTTTCTATTTTTATTTTTAATAGGATTTTAATAAATCTTGACCTTCATATTATTGTCCCATTCATGATTTTGTGGTTTTAAAGGTGGCTTTTCTTTTCCTAATTATTTATTGAAAATCTTTAATTCCTCCTGTGAATTCTGCCAGCTTGCTTTTCATTTTTCCATGGTCATGTATTTTATTTTATATTTTTCATTCTTTTTTAAAGTTAAAATTATTTTTAAAGGATTTCTGTTCCTGGCTCTGATGGAGCAACAGGGACAGATTTACCCTCTCACTTAAACAAAATACAGACAAAATTTATAAAGGATGGCTCTCAAACATGGGACAACAGGCAGTATAAACAGTAATTTTTCAAAGAAGATAAACAAAGGAAGTAAACCCTATGGTTTCTCTACTGATTCCCTAGAGAGAGATTTCAAGCTATCAGTCTCACTCAATTGAGAAGACAGAGTTCGTTGAGAATTTGGGGAAAGTCAAAGTGAACAGAATTCACAAAGAACTAAAAAAAAGAGTATTGTGCAGAGAAAGAGCTCCAGCTACCTCCACAGAGTTTCCCTTGAGTTTTCAGAGCATGCGTCTGGGGAACCCATCTGAGGCAAGGGAAAGAACTACCAGAAAGAAGCAGGTGGAAAAATTCCTGATATTCACATAGACCGGGAAGTTTCTCAAGTTTTTGTCATCGAAAGTGAAGAAATCTTATACTGTATGAGGTGTTGAAGAGAATACTCAGAAGGACAAGGCCTCCGTAGTAGGACCAAACTAGCCTAGAGTAAAGCCTGGTCTGCCTTGTATGACTCCTTGTGAAACTATTCTGCTGAGTATGTCACCAATTTTCTAAGCGAATCTAAGTGATTCCAAGTAATAAGTTGAAATTTTCACTATTTGTATGTTTTTATTGATTATTCATTGTGGTTGTAATAGTTTTTGGTTTATAATATTTTGTTGGTCTGTTATTTGCTGCATAGTGGTTTATGATAGTTATATCTTTATTGGATCTTTAACAATGTAGAATAAGTTCTTTGTTTCATTTCATGTTATTTGTTTCCAAATTTTACTTCTTATTTAACAGTAATATTGCAAATCTTTAAAAATGTTTTACTTTATTTGTAAGGAAAACACCTAAAGCAAAGTGAAACAAAAAATGATGTAGGATCTATTATTATTATTTTCCATCATGTGAATCTTTGTCTTAACAGAGAGGCTTCATCTATTTATATTTGTTGTTACAATTGATTTCTTTCATCATTCTGTTATTTCAGTGTTTCTCTTGAAAAATAGGGTCTTGTTATTCAATGATTTAGTTTTCGCTTTATGTATCATTTTCTTTATTTTGTCCTTCATATTTTGCAAGCTATATAGCCTCTGTTAAATTCCATTAATGGATATCTTTAAGCACTCTTTGACATGTAATTTTCTAATGTCCCAGTAAGTAAAGAATTTGTCAACATAAAATGTGTGTGTAGGCCAGTTGCGGTGGCTCATGCCTGTAATCCCAGAACTTTGGGAGGCCAAGGTGGGTAGATCACCTGAGGTCAGGATTTTGAAACCAGCCTGACCAACATGGCGAAACCCCGTCTCTACTAAAAGAATACAAAACTTAGCCGGACGTGGGGGCACGCACCTGTGGTCCCAGCTACTTGGGAGTCTGAGGTGGGAGAATCGCTTGAACCTGGGAGGCGGAGGTTGCAGTGAGCCGACATCGCGCTATTGCACTCCAGCCTGGGTGACAGAGCAACTCCATCTCAAAAAAAAAAATTAAAAAAAAACACAAAAATGTATGTGTATAATCCTTGCACATACTGCTACCAGGGTTATTTTTATCTCTAATCCACATATATTGCTTTATCTGCAGGAAAATTAGTTTTCAGAATTTGATGTAGCCTTATTTCCATCTCTATTTCCTGCTCAGTTGTGTTCTGGGATTTGGCATCTCTGCTCTGATAAATAAAGATATCAGGGAAAGGGTACAGTACAGAACATTACTGTCCTTCAGATCACTAATGGAAGGTGGAGGAATTACTGCAACCCTTTCTTGTTGGCACAAGTTCTTCATCTTTGAGTTAGCCATCAGACAGTGGGCAGGTATGAAGTGGTTTTGTCGTCTCTCCTCTTTTTTTTTTTTTTTTTTTTTTGAGACATGGTCTCACTCTGTTTCTGAGGTCGGAATGCAGTGGTGCAGTCATAGCTCACTGAAGCCTTGACCTCCTGGGCTCACAGGATCTTCTTGCCTCAGTCTCCTGAGTAGCTAGGACTATAGGCATGACATCACCCTTGACTCTCTTTCTTTTGTTCCTTCTCCCCTCACCTCCTCTTCCTGCTGCTTCTTCTCTTTATCCTCCTCTTTCCCCCTTTCCCCCTCCTCCTCCTGTTTCTTGATTTCTTTTACCTTAAGCAAAATCTGGGGAAATCTGGAGTAAAAATCTGCTTACACTTTTTTGTCTTCTGGTTAGGAGAGATTAGGATATACTCAGATGATTCATTGGTGTAAATCTTCTTTATTCTCTGTCTTCATGGGCATTTTAGTGAAAATTAGAAAAGGCAGTATGATGGGAGACTAGTTATGTATCTTTTTTTGTAATTAAACTTTTTACTTTGAAATAACTATAGATTTACAGAAAGGTACCAAGAAATATACAGGGAGGTCCTGTGTACCCTACACCAACCCTTCCTCAGTGTTAACATCTTACAAAACCAGGTACAATATTGGAACCAGAAAATTGACATCAGTATAATCCATAGAGCTTTCTCAGGTTTCAGTTATTGCATGTGTGCATAGCTCTATGCAATTTTATCGCACATGTAGCTTTGTGTAACTGTCATCACCATCAAAATAAAGGTATCATCACCACAAAACTACCTCATGTTACAACTTTATAGCCACACTGCTATATCTCCTCCATCTCTAATCTCTGACAACCACTAATCTGTTCTCCATCTCTGTAATTACATTATTTCACAAATGTTATATGAATGAATTCATGCACTATGTGTCCTTTTGTAATTGGCTTTCTCCATTCAGAATAATTTCCTCAAGGTTCATCCAAGTTGTGTGTATCAGTAGTTCCTTCCTTTTTGTTGCTGAATAGTATTGCATAGAGTGCATACAGTGCTACAGTTTGTTCAAGCATTTGCCCATTCAAGTACATTTGGGTAGTTCCAGTTTTGGACTATTACAAATAAAGCTGCTCTAAACATATACAAATTTCTGTATGAAAATAAATAAGTTTTCATTTCCCTAGGATATATAGCCAAGAGTGCAATTTGTGGATCATAGGTAAGTCTAAGTTAAAAAAAATGCCAATGTATTTTCCAGAGTCGTTATGCTATATTACATTCCTACCAGCTGTATGAGTGATCAGTTTCTCCACATCCTTGCCAGCATTTGATGTTGTCACTAATTTTAGTTTTAGTCATTCTGATAGGTGTGTCATAGTGATATGCTATTGCAATTTTAACTTGCTTTTCTCTGATGGCTAAAGATGTTGAGCATCTCTTCATGTGTTTATTTCCCATCTATATATCCTCTTTGGTTAAAATGTCAGGGCGTGTCTATTGTCCATTCCCTAATTGGATTGTTTGATTTTTAAATTTTGACTTTTGAGAATTCTTTGTGGTTTAATAAAAAATATATTTCATCTTTGTCCTTGTTTCCAGGCATACAGCTCCTAAAACACTTGGACTGTCCTGAGTGGCGAGTATCTTTTGTTTGCTAATAAGATGACTGGTGGCCAGGGTTCCTGGACAGCTTCAGGACAGGGGCTGGTAACCAGAGAGAGCAAACCATGATTAGAGAGTTGAAACTTTTAGTCTGTCTCCCTAACCTCTGGAAAGGGGAGAGGGGCTGGAGATTGGGTTCAATCACGAATGACCAATGGTATAAACAATCATATCTGTGCAATAAAACCTCTATTAAAAACTCCTAAAGCATAGGTTTCAGGAAGCTTCCAGGTTGGTGAACAAATCAAGGTGCTGGGAGGGTAGTACACTCAGAAAGAGCATGGAAGCTCTGCACACCCCTCTTTCCCCCATACCTTGCCTAATGCATCTATGTTATTTGGCTGTTCCTCAGTTGTACCCTTTATAATAAACCAGTTGTATTAGTTTGTTCTCATGCTGCTAATAAAGACATACCTGAGACTGGGTAATTTATAAAGGAAATAGGTTTAATTGACTCACAGTTCAGCATGGCTGGGGAGGCCTCAGGAAACTTACAATCATGGCAGAAGGGGAAGCAAACATGTACTTCTTCACATGGCAGCAGCAAGAAGTGCAGAGCGAAGGGTGGGAAATGCCTTTTATAAAACCATCGGATCAGCCAGGCATGGTGGCTCACACCTGTAATCCCAGCACTTTGGGAGGCTGAGGCGGGCGGATCATCTGAGGTCGGGAGTTCGAGACCAGCCTGACCAACATTGAGAAACCCTGTCTCTACTAAAAATACAAAATTAGCCAGGCATGGTGGCACATGCCTGTAATCCCAGCTACTCAGGAAGGCTGAGGCAGGAGAATTGCTTGAACCTGGGAGGCGGAGGTTTCAGTGAGTTGAGCTCATGCCACTGCACTCCAGCCTAGGCAACAAGAGTGAAACTCGGTCTAAAAAAAAAAAAAAAAAAAACCACCATCGGATCTCTGGAGACCCCACTCATTATCACGAGAACAGCATGAGGGTAATTGCCCCCATGATTCAATTACCTCCCACTGGGTTCCTCCCACGACACATGGGGTTATGGGAACTACAACTCAAGATGAGATTTGGGTGGGGACACAGCCAAAGTATATGACGGGTAAACATGAGTAAATGTTTTTCTGAGTTTTTCTGAGTTGTTTTTAGCAGAGTATTAAACCTGAAAGGAAGTCATAGAAACCCCTGAATTTGTAGCCAAGTTGGACATTAGTTATGGGTACCCTGGAGATCCAGAACTGGTGAGGACTGGTGTCTGAAGTGAGGACAGTCTTGTGAGACTAAGCCCTTTAACTTGTGGATTCTGCACTGTGAGTAGTTAGTATGTAGACCTTTATATTCTAGATAAAAGTTCTTTGCAGGATGTGTGGTTTGCAAATATTTTCTCCGGTCTGTAATTTGTCTATTCATCGTTTTAGCAGGAAGTTTCACAGAGCAAAGGTTTACATTTTTATGAAGTCTAATTTATAATTATTTCTTTTTATGGATTATTCCTTTGGTGTGCAGTCTAAGAACTATTTGCCTAGTCCTAGGTCTGAAGATTTTCTTCTATTTTTTTTCTAGAAGTTTTATAGTTTTATATTTTACATTTAAGTCTTTGATCCAGTTTGAATTAATATTTGTATAAAGTGTGAGGTTAAGGGTTTTGTTTTTGTTTTTGCCTATGGATATTCAATTGCTCCAACACTATTTATTGCAAAGACCATCTCTTCTTCCTTATTAGATTGTTTTCCTTCTTTTGTCAAAAACAATTGGGCATGTTTATGTAGATATATTTCTGGGTTCTCCAGTCTGTTCCATTGATCTATGTTTCCATTCTTCTGCCAGTACCACCCTTTCTTGATTACTGTAGCTACATAGTAAGCCTTAAAATCATAAAGAGTGATTTATTGTTCTTTTTCAAAATTGTTTTGGTTATTCTTAAAGCCTTTACCTTCCCATATAAATTTTAGAATAAATTTCTCTATGTCTACAAAAAATGGTGATGATTTTTGGATAAGAATTGTGTTAAACCTACAGATCAATTTAGGAAGAACTGACCTGTTTACTATGTTGAGCCTTCCAATCTGTGAACATGTTGTGTCTCCCCAAGTATTTAGGTCTTCTTTTTTGTAATCAGCATTCTGTAACTTTCTTTATACAGATTCTGTACATGCTTTATTACAGGGGTCTCCAACCCCCGGGCCACAAACCAGTACTGGTCTGTGGATTCTTAGGAACCGGGCCACACAGTGAGAGGGGAGTGGTGGGCGAGCTGGCATTACGACCTGAGCTCCACCTCCTGTCAGATCAGTGGCATTAGATTCTCATAGAGAACACAAACCCTATTGTGAACTGCTCCTGCAAGGAATCTAGGTTGCATGTTCCTTATGAGAATCTAACTAATGCCTGATGATCTGAGGTGGAACAGTCTCATCCCCAAACCATCCTCCCCACTCCACCTCCTGCCAGTTCATGGAAAAATTGTCTTCTATGAAATTGGTCCCTGGTGCCAAAAAGGTCACTGCTTTATTAGATTGACACTTACATATTTCATTTTCTTTGAAGCAATTGTAAATGGTATTGTGTTTTCGATTTTGGTTTCCATTTGTTCATTGTTACAATATAGGAATTCAGTTGATGTTTGTGAGCTGATCTGTATTTTGCAATCTTAACAAACTCTTAGTTCTAGGAGTGTTTTTGTAGATTTCTTAGAGTTTTCTACATAGATAATCATGTTATCTGAAAATAGAGACAGTTTCATTTTCTTTTCTCCAATCGGTGTGCCTTTTAATTCTTCTTCTTGCCTTATTACAGTTCATAAAACTTCTAGTGCTATGTTGAAAAAGAGTGTAAGAGATGACATTCTTTTCTTTCTTTTTTTTTGAGATGGACTCTCCCTCTGCTCTGTTGCCCAGGCTGGAGTGCAGTGGCACGATCTCGGCTCACTGCAAGTTCTGCCTCCCGGCCTCCAGGGTTCACACCATTCTCCTGCCTCAGCCTCCCGAGTGGCTGGGACTACAGGCACCCGCCACCACACCCGGCTAATTTTTTGTATTTTTGATAGAGACGGAGTTTCACCATGTTAGCCAGGATGGTCTTGATCTCCTGACCTCGTGCTCCACCCGCCTCAGCCACCCAAAGTGCTGGGATTACAGGCGTGAGTCACTGCACCTGGCCAAGAGGTGACATTCTTGCTTTTTTCCCAATCTTAGAGGAAAAGCATTCAACCTTAAGTATTCGTCCTTAAGAATGATGTTAGCTGTAGATTTTCCCAAATGCTCTTTATAAGGCTGAAGAACTTCCCCTCTGTTCCTGAGAGCTTCTGGGTGTTTTTGTTTTTGTATTTTGGTAAATTTTGAATGGATGTTGAATTTTGTGAAATACGTTAGCCACATCATTGATATTATCATGGTTTTTATTCTTTAGCTTCTTGATATAATAAAATATATTGATTTTTAAATACTGAACAACACTTGCATACCTGAGTAAATCCCCCTTGATCGAGATGCATTATTCTTTCTATTGTTGAATTTGATTTGCTAACATTTTTGTGTCTACACTTGTGAGAGATATTGATCTATGCTATTCTTTCTTTTTCTTTTGACGCTATCTTTGTCTGGTTTTGATATCAGAGTAATTCTGGTGTCATAAAGTGTATTGGAGAGTGTTCTCTTCTATTTTCTGGAAGACAGACAGTGTGTAAAATTAGTGTTAATTCTTCTGTGAATGTTTGGTAAAATTCTCCGGTGAAACCATCTGGGCCCGGAGATTTCTTTTTTAGGAACTTTTAAATTATGAATTGAATTTCTTTACTACTTATAAGGCTATCCAGGTTATCAGCTTCCTCTTGACTGAGTTTTGATAGTTTATGGTTTTTAAGGGGTTGGTTAATTTCTTCTAAGTCGTTGAATTTATGAGTATAAAGCTTTTCATAGTGTATTGGATTTCCAGGGCTGCTGTAATGAGTACCACAAACAGGGTGGTTTAAAACAACAGAAATGTATTGTCTCACAGTTCTAGAGGCCAGGGCCTGAAATCAAGGAGTCAGCAGGGCCATGCTCCCTCGAGACCCATGGGGAGAATCCTTGCTTGTCTCTTTCTAGCTTTGGTGGCTGCTGGCAATCTGCAGTACTTCTTGGCTTGTAGCTGCATAACTCCAACCTCTGCCTTTGTTGTCACATGGCATCCTCCCTGTGTGTTTCTGTCCTCAATGGCCTCTTCCTATAAGGACATCATCATACTGGATTAGGAGCCCACCCTGCTCCTTGATGACCTCATCTTAACTAATTCCACCTGCAATGACGCTGTTTCCAAATAAGGTCACATTCTGAGATATTGGGGGTTAGGACTTTAACATTTCTTTTTGGGTTGGGGGAATACATTCACCTCATAACAGTAGTCTTCCTCTATTAGCCCTTTAATGGCTGCGGGATCTCCCCTGTTTAATTCCCGATATTGGAGATTTGTGTCTTCTCTCTTTTTATCTGTGTCCATCTCACTAGAAGATTTTCAATTTTATTAATTTTTTTTACAAAAACCAGCCTTTTGTTTAATTTTCTCTGTTGCTTTCCTGTTTTCAATTTCATTGGTTTTCACTTATATCTTTACTATTTCCCTTCTTCTGCCTATGATGGTTTGTTTGGCTTTTCTTCTAGTTTCCTGAGATTGGAACTTGGATTATTTACTGGACCCCCACCACCACCCGAGGGGTCTCAGGAGGCGCTGCGAAGTCCAGCCTGGCTGCATCCTGCATGGTGTCAGCTCCTGCTCTGCTTCCTCTCCACTGCCTGTATCTGGAATGATAAAGATGATGTATGGGAAATGCAAGTGTTTGAGCTATACCTAGAGTAAGCCCTCCCCTCCCTCTTTCTCCCAACCTTCAAAAAGTTAGAGGTATCATTTCCTTACAAGAATTTTGTTCTTTTACTCAATAATAACTTCAAAATGAAACCTCGATACATTATAAATGATGTCAGTAATACTAAGGACACCTTTGGCACCCTACTTTTAGATTTCCCCTTAGGTCTGCCCCACATTTTTTTGGTGGAGCCTCAGAGGCCACCGCTCTTTTCTCTTTCTGGTTGCTGATCTATGCTCTTTCAATGTGACTAGAAGAGCAGATTCAGCTACATAGGTCTTTGGGACTTACGTGTTTGCATCTTTGGGGGAATATTATCAGAAATTTGGATCTAATATGCAATATCTATCTACACTCTGGATTAAAATAATCACATTGGATTAGTCAAACACGAGTCACTATGGTATTTAGAATAAAATAGATGAGTCAAAAGAGTCTGCACTGAAATAACGTTGAAGTTCAACTTGCAATGTTTTAGAGAATGCATGCTTTCTGGATGTTTTGAGTGGAGAATATAATTATGCTTCAGTAAGTGAGCTACTAAATTGAAGACGTATAAAAAACTACCTTATGAAATTGTGAAGTAGAAAATAATCTTTTCTTTAATCTCTACAAATAGGTTTTTAAGGTCCTTTTTGCATGCTCAGTACAGGTCAATATCAGAATTGCTCATTATAGTTCTTTGCCTCTGACTTGCTCCACTGACAAAGCTGAATCCCATGGAAACTTGGCCATTATGCTATAATTGCAATCAAACAGGATTTGGAGCAATTGTTACCAGAAACTTGAAAAACTGGGGGTGGCAGAGGAGAAAAGGCTATGCCAGGAACCAGGACAAATACTTTGATTCACAGTTAGGCCATATCATTGCCATGGGCAAGGGATGAAAAGATTGTCTGACTAAAGAAGACCTGCATCAAAGGGAGTATCTACAGGGTTATTGAAAAATGCATAGGTGATGGGAAATTGGTCTTGACACTTTTTTTATTTATAAAAATTTATGAATGCCTTTTTTATTATCTTGTGAGGTGAATAATGAGGGAATTGTTCTGAGACTTTTATATCTATGTCTGAGACACTATCTGATGGACATTATTCATTGTACATTTTTCTGTTCTCCCTGCTCTATCCTCTTACTTCCAATTTTTGGAACATTTTTAAACCTTGAGAAAAGTTAAAAGAATAATATGCTTTTCCCCATAGTTTCTTCTCTTTCTGTATACCTTTTTTCCGACTTCTTACTAATTTTTTTCCCCTGATGACAGCCTACCATTGAATTTTTTTTTTAACACTGTAGAAACAGCCTTTATTGGTTGCAACATGGATTGGAAGAGGAGGGTGTATGATAGCTCCCACTCCTGGGGCAGCACCCACAGACTCAGTCGCCACTTTCCAAAAAGCTAAAAAGAAATTTTATTGTGTATATTTAAGGTATACAACATGATGTTATGGGATGCATATAGACAGTAAAATGGCTTCTGTAGTGAAGCAAATTAACATACCCATCATCTCCTATAGATAGCCTTTTTTATGTGTGTGGCAAGAGCAGCTAAAATCTACTCATTTAGCAGAAATCCCAAATACTGTACAATTTTATTAATAGTAGTCCTCATGTTGTACACTGGATCTCTAGACTTGCTTATTCCCCATGTCTGCTACTTTGTAACCTCTAACCTACATCTTCACATTTCCTCTCCCAGCCATTATTTTCTGAACCGCTGGAAAGTAAATTACAAAAACCATGGCACTTCATCCCTAAATATTTCATTATACTTCTCTCAAGAGTAAGAACATTCACTTTCATGTACAATGCAATGATCACATCTAAGAAAATTATCAGTAATTTCGCAATATTGTTTAATATACTGTGTATATTCAGATTGCCACAATTATCCCCAAAAGGTTTTTTATGGCTGTGTGTCTTTTTCAATCCAGGAGCCAATCAAGGTTCATGTTTTACCTTTTTTTTTTTGAGACGGAGTTTCACTCTTCTTGCCCAGGCTGGAGTGCAATGGTGCAATCTCGGCTCACCACAACCTCCACCTCCTGGGTTCAAGCGATTCTCCTGCCTCAACCTCCCGAGTAGCTGGGATTACAGGCATGTGCCACCACACCTGGCTAATTTTGTATTTTTAGTAGAGAAGGGGTTTCTCCATGTTGGTCAGGCTGGTCGGGTACTCCCAGCCTCAGGTGATCTGTCCTTCTCGGCCTCCCAAAGTGTTGGGTTTACAGGCATGAGCCACCACGCCCGGCCCATGTTTTACTTTTCATACCTGGGCATTTTTAATCTATTTTATACCTGGTATATTTTTAATCTAGAATACTATCTCCTCTCTTGCCCTTTTTCTCTCATCAAATTGTCTTTTTTGTAGGATTGGCAGACTTAGAAAATTTAGAAAAGGATGCTCAGTTAACCTGAATGTCAAATAAACAATGAATCATCTTTTAGCATAAAATGTCCTGTGCTCATACTAAAAGCTAATTTGTTGTTTATCTGAAAATCAAATTTAACTCAGTATCCTGTATTTTATCTAACAACTCTGCTTTTTAAAAAGTTCAGACTGCCGGGTGCGGTGGCTCATGCCTGTAATCTCAGCTACTGGGGAGGCTGAGGCAGGAGAATCACTTGAACCCGGGGCCGGGGGGAGGTTGCAGTTAGCCGAGATCTCGCCACTTCATGCCAGCCTGGGTGAAAGAGCGAAAATCCGTCTCAAAAGATAAAAAAAAAAGCTCAGACCAGTTCTATTATAGAGTAGCTCAAATTCTGGATTTGCTTGTTTTCTAGTCATTTGATTTTGTAAACATTTTTTACAAAAATTTCTAGATGATGTTGCATATTTCTTATTGCCTCACACTGGGTGGTACGTATCTACAAGTCTCATTTGTGAAATTAAGTTTAATTACTGGCTAAAGACGGTGACTGCAAATCTCTCTGGTTGAAAGCACTTTCTTTCTTTTGGAATTATTAAATAATTGTGGGGTAATATTCTGAGACCAGGTGAATATTCTGAGACCAGGTGAGATGTTCTCAATCATCTTCTGCACAATAATTTTAACATTCATTAGTGATCACTTCCTCAATTATTTCCTTGTGGGTTATGAAATAATTTTTTAATGTTAGCATTCCTTCTAGTTTTATTACTAGCTGGCATTCATCTGTAAAGAAGAATTTTCCTTCTTTAATGCTCTTTTGTAGTATCACTATATACTAGTGGAATTTTAAAAATTCAATTTGTTATAATTCGTTACTGTCATTATTCTGTTATTGCTCAAATTACGCCAGTTTTGGCCAATGGAAGCCCCTTGCAAGTCTGCTCTTTGGTCCCTTGGATATAACCCCATTTTGTCCTTTCGTGCTTGCTTTCATCCTATCATGAAAAAATGTCCCAGGCTCATTTTTGTACTCTTGTTGTCTAGGAGGAATCAGCCTTTTCCCCTGTCAGTTTTGGGCCTCCCTGCTCCAAATCCATTGTCTCTGCCCTGCTCTGTGATACTGCTGGAGATGGACCCTGTGAACGTGCTTCCTTTGCCAGCTGGCACAGTGGCAAGCTTTGTCAATAGAGGGCACTGGAGGGACACTGCTGTGCACACAGAGCACCTTGTGGCACTCACCCTCCAGCTAGCCTCCTGCTCAGGTGGCCTGCCGCATGGTTTTCCTTCTTTGCTGGCCTCAGTCTGCTGGAACCCCTGTGGGAAGTCTCTTGTTTTCCAACTTGAGCCCACCAGTTGGACCGCTGTGGACCAGCTCTGACTCAGGATAACACAGCAGACTTCTCTGCCATCCCTTGGGCTGTGACTGTACCCTTTCCAGTGAAGTCTGAATCTCAGGAGAGGGACCCTCCTTTTGCAAGTTGTTCCTTATGTGGGCACTTTCAGCCCCATGGTATTGTTAATGTTCTCTTATTTCTCTTATTCTCTCTGGTTAATCTCCTCTTTCTAGTTAATAATTCTTTAAATTAAAATTTTCCCTGTTCAAATGACTGGTCTCTTTTCTGTCTTCTGAATGAACCCTGACTAATAGAGAAGTGATGCAGGGAATAGTTGTTAAATAGTACCACTATTCAAATAAGTGATTCCACGAGTAACTTGGTCATGCCCTTGGATTTGAGCACAGTGCCAAGCCCCTTGCCAAGCATGCGGGAACAACACCATCAATCCAGCCATCACCTGCAGGTGAGTGTGAGGAAGTGCCCACTGCAGCAAGTATGCTGGGAGCCTAAGGGGCTGCTGCACCTGACTAATGATATCTACAAGGACTATGGCATGGCATTGTCTTCTCATCATTAGAAGAGGTTTCTCCACACCCAGACTGTGAAGTTACTCACTCATGTATTTATCTAATATCTTTATAGTTTCCTTTTAAATTTATTGATTATTTTAAAAATTGATACGCAATCGTTGTCTGTATTTTGGGGGCACATGTGATGTTTTTGTGTGTGCATATAGTGTGTAATGATCCAATGAGCATAACTGAGATATCCATTTCCTCAAACATTTATCTTTTCTTTATGTTGGGAACACTTGAATTCTTGTCTTTTAGGGTTTTTAACAAATGTATATACAGTAAATTATTGATAGTTACCCTACTGTACTGTCAAATGCTAGATCTTATTTCTTCTACCTAACTGTATATTTGTACCCATTAATCAACTTTTCTTCATCTGCCCCTTACCCTGACCCTCCCCAGCCTCTTGTAGAACCACGAATTTACAGTCTATCTCTATGTGATCCACTTTTCTAGCTCCCACATATGGGTGAGAACATGCGATATTTGTCTTTTTGTGCCTGTCTTATTTCACTCAATATAATGACCTCCAGTTCCATCCATGTTGCTGCAAATGACAGGATTTAATTTCTTTTTATGGTCAAATAGTACTCCATTGTGTGTATATACCACATTTTCTTTATCTATTCATCATGAGGGACATTTACATTTATTGCACATCTTGGCTATTGTGAATAGTGCTGCCATAAACATTGGAGTTCAGATATCTCTTCCACATATTGATTTGCTTTCTTTTGGTTATATGCTCAGCAGTGGGATTGCTAAATAATATGGTAGTTCTATTTTTGTTTTTTTGAGAAGTCTCCATACAGTTTTTCATAGTGGCTGTACTAATTTACAGTTCTCACCAGTGTACGAGTGTCCTTCTTTCCCCGAATCCTGGCCTGTGTCTGTTATTTTTTGTCTCTTTGATAAAAGCCATTTTAACTTGGGTGGGATGATATCTCATTGTGGTTGTGATTTGCATTTGCCTGGTGATTAGTGATGTTGAGCATTTTTCTGTATACCTGTTGGCCATTTGCATGTCTTCTTTTGAGAAATGTCTATTCAGATTTGTGCCCATTTTAAATTGGATTATTTGAGTTGTCTTTTTTTTCTTTTTTTTTTTGATATTAAGTTGTTTGAGTTCCTTATGTATTCTGGATTTTAATTCCTTCTTAGATGTATAGTTTGTGCGTGTTTTCTCTTGGTATTTTTGACAACATAGGCGAACCTAGAGGATGTTAAGTTAAATAAGCCAAGCACAGAAGGAGGAGTACTGCATGATCTCACTCATATGTGGAATCTAGAAAAGTTGACCTCATAGAAGTAGAGAGTAGAATAGTGATTACCAGCAGCTGGGAGAGTGGGAAGGTGGATGAGGGGAGGTTAGTCAATGGGTACAAAGTTACAGTTAGCTAGGAGGAATAAATTCTAGTATTCTATTGCAAAGTAGCTTGGCTATAGTCAATAATAATGTATTGTATACTTCAAAATAGCTAGAAAAGAGGATTGAATGTTCTCAGCACAAATAAATGACAAGTGTTTCAGGTGATGGATATGATAACTACCCTTTGATAATTATACAATGTATATATGTAACAAAACATCACACCGTACCCCATAAATATGTACAATTATTATGTATCAATCGAAACCAAAATAAACCTTTAAAAACATTATATAGGCAGTAAAAAAGGTTATGTTTTATTAATTGCTGGACAACCATGGGAAAACAAATAAGCAATTGACACCACCAAATTCTTATTACATTCAAGATAAAAGATTTATTCACACCACAAAAAGATAATAACAAAATATACACTAACTTAAAAAACAAAAGATTATAGTGACATAAAATGTTATATTCTCTTTTTAAGTGGGTAAAAGTATTTTGTTTGCTTCTACATAAATTTCTATTCATGAGAGAATAACAAATATTAAAATACAGTGATAGTTTGCATTTCTTCTGTGGAATGAACATAAACATAACCCTGAAGCTTTTAGTTTACAGGGAGTTTCCATGAAGCCACAAACTAAACTAATTATCAAACACATTAGTTATTTCCAGACTCAAATAGATACACATTCAACCAATAAACTGAGAAAGAAGCATTTCATGTTCTCTTTCATTTTGCTATAAAGCATTTTTTCTTTTGACTAAAAGCAAAGTGAGAAATTGTATTTTTTCTCCTTTTAATTGACCTCAGAAGATGCACTATCTAATTCATGAGAAATACGAAATTTCAGGTGTTTATCTTCTTCCTTACTTTTGGGGTCTACAACCAGCATATCTCCTTGGCTGTGAAATTCATGGCTGTGGAATTCACGGCTGACTTTGGAAAGTTCCTTACTATCAATCACATCGGAATGCTCATTGCTCTCATCACTGGCTTTCCGCTTATATAATCTGGACTGCTTGTGGCTGTGGGTTTCAGCACTTTGGTCATCCAGCTGACTCGTTTCATAACTGTCCTTCCCACGGCTGTCCCAATCAGAAGGCGCGTTCAGGTCCTGGGCAACGGGGATGGCCTTGTATGCACCATTCAACTCCTCGCTTTCCATGTGTGAGGTGATGTCCTCGTCTATAGCATCAGGGTACTGAATCACGGCACAAATGAAGAATAATTATATGAATGGCTAGGGATGGGAATATGGTAATCCTTTTCCGCTCTCTATCTTTTAGGTCATCTTATACTAAAAATTGTCTAAATCTGGCTGAAATAATACTAGCATGTTACTTTGTATAGTACTTTACCAAGCCCTTTCACATATGTCATCTCATTTAGTTTAATAACTACATCACTTACATATGTAATGAAACCTATGAGGTAGGTTTCATTATATTGAAACCTACATAAAGAGGAAGTGAATTGTTAGTTAAAAAGTAAAGAGAATAGTAAACGGCAAGGCTATGTCAAATCCAGATTCTGTGACTGGATTCAGTGTAATTTGCAACTACAATTCCTCTTAGGTATTTAATTTCAAAACATGACCATTATTTTTTTTAAATAATTGGTGTTTTCCATTTATTTTAATCTGAAAATAAGTGATCCAGGATTTCAAAAAGTAGAATTGTGTTTGAGAATCAAATCTAGAGAGAAATTATGTAGACTTACAAAAACTGCCAAGCAGAAAAAGATTTGTATTCAATGGTCATAAAGTAGAATATGAATGAATTCTTGCTGAATGGATGAATGAATGGATGAATGAATGAATGAATATGCAAACTGTGGTTTCCTAGACTTGAGCTCTAGTCAGAACCATCAGGTGTGTCTGTTAAAGGATTTACCTGGATGTCAGGTCTGCGAAACTTCTTAGATTTTGACCTCAGTCCATAAACCACACTATCACCTCGGCCATCATATGTGTCTACTGTGGGGACAACTGGAGTGAAAACTTCGGTTGCTGGCAGGTCCGTGGGAAAATCAGTGACCAGTTCATCAGATTCATCAGAATGGTGAGACTCATCAGACTGGTGAGAATCATCAGTGTCATCTACATCATCAGAGTCGTTCGAGTCAATGGAGTCCTGGCTGTCCACATGGTCATCATCATCTTCATCATCCACATCATCCATGTGGTCATGGCTTTCATTGGACTTACTTGGAAGGGTCTGAAAATTAAGATGGCCGGGAAAATTAATATATGGGTTTTTATTTTCCCTTAGCCTTTATAGCACATTAGTCTTTTACTATCTTTCTTTTTATTTAGTTTCAGAATCTTTGCATTCACAGTACACACCATGGCTTTTAGGAGCTAAAGTGAGCATCTTCCAATTTCTCTTTTAACACAGGGATTAATAACATTCTGAAGAACATTTCTTACTTTCCAACAAAAATTATTTTTATAGATATTTTCAAGCCAAATATGTGAGTATAATCTTCATATCAATAACATTGTTTTTCCTTATACATATTAAACATTATTTACTAAATTCAATGATGTAATAGATACAGATACATAATTATGAGACTGGTTTTTTATTTGAAATGAGATTTATCAAAAGAGAAGAGTATCCATATTTTAATGTGTGTACCAAAATCTATAACCACTTTCCTATTAACATGGATAATTGAAAGGTGACTCTGTTATGCATGTGTGTATAAACTGCAGCTCAAAACTGCCCATTGAATTAAACAATTAATGTCTATCAAATTTCAAATTGACAAATATATTGGGTAATTTATCTAACTTGCTTTAATATTCTTAGTATATTCAAATTGAATCTTAAGGAAAATAAATTTACTCTTTGCTTAGCAAATATATGAATGATCCTAATAAAAAGAATAGTTGTCAAATAAACTGTTTTATTAGGAAAGAAAACTTTCCCAAAGGCAAAATCTTAGCTTTGATAGGCATTAATTAGATGCTTATTAGATATTAGATATCTACAAAATACCTTAAATAAATTGCAAGCAGATTAATGTTTCAAATAACAGGCATTAATAAACATCTTCTGTAATGCTAAACTTATCCGAGGAAACCTAGTATTTCTGATAGTTAGTAAATACATGTTTTCTTTATGAGCAAGTTTTAGACTGCCAATTAGCTGGAAAACTTGCTAATGAAATTTCATCAGAAGAGAATCCAGGCAATGCCTTCTTTCATCTCTTCAAGGCATGATGGGCCTCTGATTGAAAATGAGAACTTACCTCTTGTTTAAAGTCATTGGTTTCTTCAGAGGACACAGCATTCTGAAGAAGGAATGGCACGTGTTAGTGCGCATCACACATGCCTAGCTTTTTTATTCAAAAGTTAACCTTTTTAATCCAAAGCAGTTTTTATTTTTCAGCCTCATCTGTGGATGGCTTAACACAGAGAGAAGCCAACATGGCAGATCAGTCAATGTCCTAAGCACATGTTTGCCAGCAGGCAGGCAGGATTCATCTGAGCAGCCCAAATGGCCTGAGTGTGGCTATCTTTCATCACTGTAGTTTAATTATGAGAAGTTTAAAAATACCTGTGGGGCTAGGAGATTCTGCTTCTGAGATGGGTCAGGGTTTAGCCATGTGGCCACAGCATCTGGGTATTTGTTGTAAAGCTACAAAAAAGTTGCATGTTTATCATTATTAAAAAAAGAAATGTAGGGATGAATGGAAAAAACAACCATTCTTCACTAGTCTTGATGGAAGCATATAGTCACCCGGACCCTTAGGTACCTTTTTGTAATTTTTTTTTTTTTTTTTTTTTTTGCAGGTTCATTTAACAAACTCTTACGTAGCACTTACTGTGGGCTAGGCAAATTTCAAATTGCTTTACAAATATGAACTCATTTGATCCTCTCATTCCCCTATGAGATAGGTATCATTATTATTCCCACCTTACAGATCAGAAAACTCAGCCACAGTGCAGTTAAGTGGTAGGAAATGGCAGAGCCAGGCAGGGTTCAAACGCAGGCAAACTAGCTCTTAACACCGAACTTCACACTGTGCTTTCTTTTTGTATGTTTGCTGGCTGAATTTTCCTCTCAGATAAAGCACATCTAAACCAGAAGTGACCTTAATTACTGTTAATCTTCATTGTGTCCAGTCCATGGAACAAGAAGGAACTCTCTAAGGCTGTGCTAATACAGTATCCTCTAACCACATGGGGCTATTTAAATTTAAGTTAACTAAAATGAAATGGCTAGGCACGGTGGCTCACCCCTGTAATCCCAGCACTTTGGGAGGCCGAGGCAGGCGGATCACGAGGTCAGGAGATCGAGAACATCCTGGCTAACACAGTGAAACCCCGTTTCTACTAAAAAAAAAAAAAAAAATAGCCAGGCGTGGTGGCGGGCACCTGTACCCCCAGGTACTGGGGAGGCTGAGGCAGGAGAATGGCGTGAACCCAGGAGGCGGAGCTTGCAGTGAGCCAAGATTGCGCCACTGCACTCCAGCCTGGGTGACAGAGCAAGACTCCATCTCAAAAAAAAAAAAAAAAAGAAAAGAAAAATTCAGTTCCTCAGTTGCACTAGCCCACATTTTGAGTGCTCAATAGCCATATGTATCTTACCAGCCAATGTAGAAATATAATATTAAAATCATTGCACAAAAGTTCTATTGCTGTAAGGTGCCAAAGATGTAAATGAAATGGATTTTTCTTTAGCCAAGTTATTTATCTGGAAAATACTGATAATATGCTACTGCAGAGGAGTGGAAATTGCTCTGAGTAAGTGTCCTCTGATCTGCTGAATCATCCAGGGCCAATCATTACATTTCCCTGTCATTGAGAATGAGAACTCTGGGGGTTGCACAGAGTTCCTTCTGCAGCCACCTAAGGGGTGGATGAGTAGAGAGAGAACCAGTCAGAAGTACTTGGAGTTTCTCTCATGGCTGGCTCTAACCAGAGGAGCTTAGTATTGGGCTTCTCTGAAAGGTTTTGCTGAAAGAAGGGGTTCCTTGCTTTAAGAAGATGAAAAAACAGCCGGGCGCAGTGGCTCACGCCTGTAATCCCAGCACTTTGGGAGGCCAAGGAGGGCGGATCACGAGGTCAGGAGATGGAGACCATCCTGGCTAACACGGTGAAACCCCGTCTCTACTAAAAATACAAAAAATTATCCGGGCGTGGTGGCGGGCGCCTGTAGTCCCAGCTACTCAGGAGAATGGCGTGAACCTGGGAGGCGGAGCTTGCAGTGAGCCGAGATCACGCCACTGCACTCCAGCCTGGGCGACAGAGTGAGACTCCGTCTCAAAAAAAAAAAAAAAAAAAAAAAAAAGACGCAAAAACAGTGAGACCAGATGAGTTCAGAGTTTTTCTCTTCACTTTTTCATATCTATCTATCTATTCTCATGACACATGTAATACAGGCTCAGAGAGAATGGATGTATAAGTTACATTTATAATTTTTAAAAACTAATATGAAGAAAATAAAGGTAAGCAAAATGAATAGACTAAAAACCACCCAGTAATCCTAACACTCACAGATAACCAGTGTCTATTTTCAGGCATATATCCTTAGAGACTTCCCCAATTTTTTACTAGCTTTAAGTTTCTGGGATTCTAGAAGGCTGAGCCTTGAGCTCTTCACGTATTTCTTAAATTGTTATAGCTCCACATGCCTTCTAAAATGCATCTTTGCCATATTTTCGTTTATTAAAAAGGCGCTAATTCTTGCCTCAAATAGTATGACCTCTATCTTCTCTGGAGATGTTAATTTTTCTGGTTTATTATTAGGATTCAACACCTGTATTTTCAAATCAGTTGAAAAACAGACACACACACCCCTCCACACACAAACGAACACAGAATACTTCTTTTAATGTCTTCATTAAGCAGTCTAATTGCAGTGACCCCCAAGGCAGCTCTATTTTGGCCTTTATTCTGTTCAACTGGAATTGAACTCTGTGTGCCTTTTTGTCCAAGCTTCTGGGGACAATGCCCATTTGTTGTTTGGCTGGCACAGTTTCATCTGTTGTGGAGGGGTAGGTACATCTTTAGTGCTGGTCAAATAATTATAATAAGGAGTTTGGTTGGTCTTATGTTTGGTTAGAAAATGTGATCTAACATCAGCTGACAATCACAATAGATACAAACAGCACACATAGACTTTCTTTTCACAATGGGCTTCTCAGCTAATATCTCAGACAATATTGTGAATATTATGGTCATACAAACAGTTCTGACTAATATCCAATGTGAATTTTAAACTTAGCAATCCACTAAACAAAGCAAAAGCTGGAATTTTCTGCTTTTAGATCAGTATGTGGACTAATGGAAAAAAAGTCACACAACTTCATATAACTTATCTTACATGTGATAACTCATCATACATGCCTAGATATTATTATATTTAAAATATCTGGGTTGGTTTTATAAACTTATATTTATTAAAAACTATACTGTGCTTGGTACTGGCCTAGATTCATAGCAGGCAGTCAATAAATACTTGTAAACCAATGGATTTGACTGAGAAGATAAGTAATATCGCAGCAAATACGTTTCTTGCACCTCTCGCCATAATTGAGTAAATGATTTAACTATATAAAAACCTAAAAGATGCTTACCTGCTTTTCCTCAGAACTTCCAGAATCAGCCTGTTTAACCTTAGAAACAGAAAAGATGAAGAAAGATTACAAGAATGTCCTCCTAGCACATGGAAGCACACAATTCAGTTATTTTCAGGAATTTTCTTTAAGATGCAACTGTACTCACTGGTAGGGCACAGGTGATGCCTAGGAGGCAAAAGCAAATCACTGCAATTCTCATGGTAGTGAGTTTTCCTGCAAAATATTTCATAAGGAATAGCTGACATCTTCATAGGTTACAACAGTGATACCTTTTTATACTACCACATTACAAAATGATCACAAATAAAATATATTTTCTATAGAATCTTTTCTACTTCTTAGAGATGCCTTTTCTTTTTAGTATTATAGTCTTTCAAGTTAATATTTATATTGCCACCTATTATCCATCTTTCACTATTAGGCAAGGGAAAGGGAAATTTTGCAAGTCTGTATTTATTCAACTTTAAAATTTAGAGTTCCAGAAATTATACCATTACTACCTTATATATCTAGCTCTCTAAACCTACAAACAGATCAACAGTAACTTAATTATATTAATAAGCTAGTATGGGAATATTTTTTAGAGAAGAAAAAACACACAGAAAAAAATGAAAAAAAATTTGCTTTATCCATTTTTCCAACATGTACTTTAAATGTGACTTTTAGCTTAATTATTAAGTAGGTGCTACTTAGGTGAAATCAAACTATCTCTGAAATTTGTTATTTAAGTAAGATGTTCTAAAAATTTGAAATTCAAAGGAAAACATTGAAAATAGCCAACAGCTTTTCTATTTGTAATAATAAGCCTACACAGTGTCATACAGGTATCTTGGTGAATATTTTAACAGCTAAATTTAGCAGTGGCATATTCAGAAAGGGTTTTCTTCCCCTTAAAAGTGAGATACATCATTTAAAAAATAGCATTGTAATTGGTTTAATTAGCGTAAAAGATCCCTTTTCTTTTAAATTCCTGCACAGTCACCCACTGAAAATTATATAGGTATAATTATTCCAAAGGGGAATTTAATTTTACTATTTTCTGATTAGCATCGATGGTTTCCGTTCTTTTGAGGACCCAGTGGAAGTATTTTTAAGTTTTAAATTTGATTGGCATTCAAAATATCTAGACACCTTTGTTCCAGGAGACCTGTGATGTATCTAATCTGCTTATTAAAAAGGCTAGAAAATTTAAGTCTGTTTAACAGCATTACAATTAAAAATATGTTTCCTTAGAATTTGGACTTCCCCATGAAATTCAGCTGAATGCACAACCCAGTAGCAAACTGAAGCTGTACCTTGGTCAGCGTTTGGCTGAGAAGGCTGCAACTGGCCTGAGACGAGTCTGGTCCCGACGATGCTGTGCTCTCTGCCTCCTCTTGCTGCTGCTGACAACGAAGCCCTCCCAGAATTTAAATGCTGCTGCAGACATCCTCCACCAACACAGGGAGGCGGAGAGATTGTGTCATGAGGTTTTCTGCCACTGCCCAGCCCACCTGCTCCCACACTTCCCCCTCTGGTTTTGTGGTTATAACAAAAAAAACAAAAACGCACACACAAAATCTACAGTTAAAACATTACTTATGTACAATATCATTAACTAGCTTTTTCATTTACGGGATGGGCATTCAGCATCCAGGAAGAGCACTTAGGGATCCCATGAAAAAGGGAGAAAGTAGGGAAAAACATTAATGTAAAATTAAATAGAATGGATTTTTGTTTCTTTCGGTTTAAGTAACATAAAGGTAATATCTGCAACCACTCTTGCCTGTATGATTATACTTATTGAAGAGCCAGAAGGCTATTGTTCAAGCCTGCAAGGAGTTCAGAAAACTTGCCTCTGTCCTTTACTACTCAAGCTTAGCTTTGTGATTTCGAGTATGCAGTAGCTTGTTACTTAGACAAATGGCACTAGTGACATTAAAATATAAAATTCTATATAAAATAGAAGAATGGTAATTTATTCTAGATGTTGCAGAAGTGAAGCAGTTTCTAAGAGCAGGATGACTGCTTGAGAGGGCTGCTTCAGGAGCCAGACCGTGGTTCTGAATTCCGCTGTGTCACTGCTGACCTGTGCAACCTTGGGCAAACCGCCCAGCCTACCTATCCTTGTTTCCTCATCCATGAAATGCAATACTATTACCTAGGTCATGGGGTTTTTGAGGGGTTTAAATGAATTAGTATGTTAAACTAGCAATGCTTAGCACATATTAGATGCAAATGCTCTGCGTATCTTAAGGACTATATGTGTGTTAACTATTATGAAATTTTTAAGAGGGGCAGGCAGTCACGAACTGTAATGTCTTTAAAAAGAATAGGTTATTAAAATGAGAGTAGATGTAAGATCTTTAAATGGTATTCATCAATAAGGAAATTTTGCACATTTCTAAAGGAACAGATTCGATTTTGGAATCATCTTTTTTTCTAGTTT
This sequence comes from Pan paniscus, assembly GCF_029289425.2. NCBI lineage: Eukaryota > Metazoa > Chordata > Mammalia > Primates > Hominidae > Pan > Pan paniscus. Next base: position 85,976,696 of record NC_073252.2, on the reverse strand, counting down.
TTCTCCCAGGGTATGTAAAGTAGGCCACTTAAAAAGAAAAACATTTTTAAAAATTTCTGTATTAAAAAACACTTTACTAGGTATTTAAAAGGTGTTTGAATGAAAGAAAATTACAGGGAAAGTCCGAATATTAGAGCAGAATTCAGGGATAGCAGAGCTCTGGGTCCTTTTAAAATATTTAATATTGTCTTGAGATTACTTATCTTCATCTGCTTTCTCAGTTGTGAAATGCAGATTGCACTATTTATTTACCTTACACCTTTATTGTTAAGACTTGTGTGTAATTGAGATGAAAAATAAATGGTCCTATTTATTATTAGGTTGCTGCAAAAGTAATTGTGGTTTTTATTAGTCCTAAAGTGCCAGCTTCCTTTTGCCAAATATTACTTTTAATATAAATATAGATTAAATAATGTCTTGCAGTGATAGTGTATAGCTAATTCATAGGTTTCATGAACATTTGGTAGGGGGAAATATGTCTCCCTTAAATTGGATGTATTCCAGATGAATTGATATGATTGGTTTGTAGGTAATAAGCACCCATTTTAATAAGTAAGATGACCACTATCTCTATAAAATAGAAAGCACACAGATTATAAAGTTGCAAAATAGACTTCTTTTTTCTGCTTCTAAAAACTATTTTTTTCCTTTAAACATATTACCCGCATAAGCGTGTCATGTTGTCAATTTAGTGGAGGGAAGTCCGAAAATTCTAAAAACAACAAAATTTCCACAGGATTTACTGTAGTTTACTCTGTGCCCACGGGAATGATTCAATATGAAGCTAGAATTAATTATAGGAATAGATTATGCTGGAGCCCAGCCATCTTGAGATGAACCATATGACCCTTTACAGGACTCTTCTGGTCATAGCTCCACAGTGCCACACGATGGCAGCATTTCTGAAAAAAGATTTCAGACCACAATCTGGTTCTACCAATTTTCTTAATTCCAGCGGGATAGAACACTCGTGTATTTAATGACAGGACTATATACAGCTGTGGAGCTCTCCATTTCTTGGAATGCCAGGTGAGGAAATATTTCCCAACAATGACCCGCTATGCAATCAGGGACAGAGACCCAGAGAACCAAAGCGTTCTTGTTTTGCTCTGTTGTTGCCTTAGGCAATCCCAAGTTGACACTATTGTCTCCTTCCCGACTTCTACACTCATTCAAAAAGTTCCTAGTCCCAAGGCCTCTCTCAGAGAAAAGGCTTGTGAATTCACGGGTAAAGAATGTGTCTGGGATGCTTTGGAGTTGAGAAGATAAAGTGATTTATAATGGGAGGCAATTCTGTAAAGTAGGAAATGGATGCTGCGTCATTCTGACTATCGGGGAGGTCATGTTTCTTAATGTTTCTTGCTGTTTGCACTCAAACATGCTGCTGCTGGTTGTTTTTTCTGAGTAGGATTTTCTGTCAGAAGTAACATGTTAAATGATTTAAATCACAGTGGCTCTATCTGTAATATTTCCAAAGTTTCCATTCTTGATTGGCTAATGATTGGTTGTTAGAATCAAAAGGTCAAAATGCACAAATTCCCTATAAATCTTGTGAGTGGAAAGTAAAAAAAGTTTAGTTGTCAAACTAGAATGCAAAGAGTAATTTGTGATCTTAAATTATAGACACTAAGAAGACACATGGAAACAAATAAAGAGCCTTAAGGTCTTTTTCCTGAATTACATGAAAATTCCCATATAATAAAAAGTAAGTGTTCAATATCACTACTTTGGTGGACAACTTTATTAAACTCACTTCCAGTTTATTTGAACATTTCTAATTATATTTTACTTAGTAAAGTGTAACCAACTATTTCAGTGTTTTCAGCTCCACAGGTAATTATTTTTTTCCCTTGAGTCAAGGTTCAGACATGACTCTGATATTTTGGTAACACTACTAATCTGTCATAAAGAAGTTTGGAATTAAAGCTAATCGGAAGCCTAGCACCATTCATCATATATAGACTGGGAAAAGGGGCATTATTTATCACAGGGTAGCAAGCAAAGGTGGATGATAAGACGGAGCTATTTTCAAGTTCAGACATGAAATTAGAGCATTTCAGAAATACAAAAAAAAAAAACAAAAAAACACCATAAAATCTTTTATTCCATTGCTCAATAACTTAGACAACAAAAGTCAGCTCCTGACAAAGTGGTCTTACCATTGGTAAACATTAGTTTCAGTTTAAAACAAATGAAAAAAATTTTCCTTTAGACACATAGAACTGTTATGGAGTAAGTGCTCAATAAATTGTTGGTGATTGCCCACTCAGCCCTGCATCTATGACACGAATTCTGACCTTATAGTTTTTGCTTATGAACACAATGCATAGGCACTATACTTGAATTCAGAGTATATCTCATATATTGATATCTAATATCTGCCTGTACTCAAGAATCTAGCATTTATTTCTTCATTAAAGTAGTATTAGTAACTCTGAGGGCATTCTAATGCTCTTTAAATGATAGACTCTTTAAGGTAGACTTAAATTACTAACTTTTTTTTCTTAAATGACACCATTCTTACCCTCATGGAGCCCATTTGTTCATGAAAATCAACTAGGAAATTTGAAACTTGAGTAACCAATGAGATTAAGGGGGTGTGGCTAAACAGTAAACTTGGCAGCACCCTGGGTAGAGAAGGTATATGGTAGAGACCCTGTGTGCACATTGGAGTTGAACGGATGGGTATTCTGGGATTGGATCCAAACAGAAAGTCCCCCTTCCCACTCAACATCAACCACAGCAGCATAAACTCGAGACCTATAACAACCTGGGGAACAATACAGGAGGCTGTAATCAGAGAGGATCCAAAGAGGGAGATAGAACAAGGTGGAAAAGCACAAATAGAAAGTCTAGCAGCTGCAGGAGGACCTTGTTTGTTCAGAAAAAGACATTTTGTGGCAATAAGCGGTCAGTGACAGTCATTTTGCAGAATATATTTGAGGGGAGAAAATCATTCTCCGAAATTGGTTTATGAGAATTCTTGCTTAAAATCTGACGTTTGAGTAATTTTTGGTAGAGAATCTATCATAAGGTTGATATGAAAAGGTGACAATTTCAGTGCAAAAGAGAAAACAAAATCAAAAGAAAGGGGAGTAAAACTAGACAACAAAAGCAGCTCAGTCAGATATTTTTCTGGTTACACTTGGCTAAGGTTTTTCGTTTCGACAATTCTTGTCAAGGCATAGCTTACATTAATGCCCCTATCCCATGGTGTAACATTTATGTTTCTTAAACCTGTAATTTAAAATATTCTATATTAAAATTTGATTTCTTCTTTAATGTTTGAATTCCTCACAGAGTGTAAGTTCCATGATATGCTAATCCCTCTGCAGATTATGTGCCAAAAATATTTATTCAGTGAAGAAATTTAGCTCAATTATGACATAAATTGAGTTATTCTTGCTGATTATTTTCTGTTGCTTTCATAAAGCCCCAAATTAAACATATTTATTTATTTTTGAGACAGTGTCTCACTCTGTCACCCAGGCTGAAGTGCAGTGGCACGATCTCGGCTCACTGCAACCTCTGCCTCCTGGGTTCAAGCGATTCTTGTGCCTCAGCCTTCCAAGTAGCTGGGATTACAGGCATGCACCACCATGCCCAGCTAATTTTTTTTTTTTTTTTTTTAGTAGAGATGAAATTTTATCATGTTGGCCAGGGTGGTCTCAAACTCCTGGCCTCAAGTGATTGGCCCACCTCAGCCTCCCAAAGTGCTGGGATTACAGGCATCAACCACCGCTCCCGGCCTCCTGAATTAAACGTCTTCAGATTCCAATATAGATAGTGTTCCGCTTGAGTGAATTACACCTGAGAACTTCAGGCATGCTTCCTGTGCCTAAAAAGGACTGCCCAGGTGATTGCTATTTCTTACATAACATGAGGTCCTCTGGGGTCTGGCATTCTTCTGTCTCTCCAGCCTTATTTCTGCCCAACTTCTCTCCTTGTACTCCCTAAAACAATCATGCAGAGCCACGTGGGTTCCCCAGTGTGTCATTCTATTTCAGGTCTCCGTGCCTTTACTCACATTGCATGGTCCTTATATCTAGAATATCCCTCCAGTCTCATCCGCACCTGTCTCTGAAATATTTGCACATCATGCATCAAAGCATCCCCTATAAAACCTTTTCTGGTCTAAATAGAAATAACCAACTCCCACTTTTTAACTCCTTCTGCAGCCTGCACTTGATCTAGCATAGCACCGATGAAGCTTTATTGCCTTAAATGTTTGTCCTCCTCACGCTAAAAAGCAAACTCCCAGCAGTCAGGGACTGGGATTTATTCATGTTTGTATCCACAGTTTCCTGTTAGGTGCTCTGTAAATGTTTAGAGGAACAAGTGAATGAAGGAGCATTATTTTAATAATGTTTAATCCTATGGTAGCACAGGTAGCATGTGAGTTTAGTATAAACTCCAAGAGGCTGGAGCTTCTACTGGGTTCTTAAAATAATTTATGTATACATTTTAAAAATGCCATTGCAGAATTTGAAGAGCCTAGATTTTCTTGTCTCCCATCTCAAATTCTTTTCTATGGGGTTCTGGCATATCCTTTCTCTTGTCTAGGTCTCAAGTTCCTTGATAGAGTTAATCTGGATTATTTTAGAGGTCCATTTCAGCTCTAAAATTCTGTGATTTATGTTTCCTTTTCAAGTTCATGAGGAATAAAATATTGACACTACAACAAGAGGAGTAAACAGATGGTAGAAGTAGAGATGCTCTTGAGAGAAGTTCACGCTGAAGAAAGATTTTAACACAAAGAGTCTTTAATAGACCAGGGGACAGGTGAAGTCGAAGAGTTATGATGTTTTTAAGTAAAATATCATGTGTTTTGCTATATTTTAAACTATAGATAAAAATTAATGAGCATTATTATAATACTACTAATAAAAATAAAACTTTTTTTTAAAAAAAGGAGGTAAATCAATCCCAACCTACAATTTTAATAAATCAATCTTTCATGTTCTGAGAATTTTTTATTCTTACCTCCCACAATATGGGTTTTCTAGAGGCATTTTCCCAGTATGGGTCACATGAATTTCTTTCAGATTTCATTACCCAGAGTAGGGGATTGAGAAGAAGCTGACTGAAGAGATTGGCTTGCCTCTTTCCTGGAAAATGCCTCTTGTGGTTTTTAGGGGTAGTTTTATTGCCAAACAGGTCAGGCATATAGGGCTTCGCCATAATCTGGAGATGTTTTTAGATTTTTCTTTCCCGCATTCACATCTCCTTCATTTCCAAGCATCTGTGGATTTTATTAGTCTAGATAACCTATTAATTTCACTTTGTATCTAATGATATTGTTCACGAGTCATCCAGAATCAATTTGCCCTCTTTTCAGCCATTTCATGCTTAACGCAATTTCTGCTGCTTGTTTTTTCCCTAAGAAACAAGGGAATTTTCTAGTAATTATTATGCCCTTAACATTTACTTTTTCTACAGTGACAAAGAGTGAGCCCAAAACTTCTGTCTTTGCCTTTTAAAAGGAGAGATATTCAAAATAATAACAATAATAATAACAACAATAATGGTAATTGTATATATATTTATGGGACACCTGTAAAGTACTAGATTTAAAAATATGCATTTTGTCTAATATTCATAATGATGACATAAGTTTGGTATTATGACCTCAATTTTTTCAGATAACTATAATAGAAGCCATTTAATGTGCCAGTCACTTCTGTTTACCTGATTGCATTTACTCTTTGCACAAATATTAGGTGTATATTTACAGGGCCAGTAGGGTTCCAGGGAAGGAAGTGTTTAGTTCTACACATCAGTGTTAAGGAAAGCTTTCAAGAGGATGCTAAGATGCAGCTCAGTTGAGGAGCTAATATTTAGAGACAAACTTATTTATTTATTTATTTGAGACAAGATCTTGCTCAGTCACCCATGCTGGAGTGCAGTGGTGTGATCACGGCTCACTGTAGCCTCAACCTCCCAGGCTCAGGCGCTCTTCCTGCCTTAGCCTTCCCAGTAGCTTAGACTATAGGTGTGCACCACCAGACCTGGCTGATTTTTAAATTTTTGTAGAGACGAGTTCTCCCTATGTTGCCCAGGCTGGTCTCAAACTCCTGGACTCAAAGATCCTCCTGCCTCAGCTCCCAAAATGCCTCCCAAAGTGGTCTTGGGGTTGAAAGCGTGAGCCCCCATGCCTGGCCCCAGAGACTAACTTCTAAGATGTGAATCAAAATTATAAGCATCCAAATTTGACCAAACTTGGTTAAAATGAAAAGAAAAAAACAAAAACCAAAAACAAAAACCCAAATAACCATACAACAAAAGCTGTAAGTTCCAATGATACCGATGAGAGAAATTTTGTAAGGATTTTCAAAAATCTTGCCTCTAACAAGTTCAAATCTAATAAGAACAAAAGCTTAATTTTTTCACATATGCCACCCAGCTAACGCCATGCTATGGTCATGAGCCATACAGTGTGGGAGAGTGTCAGTATGTCTCTGCTAATCTCAAACTGTTGTGAATCACCAGTTCAAACCGCACACCTACTGATTATGGGTTAATACCATTAGCTTCATACTTAATAGATACAATGATCTGAAATATTAGTTTTCTTGACTCTCTAAACTTTGAACAAATTGCTTATTGTATTTTAACAAGTATCATATTTCTACAGAAAGACACGCTTCACAGTTGGTCTTATGCCTTACCACATTTGAATTCTATGTAGCACCTACCATAATAATTGTGCAGGTACTGTTGGCTGTACACCAAAGATGTGTTGTCTTCAGAGTAGTTGCTGGGAAGCAGCTTTCCAGCAGAAACCACATTTCTCAGCCTCCCTTGCATTTAGATGTGGCCATATGTCTAGTTCTTGCTAAGGGAATGTAAAACAAAGTGATGTGTTTCCCTTCCAGGTGGAAGTGCCTAAAAATTTCAAAAAGCGTGCCTCCCCCATAGTCTTCTTCCTTACCCTTTCACCAGATGAAGAGGACTGAAGCATTTTGGATAGCAGAGCCCAGGGAGAACATGACTTGAGCTATCTGCTGATCTGGAACCCTAGCATTAGATATCGTATTGTTACAGGATCTTTGGAGTGTTGCTTTTTTGGCCAGAAACATACAGCCGGTGGTGCCTTTGCCTCTGGCCCACTGGACTCATTCTGCCCACTCAGCCTGGCAGGCTGTGTTCAGCTCATGCTACTGGCCTGGATCCCATGCCTCCAAGGGATGCCGCGAGTCAGGCATGGAGTGGCAATGGGGTGTGAATGAGCATAGAGTCTGGCCACTGTGCAGTCAGACATGCCAGCTGCTGCTGCGGGGCAGGAAGCTCCAGGTGCCGACATGGGCGCCAGCTCTCTTCAAGGCTGTGGCTGGACCAGGCGCACCACAAGCAGCTGTCCTGGCTCATACTAGGGAATGCGGTGGTGCCCAGAGGCTCAGAGACACCTGGAACCACAGGGTCTCAAAAAGGGAGTCACAGCCCTAGCTCAGGGAGATCCCAGGTCTAGGCTCCCTGAAGGGCTGCAGCTCTTCTCTCCTCTTTGCCCACGAACAAAACGAGCAAGGGGCGTATTTCAGCTCTGTTTGTGTTACAGCTCTTTTAGCATCACCATTACACAAGTCCTGAGTTCTTGTCCTGTGACCAGGAAGAATGAGGTACACAGACAAGTGGAAGGTGAGCAAGACGAAGAGGAGTTTTATTGAGCAACAGAACACCTCAGAGAAGACCCACAGTGGGCAGCTCCTCTCCATAGCTAGGGTGTCCTGACGAGTGTTCAGCTCCTATCAAAGATATAGGCAGGTCATCCCAAAAAGTGTTCGGTTCTCAGCAGAGTGGGTAGCTTCTCTCTGCTGCTGGCTGTCCCTTCATCTCTCCATCCTCTGCCCTGGTGTTGCTGAGCCCAGGGCATTTATGGACCTCAGAGGTGAAGAAGTGCACACCAATTAGTCCATGGGCAACCATGGGCAGGCCTGGAAAAGCCACCACAAATCTCCGCTCCAGTCTGTGGGACTGGCAGCCTGGCCCCCAGCCTTCAGGCTCTCCCTGGCCTGAAGGTGGGGCCTCACCTGGACCTGCCCCCTTCTGCCCAGGAGCCAGTCTGCCTCCTGTGGCTGTCCATGGCACCCAGGCTGCTTGCACAAAGGGGCACTTGCAAGCCAGCACTGAGCTGCCCTCATCCTCACCGCCACTTCCCTCCCCGCAACACTCATCAGTGCCCAAAGTCTGGAGGAGGCCGAGGTGGCAGGGGGCTGGTGTGTCAGTGCTGTCCGGAGCATGCGCACACCCGGCTGGGCTGTGACAGCTCTCCAGCTTGGCCCCAACCCCACTCCAAGATTGGAGTGGGTGCCAGGAGTGGGGAGAGACCAGGCAGCGGGAGCAGACAGGCCCCCTAGGGTGCAGACTGCACAGACTCCCAGGTCCTGCTCCTGGGAGGGCGGGGCTTTTGCCCACCCAGCTCACAGCCTTGTCTGAGGGGGACCCTTTGGGAGTGGATCGGGGCCTGGCCTGGCAGTCGAGAGTGTCAGGCCCGGTGATCACCTCAATGAGGGACAGAACCCCTGGACACAGCCCCAGTCAGCCCTGTGCAGAGCCTTCTCCCGACGTGCAGGAACTTGGCTTGGTGGGGTGGGTGCTGTCACTGCAAAAATTGGCCGGGTCCTGAAGCGGGCTCTGCTCCCACTTCCAGCCATGGGGCCCTGAAGCACACCCCAGGTCAGCGCCTTGGCCTGGCCACCACACTCTGTGTGCAAGCGTCACACTGCCCGGGACCCAGTTCTGCCTTGGGGACCCTCTCTGCCTGACAGCTGCTCCCCTGCCCATGGGCGACTTGGCCTGGCCCCATCGTGGTGGCCCCCAGGGCTGTGGGCTTCGGGGACTGTCTGCCTCTTCCACACATCCTCCCTGCAGCAGCAGAGGGTGAGAGCAGCAACGTGGGGCCAGGGGCCGAGCTACGGAGGCTCTGGGCCTGGGGATGGGTCCTGCCCTGCAGTGCTAGGGTCCGGGTGGCGTAGTCGGCTGCCTCCCGGACATTGGACATAGGGCACAGGGGTACCCCCTCCCGCGCAACCCACCACTACTGCTCCCACAGCCGCTCCTGCCACCACCGCTGGCGCCTCCCAGCTGCAGCTGGCAAGATGACAGCAACCGCTCCGGATGGCCCACCGTTGCCATCAGTATGAATGAGAAATAAGTTTCTATTGTCTTTAGTGCCTGACATCTGTTACGATAGCAGATGTTACCTTAATTAACACAATGCCATATGCATAATATTGCTCGGTTCATAGCTTTTGGATTTTATCATCTGTGTTCCAGGTCACTAGACTCATGAAACGGAATTTAAGTTATGGTGCTATAACTTTATATGTATCTATTTTCTATTAATTTTTGCTCCCCCATTTCTAAAAGCCAGAATAAGTTCATGCAAGGTTACTAATATGTTAAAATTGAAGTTGATTATTTTATACAATAAGTATGTGACTAATTTTTTCCACAAGGAGATGGTATGCAATATCAGTAGATAAGTGATTAGGATAGCAGGCTTCTCTTGATCCTCTGTTTTTGTTTTTCCCACTTTTGCAAGAAGAGAATCAGCTGTGGTATAGGTTTTAGTGGATAGTGTCCCATGTTGGGAATCTGGGAACCTGAATTTTATCTTGCCTATACCACATAATTAAATATTGCTAAGTTGGCTTATTTCTGAGAAGAAAGAGGCTACAGCTGCCTTCCACTAAATGATAAATTCATCTCGCAACTTCTGAATCGTTCGCACAGCATCATTTGCTTTTACTTCTTAGTTAGGCTACCTGTTTTTTGAATACCTTTTGCTTTTTGACCTTCTAACAAGTAGACAGTGGCAGTTAGAGATCAAGTTAAATTGTCCAGGCTCGGTCCTCAAGTCTGTAATCCCAGCACTTTCATTGCTTGTGCTTAGGAGTTCAAGACCAGCCTGGTCAACATGGCAAAAACCCTGTCTCTATGAAAATAAATAAATAAGAGATCAAGTTAAAATCAACCCATCTAGTTATATTTGAGAACTTAAAGTCATGTTCTCTGAAGGTTTTGAATGACTTCCGTTTACTAGTAAGGATGTGTTCACAGATTAATTTTAGTCTTAGTTGCCTCTCACCAGATCAAATATTGTGTGGGAGGTAAATTCTAGGAAACCTGAAGAATTTTAAAGCACTCTACCATCCTCATATGGAGATGACCATAATTAAAGGAAACAGTAGCTTATGTCAGAAACTGTTTATTGTTGGGAGCTGAAGCTTTGACCCTTTCCTGTATATTTATTTCACTGATATTCCTAAACCTTTGGTGGTCTTTTGGTCTGTGGGTCATAGCTGGGCTAAGGGGTTAGCCAGAGTTCTTAGTGAAGTAGCAAAAGAGGTTATGTGTGACATATCAGCAGAGTGGGTACACCCATTTGTCTGGGTTGGGGAGGAAGTGGAGGCTGGGATCAGTAAAGTGGCCTTTTTCTGTTTTTAGACAGTGCCAAAGCATCTCAGACTGGGGTTTCAGCTTTATTTTTGTTTACGAGGAGTTGGTTCAGACACAAGTGAAATTGTGGTGTCTTAACCTCTAGTAAGATTTAAAACATACATGTTGTTTCATCAAGCTTGGTCTCTTAGGAATCCGGTTTATCGTAAAGATGATGTTATTCTGAATTTAGAAGGAAAAGGGTGACAGAGTTTCATTACAAAGATTATAAAGATGATGATTACAAAGATTAAAAACATTTTGTAATCCCTGACTAGAATATAAATGAGTATAAAAATTTTACTTTTTAAGAAGGATAGAAATCCTACATACAGTAAATCTATTTTTCTAAAACATGTTTTACTTCCACAGCAGTTTTATAAAATTGGCAGCTGACTTATTTTTTGTGGTCCTATCTTCTAGCCTGAGTGTTAACCAGGTGGACAGGCAGATTAGGATTAGGAAATAAGATCAATTACACTTTTATCCTATAGTACCAGGTTTGAGCGGGTACATGGTTGTGTGTAGATCTTTCTTTCACACACAGGATTTGAGTGTTTTTTTTTTAACAAAAATTTGTGAAACATAAAAGTATAGAGTAAACAGTTGAGGAATTTACTAAAAGAAAGCTAAGAATTCAGAAAGAATTCTAAAAGAAAGCTAAGTGTTGGAACAAATATTGCACAAAATATAAAACATTTAGTTCTATACATTGGCATGTAAATGTTAATTTTATTTGCTTTGAAACAACAAAATAAAAATATCAATTTCAGTTGTTATGATTTAAAAATACATGTTGTATGTATCCATGCAGTTAACCAAAATGCATTTTTGAAAAAAAAGGGTGATAAGAATCCTAAAAGATAAAAATGAGACCTCTATTAAAAATAGTATTTCCTATCTAGCACTATGATTCCAGTCCTAGACTCTCCCAGCTGGAAGAGAGACGGTAGGAAGGCAGGGCATTGAGAAAAAAGGGGATGGTTCTTGACTTGTGGCTTCATTTCAGCTCTAAGACAACTTAAATTCTAAAAGGGCAGAAAATCACAAGGAATGAAGATTAGAGCAGATTTAGTTCAAATAAAAAAAGATGCCCTCAATGATGGTGAATTCCATGTATTCAGAAAGCAGTACTGGAATTGACATTATGAGGTGGGGAGGTGGGTTTCTTTTTGGCAGCTGGGTCTTTTCTGATGTGTTCAAGCTTCTAATCAGATGAAACTAGAAGACTTCAGCTGCTTGCATCATTTGTCTTTATCTTTCTAGATCAGGAGTTCAAAAGCCCTTTGCCCAAATCCATTCATAGATTATTTTTGTAAATGAAGTTTTATTGGGACATGGCCATACCCATTCATTTACGCGTCATTTATGTTGTAGCTTTAGTGCTGTAATAGTAAAGTTGCATAGTTGTGATAGAGACCATATGGCCTGCAAAGCCTAAAATATTTGCTCTCTGACAGAAAAAGTTTGCTCACCTCTATTCCAGATGAAATATCTTTTTAATTTTAGTCTATTCTTTAGCTCAAGTATATGAGTGAATCCTTCACCCTCATCCCTGCCCTGTCATTTCTAGTTACATCAAGTCAGTTTTGAGGTGCAATGGACTGTGTTCGATATATTGTGTCAGATGCATGAGCATAGCTCTGAACCATTCAATACAATGCTTTCTCTTTTGTTTTCATGCATCCTGATAATGCCTTGCATTATGGTCGGCATGGGTCACTGAATCAATGATATTAGGGATAAGTATTTAATGATCTTTTGATCCCTTTCTGGTAATAAGTAACAGTTCCTTTTACAAAATCTTGTACTTTGAATTTGTACCAGGTATAAATAATCCTACTTGCATTTGACATGTAACTTATCTGACACTTGTCTGTTACTTACCTGTTAATTTTTTTGCCTTTTCTTTACAGTCTCTTATGGATAGTTCTGTAGTTATCCCTGTTGTCCTCACTTTCTTTAAAAAAAAAATTTTTTTTTTTTTTTTTTTTTGAGACGGAGTCTGGCTCTGTCGCCCAGGCTGGAGTGCAGTGGCGCAATCTCAGCTCACTGCAAGCTCCGCCTCCCGGGTTCACGGCATTCTCCTGCCTCAGCCTCCGGAGTAGCTGGGACTACAGGCGCCCGCCACTACGTCGGGTTAATTTTTTGTATTTTTAGTAGAGACGGGGTTCCACCGTGTTAGCCAGGGTGGTCTTGATCTCCGGACTTCGTGATCCACCCGCCTCGGCCTCCCAAAGTGCTGGGATTACAGGCGTGAGCCACCAAGCCCGGCCAAAAATTTTTTTTTTTTGAGACAGGGTCTTGCTTAGTCATCCAGGCTGGAGTGCAGTGGCCCAGTCACGACTCACTGCTGCCTTGACCTCCTAGGCTCAAGAGATTCTCCCACCTCAGCTACCTGAGTAGCTGGAACTACAGGCCATGTGCCACCTTGCCCAGCTAATTTTTTTTTTTTTTTTTTTTTGGTAGAGATGAGGTCTGACTATGTTGCCCAGGCTGGTCTCATGTTCTCACTTTCACTAATCAAAGATCTTAGAATCATTTGTAAATCTTTGAATTGTAATAAGAATAATATCAGTATCTTTAATATGCATGGTCCTTTAAAAATTTGAAGTACTTTCAGATTGACTATCTAAATTGATGCTTGTAACAGTGTTTGCTTCTGGGAAAGGGATCTGATTGGCTAGAGGAAAGAATGGGAGGGAAACAAATTTTCAGAGAAATAATTTTTATAGCTTTTAAATTTTGTATAATGTGTGCATTAGCTACCTATTGCTCAGTAGCAAATTACCACCAGTTTAACAGATTAAAGCAACACACATATATTATCTCAGAGTTTCTGTGGGTCAGGAATGCAGGCACAGCTTAACTAGGTTCTCTGTATCAGAGTGTCTCATGAAGCTGGTATTAAAGTGTCAGTCAGGGTTGAGTCTCATTCAAAGACTTGGTTGTGGAAGGATCTGCTTCCAAGCTTACATAGTTGTTGGCAGGATTCAGTTCCTTGAGGACTATTGGACTGATGGCCTCAGTTCCCACTTATCTGTTTGCTGGAGGCATCCCTAGTTCTCCGACATCACAACTTGCTTTATCAAAGCACACAAGCTGAGAAGGCAATAGGGGAGTCTGCTTGCAAAACAGAAGTCAAAATTTTGTGTTACCTAATCATGAAAATGTCATCCCATTATTTTTGCCATATTCGATTCCTTAGAACAAGTTGTTAGGCCATCCCACACTCAAGGGGAGGGAATTACATGGGGGCATGAATACCACAAATTGGGGATCACGGTGGGCTATTTTAGACTCAGCCCAGCACAAAGAATATGTATTACCTATTTAGTAAAATTAAATAAATAAAAGTGCTTTTAGATATCCAAGACTTTTAAATGAAAATGCAAGTCTCAGTACAATACGTAAAATATGACTCAATTTTTGTAAATAAAAAAGAACATGTGCACATACACACACATATAAAAATGTACACAAAATGGTGAGAATGCTACACATCCAATGGTCAGCAATGATTATGCCTATGGAGCAGAGTGAGAGATGAATGGGTATAAAGAAACTTTCACAATTGAATCTACCTCTTCTCAACACGATAAGAAAGGAATTATGGTCATTTTATTAATACAAAGTTGTAGAGGATAAATGGTTTTTCAATGGCATATACTTACTTAATTGCAGGACCAGGTCTCAGAAGATGGTTTGCCTGAACAGCCAAGATTTTTCTATCCAAGTTATTTATTTTTAAACAGATTGTTTTATTCAAATAATTTATTAAAAAGTTTAAAAGCTTATTTATAAGAATGATCAATATTAGTTTCTCCACTGATACCTAGCACATCTTATTGGGTGGCCATCACCATTCAATATGTCTGATCACCAAGACATTTTTTAACCCATGATAAAACAGAAATTTATATTTAACCCTATGGTAAGTACTATGGTTTGAATGTGTTTGTCTCCTACAATACTCATGCTGAAATTTATCCCCAATTCAACAGTATTGGGAGCTGTGGCCTTTAGGTGATTGAGTCATGAGGAGTCCGCCCTCATATAAGTCGGATTAAGTGTCCTTATCAAAGAGTTTGACAGAATTTTGCCCCTCTTGTGCCCTTCTCCCTTATACCAAGTGAGAACACAGCATTTCTGTCCTCTGGAAGATACAGCAACAAGGCACCATCTTGGAAACAGAGAGAAGCCCTCACCAGACAACCAAACCTGCCAGTGCCTTCATCTTGGACTTCCCAGCCTCCAGAACTGTGATAAATAAATGTCTGTTCTTTATAAATTATCCAGTTTTAGGAATTTTGTTATAGCAGCACAAATGGACTTAGACAATAGGGATGCCAGATTTAGCAAAGGAAAATATGGCATTTTCCACCTGTCGGTAGTGAAGGGATCTTTTCCAGCAGACCCATCAGCTCTCAAGTTTCCCCTTTTGGGGAGGAGAAAGCTCCTCATGTCCCATGGTCCTGTACATGCCTAATTCTGTTACTCATAGCGATCAGCAAAGAGTGCAAGGCAGATTAATCCAAAGAGGATAGTAGTTAACATCCCATAGTGCCAAACCCATTCTTAGCCACAGGGACTTTACTGAGAGGGGACTCTAACTCCCTAAATCTTAGGAAGGACTCTAACCTTCCTAAGTTGGGCCTCAGACCCAAGTTTGGTCAAGCACCCTTGCATTATCTTAAGAAGAGCCTTTTACCCACCCTGTTTTAGGAGAGACTGTAACTCCCCTAAATTGGGCCTCTAACCCAATTCCATCCTTTACCCAGGTATATGCACCCTACTTACCCAAAGTCAGCCAATTGGTACACACAGATGATTTTCCCTTGGGTCGGGGGTATCTTCAATATTGTCCCTTCAGGGTTTGCCAGGAAGATGCTACTGGACTCCATCACTTACCCAAAGGTAGCCTTTGAGTTGGGGGTTTCCTCACTATAGTACCTTCCATGGTCACCAGAAAGATGTTTCCAGAAAGGGATCTGGATCCAGACCCCGAGAGAGGGTTCTTGTATGTCATGCAAGAAATAATTCAGAACAAGTCCATAGAGTGAAAGCGAGTTTATTAAGGAAGTAAAGGAATAAAAGAATGGCTACTCCATAGACAGAGAAGCCTGTTATAGGAGTTTTTAAGGGAATGACTAAAGGTAAGAAAGTGCCAAATTTTGTAAAAACAGACCAAGTTGTTATAAATGTTCATTGTTTTGACTAAAGATAAGAAAGTATCAATAGGATAAGAACAGAGTAAGTTGCTGTGAATGTCTATTAGCTTATAAACTTTACTGTTTTGGGGGTGGTTTTTAACACATCCTAGAATTTTTTTTTTTTAATAAGATATAATGAGTGCTTAAGGTAAGAATATTTTTGAAACTGAGAAATTATTTTACAATACTTTATAAAAGTTGAACATTACATTTTTTTGAGTCTTCATCATCTTTTCTATTCTTCTAAATAGTCATTAAACATCTCTGTGGGAGTATAAAGAAATAATGTAATTTGGCAGAATGTGATTTACCAGTATAAGTTTGTCAAATTTGGCTTTATGACTATATTCCAGGAAAGCAGAAAAGCAAAACTCAATAAGGAAATAGTCTGCAACTAAATTTCAATAAATGTCCCAAAGCATGGAGCATTTGTGTCAAGGTCCTTTGCACATTAACTTAATATATTTTCTTTTGCAATTTTAAACACACTATTCCTTGAAGCTTATCCCCATGATGTAATATCATTGGATGACTGACCAGCTACTACATGAGTTCTAAAATTTCTACTTTTTTGATTGAGTAGTAGCTCTCTGATGGGAAAGGATGACTATGTGTAGCCACAGAAAAGTGGAAGAGAAAATGGGAATGTACTAATGTCTTAGTCCATTTCTGTTGCTTATAACAAAATACCTGAAACTGGAAAATTTATAAAGAAAAGGAATTTATTTCTTACAGTTATGGAGGCTAAGGAGCTCAAGACCAGCCCTAGTAACATAGTAAGACCCCATCTCTACAAAAAATTAGCCAAGCACAGTGGTATGCGTCTGTAGTTCCAGCCACTTGGGAGGCTAAGGCAGAAGGATTGCCTAAGCCCAGGAGTTTAAGGCCACAGTGAGCTATGATTGTACTACTGCACTCTAGCCATGGTGAGTGAGCAAGACTCTGTCCCCCAAAAAAATTTTTTGGCCAGGCGTGGTGGCTCATGCCTGTAATCCCAGCACTTTGGGAGGCCGAGGCAGGCGGATCACAAGGTCAGGAGATCAAGACCATCCTGGGTAACGTGGTGAAACCCCGTCTCTACTAAAATTATAAAAAATTAGCCGGCTGTGATGGCGTGCGCCTGTAGTCCCAGCTGCTGGGGAGGCTGAAGCAGGAGAATGGCGTGAACCCGGGAGGAGGAGCTTGCAGTGAGCTGAGATCACACCACTGCACTCCAGCCTGGGCGACAGAGCAAGACTCCGTCTAAAAAAAAAAAAAAAAATTTTTTTTTTGTAAATCACAGATCCATTCAGTACTCTACATTATATTATATCATTACCATCAGGAGCAAGGGATTTGTGGTCAGCCTGCCTTAGTTCTAATGTTGCATTGGTCACTTCCTAACTGAGGCACCTTGAGCAAGCTGTTTACTTTCTCTGGGCTTCTGTAACCTCTCTGGGCCTTTCTGTACATAGGGACAGAAATAGCACCTCCTCTAGAATGTTGTTTTAAAGATTAAATGAGCTCACACATACAAAGATTACTTAGTTCCAAGTGCCTGGAACTTAGTAAGGCCTCACTGAAAGCTGAATGTTATCTCTCAGAAGCAATGCCTGAGATTCTAGAGTTTGTGCTAAATTCAAAGCATTGGAAATACATTTTAGATATATGCATAAAGTTATATATGACATTAAATGTAGGAAATCATGTTAGTTTATCAGGTGTTCCATCTTACAAGCAAAGAAGAGAAAACCAGTTATAGCTAGGAAATTTGACAAATTGGCAGCAATAGAAAAACATTTAAAAATAAAACTCTTTTAATTGGGCACAATCTGCACATACATGATGAGAAATGCTACTGTATGTTATAATAGCAGAGAATGCAGAATAACTGGGACTTGGGAATCTGCAACAAACTAAAGTTACTGCATTTAGATGGGCAATATATTGGGATATATCAAATCTAAAACTGTGGTCAACATTCAGCTTATGTTCCCTTTGTTTCCTGAGTGTTTTCAGCTTACTGAAGTCAAATGACATTTTTCTGCAGATGGAAAATTATGAGCTGTTTAGGGAAATAAGCACATGTGCTAATTATGCTACATCATCTTTTCCATGAGAAGTGCAAATGCAACTTTTAAAAATAGTTTAGATAGAAAACAATTGATAGAAACTTTGTTTCCTTGTTTGTCTCTGTCTCTATGTCTCTCCCTTGCTTCCTTCCAATGAATAGTGGTGCCAATCTTTGCATTAACAAATATCAACCCAGCAAAAAAGGCTGCCAGTTGCATTTTTGAGGGGACGTCCATTTTGTCATTGTTGGGACACCAATTTTGTAGCAGGCTGTAAGTTCTGCTATAATGACTTTGATAGCTGGTAAGGTCCATGCAGGATTTCCCCTATAAGAATTCTGGAAACAAAAGACTTAATTGAAAATAGCTAAATGGCACTATTTATAAATGTATTCAGGTTTAGGAAATGGTAAATAATCATGTACACACTTTCAGGGAATTTATGATAACACTTTTTCCCTCCAGAACAAAGTTAACCTTTGTTGACTCAAATGCATTGGTGTTCCCATCTCACTTGATTCATGTGGCTGGAAATGAGTTTGCATGCCAATGTGAGGCTGGTCATGTGATTCTTCTTGGAAAACATAAGAAGTATATCACTGTGATTTTGAGCTAAGAAGCATGAAACAGCCGCACATTTTCCTTTTACGTCTTCAAAGCAAACCCACTGATATACCTATGACAATTTATTCCAAACACAGGCTGTGTTTTGACACTAACCCCTTCTCCCCAGAATTTGGAGACAGCTCTGGCCTTTGGCTAGTTTAATGCCCTCACCTGCTCAAGTGTGACAGAGCATTTATTAAAGACAATTATAGAGCAACATTTATAGAACTAGAAATAAACACACAGGTTGCAAGTGAGAGTAATGAGAGTGAACGGCCATGATGGGCCTGGGCCCGAAGGGAGGTGGGTTGCTGTGGGGTCTCCAAAGCCCAAATCTCTGTCTTTCTTCTGGTTTTGTTTATGTAGCCAGTGAAATGCTACCACATCACTGACCTTGGACTCCCTCCTACCATGAGACTCTCCACCATTCTACAAATACTCAAAGGGAGTATTCTACAAATACTCAGAGTAGCTAAGGTAAATGTGATTAATCACAACTTTTAGGGAGTTCACAAGTTTATGAGCAAAGGAGAGGAAAACATGAACATAGTGAAAGCAGGAAATTTTGACAAATGGGCAGCAATTGCACACAGCTGATAGAGGAAAGGAAGCTGGAATCAATGGGTAACTATTCCCTTTTCCCTCAGTGGTCACACTAGTTGTATGAGCTAGCATCCATGAGAAGGAATGTTATTTATTCCATTGTGGTGGAAGGAAACAGCATGTGTCCTGCAAAACCTACCTGGCCATCCCAAAAGAAGTATTATCTTTCTCCTCTAAATTACCATAAAGCTTGAAATATGCTCCTTTTCATGGGAAATAACATCTGTTCTTCCTTTCAGTTGGATGGGGAGAGGGAGGAGAGGAAAAAAAATAATACAAAGAAATCCAAATAAACAATTAGGTTCAATAGTTACAAATGAATTATTTAGATTATTTAGATAGTGTGGTCAAGGAAGGCCTCTCTGAGGGGATGCATATAAGCTGGGACATAAAAAATTCGGGGTAGTTTGCTACAAAAGCAAGAAAAAGAATGTTTCAGAAGAGAGAGAACAGTATGTGCACAATCTGCAAGAAAATAAAAGACCTGGGGTGTGTACTTGAGGAGCTGAATGCAGGCAGGTTTGACTGGAACTTGGTGAACATTCCTGAGGAGAAAAGAGCCTGACTACTACATCTAATTTCATTGGTCAAAATGGTTTTAAAAAGTACCTTTTTTTTCCCCTGGAATATATTGCTTGACAAGACACAGTAGATTTACTCTTATCATTTAGCATACTTTGTCCAATGCAGAAAATATAAAAACTGTTTCTTACTTAATTACTGACCACTGAAAAGCTTAAATTATAAAATGTATTGCCAATTAAAGATATTTCTACTTAAATTTTGGTTTTGTTCACAATACATATGAAAGTTCATAAATGCATTTCAATTTAAAAACATACATAAAACCCAATACAAGATAATTCCTCATTTTTGAAAAATGCACCCTTTTTGTTATCCCATCACCATGGGAAAATTATGAACTTACCAAGTAGCTTTATTATTATTTCTTCCATTTATTTTCCTTTGTATTTGAAAATCATAGAATCCAAAACTAGAGAAACAGTAAGTAAGAAATGTATTGCTTAAAGGAGTAATACAATTTTTTTGGATTAATTCTGTTAAGGTTTATAATTATGAAACAGCAGGCATGTTTTATTTTCCATCTTCATATTATGATGTAATTAATTTAGTTATTTTTATAGAGCAAAAGAAACATGATACGTAAGTATGTACAGGTAACAATCAGAAATTCACTCATTCAGTTAATGAAACTGCAGTGAAACCAAACAAAGCCCCTGCCTTCAAAGAGTTTGAATTCTAGCGTGAAAGCTGATTGTAAAAAAGCTGACAACTAAATATATAACACAGCTGGGTGCCGTGGCTCACGCCTGTAATCCTTATACTTTGGGAGGTCGAGGTGGGAGAATCGCTTGAACCCAGGAGTTTAACACCAGCCTGGGCAACAAAGCGAGACTATGTCTCTACAAAAAATACAAAAAAGTTAGTCAAGCATGGTGGCACAGGCCTGAATTCCCAGCTACTCAGGAGGCTGAGGTGGGAGGACCACTTGAATCCTGAGATGTCAAGGCTGCAGTGAGCCGAGATCTCGCCACTGCACTCCAGCCTGGGTGACAGAGACTCTCTCTCTGTCTCTCTCTCTATATATATATTTGCTCTCTCTCTCTCTCTATGTACATGTACACACACCACATATATATGATACAACATTATATTATAATAAATGTATTACAATAGCTTATTGTGTTCATAGTGTTAAATAGCAAAATACTTATGTTCAGATTAGGCTGTTATGAAAATTTCTATTTTAGTCTATTTTAGAAAATCATGGAAAGCATACTCCTGTACAAAATACGATCAACATAGTTTGTTTCCTGTTATAAAAAGGTATAATTTGGAAAGTAACTTGCAGTTAAAGAAGAAGTTATCAGGCAGTTATTTTTGGCTCTGGTTTATACAGTTTTAAAAAAATATGTGAAGTCAGGTTTGTGAAGAAAGTTCTTGTCTCTTTAGCTTCCTGTTTAAGTAGTAAAAAAGAAGTCTAGGAAAGTCCACTATGACCAAGCTATAATGACAGTTTATCCATTGGAGATCTTTTTTTCTCCCCTGCCCATAAGCATAACCTCAGAAAGATGAAACCCTCACCACAGCACATGTGTACATTTTGCTGAATTGATAAAAATTGCATAATTCAAATCCCAATCTTAGAAGTCAGGAATTACACTGGAGAACCTAACTGAAACTGATGAGACTACAATTATAGAAAGATCAATATTTGAGCCCTCAAAAGTCAGTTGTTTGGAATAATAATTACTACAAATTCAATAATTTAAAAAAATCATTCTTCAAAATCTCTTCACTAGATGGAAAATTCTATTCTTCTTACATAGAGATCCCTCTTTAGCTGGCTGAAAAAATAAAGTGAAATATTAAAATAAGTAGCCCTGTTCCACAGTGATTTGTTTTGCATGTTAGTTAAGACGGTTACGTGTGCTTTAGAGGTAATGAAGTATTTAGGATGTCAAAGAAAGAATTTTTTCAGTCCATTTTCATTCTTTCTAGTATGTTTCACATTAATGTGCCAAGGTATTTATTATTGATCATGTATCAGCGTATTTATTATTCATCACATGGCAATATATCAAGGCAACGATGAGTATTGAGACACTAAGTCTAATCAGGGTTATCACCTGTTAAATTTGAGAGCACAGATTTAATATATAGCATCTAAACTCCTATTTTCTGCTAATGTTAAATCTGACAAACATTAACTGTCTGCTACACTGAACCTTTTCAGAAGGAATCTGAGCTCAGTCACAGTGGATACATTTAATTGTCTTACTTTAATGTGAGATTCAGTGTAAAGTAGTACACCAAATGACAACTATGTATTAAACATTTTCCTTTCTTCTTATCTACTTAAGATTCACTTTCTGCCTGTAATCCCATTGCTGTGGGAGGCTGAGGCGGGCAGATCACTTGAGGAATTTGAGACCAGCCTGGGCAACATGGTGAAACCCCATTGCTACCAAAAAATTAGCGGGGCGTGGTGGTGCTTGCCTATAGTACCAGCTACTTGGGAGGCTGAGGTGGGAGGATCACTTAGGTCCAGGGGATTGGGGCTGCAGTGAGCCATGATCGCACCACTGGCACTCCAGCCTGGGCAAGAGAGCGAGACCCTTGTCTCAAAAAATTAAAAATTAAAAAAATTAAAAATTAAATTAAGATTCACTTTCCAGGCATGCCAAAATCCCTCTGGGCCCTTCGAGGCAGAAACCAAGCATCTCTCAGGGCATTCATTCCATGCTGTCCAGTTGCACCAGTGGTCCCAGGAGCAGCTGCCTGGATAACTTAGGTCTCCACAGTCTCCTCTTGCTCTGGTATCTGTAGCTGTTGAAGTTTTAGTTTTCACTTCCCTCTCACTTCTTGCAACTGCAGTCTTTTTTCTAAATCATTTTGCCCCCCTCTAGACAATGCCTTGATTCCTTCATTGACTAAAACAACAACAACAACAAACACACAAACCCCCACAAGATATTTATATATAGCATCCTATTACTGAAGCTTTGGAGTTGTACAGTAGAATTACAGTATTACTGACTACCAGCCAAAGGTTAAAATTTAATAACAGTCATCTTGGTTCTACCGTGGCCTCCATTGGCCATCTATCCACCATTTCTTACTGGCTGTCTCTCCTTAGACTTGTTTGCTTTCACTCTTGGTCACTGCATTGCCCACTCCTGCTCACGTCCTTTCCCTGTCATCTCCAGTATTAGTCTGCTAGAGCTGCTATACCAAAGGACGCAGACTGGGTGTATTCTGTGAAACAACAGAAACATATTTTCTTACAGTTCTGGAACTAGAGTCGAAGATCAAGGTGTAGGCAGGGTCGATTTCTCCCGAGGCCTCTCTCCTTGGCTTGCAAGTGGCTGCCCTTTTTCTGCACCCTCACCTGGCCCTTCCACTGTGCACACACATCCCTAGTGTCTGTGTGTCCTAATCTCTTCTTACAAGGACATAATCAGATTGGATTAGGGCCACCCTCATTTAAGTGACCTCATTTAAGCTTAATTACCTCTTTGAAGACCCTATCTCAAATTATAGTCACATTATGAGATTCTGGAGGTTAAGGCTTCAATCTATGAATTTTGGGAGACACACAATTCAGCCCATAACAGCTTCCAAGTCTTCTCCTCTTTTGTTTTACCCCCCAATCCCCAAATTTTAGTCCCATTTCTAAAGCAGAACAACTTTGTTTTCTATTCAGTACCTCTCTGTATGTTAAACACAAAATGATATCTACTTTCAGACTTCAGATGAAAGTTATTTATTTTTATTTTTTTGAGGCAGACTCTTATTCTGTTGCCCAGGCTGGAGTGCAGTGGGGTGATCATGGCTCACCGCAGCCTTAACTTCCCAGGCTTAGGTGATCCTCCCACCCAAGCCTCCTGTGTAGCTGAGACTACAGGTGCACTTCACCATGTCCGGCTAATTTTTTGTATTTTTTTTTGTAGAGACAGGGTTTCACCATGTTGCCCAGGCTGGTCTTGAACTCTTGGGCTCAAGTGATCCTACCACCTCAGCCTCCTAAAGTGCTTGGATTACTGTGCTTTGCCCCAGGATGAGTTTTGACATTACAGTTTCTTCTATAATATAAATGAGTTCTGTGGTAGGATTCTTTTTACCATCAATCTTTGTGTGCAGTGGGAACAAATGTGATTTATTCTCTTTGTGCTGAAGTTCTCACAGGGCCTTTAGATGGCTGGGGGTTGGCTGAGGTTGGTTTTCCTTTTGCATTTTCACATATTCTCTCTTGAGTTTACTCGCTTGCATTACAATAAGAATTCGTAGAGGTACTAATTCTGAAAGAAAAGGAAGTATCTTGTCAGCTGGTCATACACTGGTTTCAGGATTCTTTTTAAACAAAAGGTTATCCAGTCCATACCAGTTACCTTACATGAATAAGCCAAAGAAATGCAGTTGACTCTCCAAACCTCTCCTTCCCTAATCTCTCCCATCCTGATAGCTGCTCCTTCAATTCCACCCTTTTGGGGACTTTTCTTGCAATTCCAGGGCACTCTCAGCACTCATTTACTCAAGTAATCTTTATTGAGCAATTGGTCTATATTATCTTTAATCTTTACAACATTCCTGTAAGGTTGATATTATTAAATATATTTTACAGATGAGAGGTTGTAGCAGAAGATCTCAGTCAAAGTCACAGTCATATGCTACTTAGTGATAGAACCTGAATTTGACCTATGTCTGAACTGTTTTGAACAGTTTTTTAGTTGGTTATATTCCATTTCTTTTCCAAACCTTTCAGTAGCTTGCTGCTTCCTGAAACAGTGTCTCCCGATTTACATTCCTTTGGCATTGACCCAGATCTCCTTCCCTTCAGTGCCTCCCACCAACTACTGTGCACCTCCTCTTGCCATGTATGACCCTGACTGACATACAGGTTCTTATGCCAGGTTCTTATGTCCCTGCTGTTTTCACTGTACAAGAATATCAGATGTAAGACACTCCTGCTTTTCAAATTCTCACAAGGGGCTGGAATTGTCAAAATTCTTAGTTGTGTCTTCAAACATTTGAAAACTGTAAGGTCTATCCACGTTTATATTCCTTCCCCCTGACCCTTTTTAAAATCAAAGAATATTTGCAGGGGTGGGTAACTATCCCCAATCTCATAATCTTATAAAGTGACTCTTTTAAATTTTGCATTTCACCTCCCTATCCTGGTTGACATAGGTTTACATATTGGCTAGCTCCTTGTCCAGCCCTTTCTGGTTTAGGCAGGGAGAGAGGTGATTCATGCCCGTCAGGGTCATACATGGCAAGAGGAGGTGCACAGTAGTTGGTGGGAGGCACTGAAGGGAAGGAGATCTGGGTCAATGCCAAAGGAATATAAATCAGGAAACACTGTTTCAGGAAGCAGCAAGCTACTGAAAGGTTTGGAAAAGAAATAGAACATTAACAACTAAAAAACAGTTCAAAAGTGAATCAAGATGAAAAATTCATTAGGAGAGGCAAGAGAATGAAACAAGATGGCCAAGGGCCAAAGGAAATAAACATAGGTTGAAGAGCAGTTCAGGAAGAAAATCTTTGATTGTTATTATATTGTCCTTTATGCATATCTTAGCATGTATCATCAAGGCCCTGTTAAAATGTCACTAGGGCTGGAATTTTTGAATTTATCTCTCTATAATAAGATATGATTAACTTCTAGGTATTTAACTGCTTGGTGAATCTTGTTTGGTTCTTCTGAATTCCTTTTCTTCCTAAATGTTTTGTGCAGAAGAGAGACACAAACATAATCAGTGGTTAATTTATCAAACATGAAGACATCCTAACAACTCTGTGATATAACTTTATTGTTATTCCCATTGTACAGATGAGAAAATGGTGGCACAGAAATGTTAAGTACTTTTCCTATGGTTACAAAACAAGTAAGTGGCTAGCAAGGATTTGAAATGATTACTATGCAATATGTTAAGAGATAAAATGATACAGTATAAACAAATGAGGATCCAACGAATTCTGCTTGGATGAGGATCAGGAAGAGATGTACTAATGAAATTACATATCTCCTTTTGGGTTATTCCACACTTTGGTGCCCATATAAACGTTAATATTACCTCTGATTGTGCTCTCATGTAAATATTACTGGTGAAACTGCTCTCATTACCCAGATACTGAAAGTAATAAATGAACAAGGATTTTTTCCTGTTTTTTTTTTTTAACCAAATAACCCTAAATCTTGTTTCATTTGTTTATTTTTTGAGACAGGGTTTCACTCTGTTGCTCAAGCTTTATCACGATTGAGCAGGCGTGATCATGGCTTACTGTAGCCTCAACCTCCACAGGCTTAGGTGATTCTCCCCGCTCAGCCTCCTAAGTAACTGGGACCACAGGCACAGGCCACCCTGTCTGGATGATTCTTGTACTTTTGGTAGAGATGGGGTTTTGCTATGTTGGCCAGGCTAGTCTCAACCTCTTGGGCTCAAGTGATCCTCCTGCCTTGGTTTCCCAAAGTGTTGGAATTACAGGCGTGAGCCACCTCTCCTGGCTGACCCTAAGTCTCAAAGACATTCCCACTCCACAGGGCTGGGGTGTTCCATTCAAGTTCAGGTTTGTTTCAGAAATTCTAAATATCAAGTACCATTTGTATAAACAAGTTTTAGTAAACAGATATGAAAGCAGTTATTCAATCTCATTCAGTTATTTGTCCTTTTTTCATTCCACAAGATCCACTTTATGGAAGCTTTGTCAATATTTTAACTGAGTTTTTTTTGTAAGAAGTAGTAGTGTGAATAACATGTTAAGATTCCAATAATTATATTTAGACTTCAGGGAGTTTGGATGAGAGAAGAGGGTATTTTCTGGACAAAATGTTTTCCTGTGAAGAGTTCTCCCTATACATATAATCCCAAGGATAAGAGTAAACTGGGCTAGAAAGATGAGTTAAATTTCCTTTTAAATGGCATGGTTCTTTAATAAAACTCCCCTAAGAAAAGTTCAACAGAACAAGGAAATAGGATTCATTTTCTTCGCAAAACATTTATCAGCTAGTGGGAAAGGTCTAGTTTTTCTGAATTTTCCATTTTTTATGTTGTATGATCATAGGAACAAAAAGCGACAAAAATTTCTAATCCAAATGAAATTAGGGAAAAACCATGGTGAATTCCAGTCCTCAGGGAACATAGCATTCTAGCTAATGGAGGGTTTATTAAAAAGTGTTTTTATCGTTCTGAATACTAATGACACCTTATAACAATATGCTGCCTGTAGATATAAAAACTGAAGACGTTGAAGGGATTAGTTATCAATACATCAGATCATTTCTGAACAGAATTTTATTAAAACAAAACAGAACAAAAATATAAAGTTATTTTCCTTATTATTTATATTTTTCTAATTATGTATGGGAGAAACGTTTTATCAATTGGATATTTTTATTGTGTTTTTGTTTTTACAGCTTTATTTTAATGATATTATGATTTGAGTTGGTAGGGATATTCCACAGCAAGCTACTTTAATTTCTCTGAAACCCAGTTTCTCCTCAGAAAAATGGAGAAATTAGTCATCTCTACCTCATAGAAATGTTGTAAAGATCAAGATAAGGCACATAAGGCACTTAGCAAGTGCTGGGAACATGGCGAAGGCTAAATGGATATGAACTATTATACTATGATCCTTCTTGAAACAGGTTATAATGGCTGTTTTGAACTGCATGTTTGTGTCCTTCCCCTCACCCCAAATTCACATGTTGAAACCATAACTTCCAGTGGAATGGTGGAGCCTTTCAGAGGCAATTAGGTCATGAGGGTGGAGCCCTCATGATGGATTAATCCCTCATGATGGGATTAGTGCCGTTTTAAGAAGAGGCAGGAGTGAGCTCACTTTCTCTCTCCTCTTCACCAAGTCAGGACACGGCAAGAAGATGGCCATCTGTGAACCAGAAGGAGAGCCCTCAGCAGAACTCAACCATGCTGGCACCCGGATCCTGGACTTCCCAGCCTCCAGACTGTGAGAAATAAGTCTCTGTTGTTCATGCCACCCTGTCTATGGGATTGTGTTATAGCAGCCCAAACGGACTAAGATGATGGCACTGATGTCAAGTGTGTGTGCAGCATACCCATATTGTCCTGTGTTACAGATTATATTTTCCAAAGATGGCTGCAACAATATCTTGCAGCATCCCATGTGTGCTCTCCTTACAGGGTAACGTTGCCATCCCTCCCATCAAAGGGGACTCGAAGTCCACTCTCCTTGAAGACGGAGGGCCTCTGTGACTTCCTTGACCAAGAGAGTTGGTTGAAAGTGATGCTATGTGATTTATGAGGTCATAAAAATACATATTTCTATCATGTTTTCTTGGCACATTTGTTTTAAAAAAAAAGTCAGCCGCCATATAAACAGTCCATCTTCCCTGAGGTGCCGTACTGTAAGGAAGCCCAAGCTAGCCCATGCAGAGAGACCACATGCAGAAACTCTGAAACCAAATGGACAGAGTGGGGGTGGTGGTGCCTGGTTATCACCCAGGCGCCCAGTGCTCATTATACCAGCTCTAGCCATTGTTTGGCTGCAACTGCGGGAGCAGTCTCAAGCCAGAACTACCAAGCCCAGCCCTTCCTGAATTCCTGACCCAGAGATTCCAGGATTGTAAAAAATATTTTAGCATAACTATTTGTTTTGCAGTAATAGTCATGAAACATTCTCCTTTTATCACTTGAGCCTTCTTAGTGACAGAAAGAGGTTCTCTGTGAAGTGTGAAGTAACAGAGTAAATAACATCATACTGAGCAAATCTTAAGTTTGCTCACAGAAAAACACTAAAATGTGAAATATCTTTAGTTCTGGAAGGATTTAGGGTTCTCAAAAGCGCAGGCCTTCTACAGAACACCCATTTCACACACATATCAGTCTACTCATGTCTACTGTTCCTCAGCAAAGTTTTCTCCTCAGAAGGGGATGATTGTTTAGTTCTATTTTATAAAGAAGTTTGAGGCCAGGCGCGGTGGCTCACGCTCGTAATCCCAGCACTTTGGGAGGCCGAGGCGGGCGGATCACGAGGTCAGGACCTCAAGACCGTCCTGGCTAACATGGTGAAACCCTGTCTCTACTAAAAATACAAAAAGTTAGCCGGGCGTGGTGGCGGGCGCCTGTAGTCCCAGCTACTCGGGACGCTGAGGCAGAAGAATGGCGTGAACCCGGGAGGCGGAGCTTGCAGTGAGCTGAGATGGGGCCACTGCACTCCAGCCTGGGCGACAGAGCAAGACTCCGTCTCAAAAAAAAAAAAGTTTGAAGCTTATGTGCTAATTACTACTGAACACTTTTAAATATTCAAAAATTAATAACGGTTACTCTAAATGAGAATTTAAAATGCCAGTTAGGCATGTTACCATGCTGCCCAACAACTCCCTCAGGCTTTCCACACATTATACCACTCCCATTAGACGTGGGTGAGTGCCATTCGTCTTCGTCCCCATAGCTTCACTCCCTGGTAGGGTATGGGAATGTTCAGAATTCTGCCACACATATAAGCAACTATTAGCAAACAGATATAAAAGCACTTATTCAATCTCGTTCAGTCTTCTGTCCTTTTGTCATTCCACAAGATCCACTTTAAGGCAGCCTTGTCAATATTTCAGTGTAGGATGAGCCAATCATCTACTAGGATCAGGTAAACAGCCTTGTATGAAATGTAAGTGTGTGTATGTGTGTGCACTTAGGACAGAAGGGGATGGGGTGGGGTTGAGAGACGCAGGCCTGATGAACAGAACTTCAGAGCCACAGCCATGTCCTGTTGAGCCTGCCAGATTTTGACACCTTTTTCCTGCAAGGAAAAGAGTGTTTATATAGACTTTCTAGCCAATTATATTTATTAAATACTACTAATCACAGCAATGTAAGGTTATTTCTAATATCCCTGATGCTATTTTTTAAACGTTTTGGTGAAGATTTAGATGGGGAAATTTGAAGCACTTGCTAAAAGCAACTCTCAAATGTGTACTGCTGATTATGGTTTTCCAAACACTTACTGTGCCTGTGTGTGAATTACTGCTTAGAATATTACAAATATTAGCTAACTGCACCCAGGGTGGTGATTAAAGTTCACACACACACACACACACACACACACACTCAACTCATTCTGCTTTGGTGAAATATTGTAAACTGTTTTTCCGACAATTTGACGGCATCACATGCACAAGGTGAAACCAAATCTTTTCTTTGACCTTTAAGTCGCTACATAATCTGTCCCCATGTTATGCTCTCACCTCATGTACACTCTTCCTCTAACGCACCCCACTCCAATCATATGTATGTCTTTCCTATTTCTCCAACCTGCTTGGGCTCCACGTGCCACATCCCCTGTGCTTCTGTGGTCCGTTCTGCCTGGAATATGCCCTCGGATGGTCACGTGACTGGTTCCTTCACCTCACTCAAGTGTCTTCACAGATGCTACTTCCTCAAGAAGGCTTTCCCCATCATCTTCGTACTTCTCCGTCTTTATTATTTTGTCTCTGTTTCTTCATAGAATTTATCCTTACTTGGCATTTTGTAAGACAGTAATTAATTAGTTAATTTTTTTGCCTGTCTCTACCGCTAGGATGTGAGGCCTATGTTGGTAGAAAATTTTCTCCTTGGTTCACTGCTTTATCACTAGTGCCTGGAGCATGACGGGTCCTCAAAAACTTTCTTAAATGGATGGATTGAGTAGTATTCATCCAAACTCTATCTTTACTTATATTCTGTTGTGTTATAGCTTTCTTTTTAAACTTGTATATATTTTAAAAGTACAACATGGTGTTTTGATTTGTGTATGTTACAGCTTTCTTAATTCATTGAATTCTGATAGGTGACATTTGAGTAATTCTTTGAGATGCAATCCATAGTGCAAAGTCGGCTGGTGCATTCTGGGCAGTAACACAAAGGCTGGCTCTTGGTAGCTAGTGCTGAGACCAGGGCTGGTACCCATGACATTTGTTTATCCATTTTGTTCATTTGTTTATAAAACAAAATTCTGAAACATGATGTGTCAGGAACTGTGGTAGCTCAATAGTAAGGTATAAGGAATCTGCCCTCATCAAGAATAAAGTCTATCAGGGAAGAAAGACAATTAAACAAGCAATTAAAATCAATCATGGTAGTGCTATTGTGAGATAAATACAGGATGCTATGGAACAGGGATAGGAGGAAGAGGTAGCATCTGCCAGTTTATGGGAGCTGACTGTTAAATTTCTGGGAATTTTGCAAGCTCATTTTAAACACAGACATTATTAAAAATTGTTATGTAAACTTATAATTAGATAAATTATATCAAAAATAAATTAGATAAATTATACTAAAAAGCAAAGATAATAAATGCCCCATCATTTCCTGATGATCTTGTTGCTGAGGTTCTTTATGGCTGTCGTTGTGTGGTGGAATTGTTCTTAATGCTGGCTACCGCACGCATTTCCCTAACTCTTCATTCAATGACATCATGTTGGTAGCTCAAGATAAACCATGGTGTGAGTATTTACACCATGGAAATTGCTACAGATCAGGTTTTTTTCCTTCAAAGAGCCAGTTATAGACATTTACCAGCATGCCATTGCTCTCAGAGCACACAGCACAACACCTAACCTCACCTGGGGACATCAGACAAAGAACCTGAAAGGGGAAGCAGGAGTTAACCAGGTGAAAGCTGCATGGATGATAGAGAGTATCCCCTCCAACATCAAGGCCAAACAGGTGAGATAGCTCTTATTTGCATTCAGCACACCATCATTCTGCCTCTGTATGCCTTTTTTCTTCAGGTTACCCTTCCAAAAATACATACTCCATGTATATATATGGATGTATAATTTATCAATATATATATCTAACACTATGAACCTTCATTAAATTTCTTTTCTGTTCATTTAGGACAATATTTAATTAAAGCCATGATAGAAGTGCCCCAACAGGCCATATTTCACCTTGTTTACTCAGCTTCATTGTTTTTTCATTTAAAATAATCAAGGTTTTATTAATTATAAATTGGAATATTGTGTTTATAACTTGTGAGATAAGAAGAAAAAGAATGTCTGTACCAAAATTCGACATTTATTTTTATCTTTTTTAAATTTAAAAAATTTTTATTATACTTTAAGTTCTGGGATACATGTGCAGAATATGCAGGTTTGTTACCTATAAGAGTTGTGTATTTCAAAAACTGAAATCTCATAAAAAGTTAAATTTTTGTCTGACAAAAAAAATTCTTTCCTTTAAGAATGTTGAATATTGGCCCCCACTCTCTTCTGGCTTGTAGGGCTTCTGCAGAGAGATCTGCTGTTAGTCTGATGGGCTTCCCTTTGTGGGTAACCCGACCTTTCTCTCTGGCTGCCCTTAACATTTTTTCCTTCATTTCAACCTTGGTGAATCTGACGATTTTGTGTCTTGGGGTTGCTCTTCTCAAGGAGTATCTTTGCGATGTTCTGTGTATTTCCTGAATTTGAATGTTGGCCTGTCTTGCTAGGTTGGGGAAGTTCTCCTGGGTAATATCCTGAAGTGTGTTTTCCAGTTTGGTTCCATTCTCCCATTACTTTCAGGTACACCAATCAAACATAGGTTTTGTCTTTTCATATAGTCCCATATTTCTTGGAGGTTTTGTTCATTCCTTGTCATTCTTTTTTCTCTAATCTTGTCTTCATGCTTTATTTCGTTAAGTTGATATTCAATCTCTGATATCCTTTCTTCTGCTTGATCGATTTGGCTATTGATACTTGTGTATGCTTCACGACGTTCTCATGCTGTGTTTTTCAGCTCCATCAGGTAGGTCATTTATGTTCTTTTCTAAACTGGTTATTCCAGTTAGTAGTTCCTGTAACTTTTTATTGAGGTTCTTAATTTCCTTGCATTGAGTTAGAACATCCTCCTTTAGTTCAGAGGAGTTTGTTATTACCCACCTTCTGTAGCCTACTTCTGTCAATTCGTCAAACTCATCCTCTGCCCAGTTTTGTTCCCTTGCTGGCGAGTTGTGAACCTTTGGAGGAGAAGAAGCATTCTGGTTTTGGAATTTTCAGCCTTTTTGCGCCGGTTTTTCCTCATCTTCGTGGATTTATCTACCTTTTTGGTCTTTGATGTTGGTGACCTTCGGATGGGGTTTTTGTGTGGGCATCCTGTTTGTTGATGTTGATGTTATTGCTTTCTGTTTGTTAATTTTCCTTCTAATAGTCAGGACCTTCTTCTGCAGGTCTGCTGGAGTTTGCTAGAGGTCCACTCCAGACCCTGTTTGCCTAAGTATCACCAGCAGAGGCTGCAGAACAGCAAAGATTGCTGCCTGTTCCTTCCTCTGGAATCTTCTTCCCAGAGGGGCACCTGCCAGATGCCAGCTGGGGCTCTCCTGTATGAGATGTCTGTCGACCCCTGCTGGGAGGTGTCTCCCAGTCAGGAGGCATGGGGGTCAGGGACCCAGTTGAGGAGGCAGTCTGTCCCTTATCAGAGCTCCAGTGCTGTGGTGGGAGATTCATTGCTCTCTTCAGAGCCTGCAGGCAGGAACGTTGAAGTCTGCTGACGCCCACAGCCGCCCCTTCCCCCAGGTGTCTGAGTTTCTTTTTTATAGTAGTAGATTCAATAGCTTCTCTACTAATGCTTTTTATCATGCTGATTTTAGTTGTATCTTTCTATTTGCATTCAGGGCCTATAGAGTCCTTCACATTTTGGCTGAAGGAAAGAAAGAAAACATTTAGACCTTGATTTACTGAATCCTGGGAGAAATGACCTCCTATAGACTTGCTTATGTGTAGCCCTAATGTTTTGGTATCCTAGAGGATAAGCCTGGACTATTGACTCGTTGCAAAACCTGTAAATGTGTTAACGAACTCCTCTTTGAGCTATCCAGACTGGACCTCTAGGTTTTCTGGGAAACATCACAGAGAATATTGTTTTCACGTTTCTCTACCATTTATCTTCTGCAGAAACCACCAGAGTATCATATTCTTAAGGGTGTCTTTTTTTATTTTTTTTTACCTTTTGAAAATCACAGATCTAGAAATGTAGTCAGCTTCTGCTGTCTGATGAACAAGCTCATGTTGATGGCAAAACCTTCACCTGTCATTTTGGTGAATGATGTATCCAGATCCCGTTACATCATTATGAGGCCACAAATGGAAAAGTAAAAACAAATGGGAGTACAGTAGAGAAACAATGTTTCCAGAGGCATTTAAAAAGCATTTCCAGTCTCTCTGTCTCTCTTTTTGTTTTTCTTTAAATCTTCTCCCAGAATGTACCATATAATGACATTGATGCCTGGTTTTCATTTTGTTTTTTAATAGAGGACATGGACCGTGTATAGTTTGTGGCCATGACCTTAACATTTTTGTATTTCCATGAGTATCCTGCAAGGCAATTTAGAAAAATAGAGGGATGGGTGCAGTGGTTCATGCCTGTAATCCCAGGACTTTGGGAGGCAGAAGCAGGAGGATTGTTTGAGCTCAAGAGTTTGAGGCCAGCCCGGGCAATATAGTGAGACTCCATTCCTACAAAAAAAGAAAAAGCCAGGTATGGTGGTGAGTGCTTGTAGTCCAAGCTACTCGGGAGGCTGAGGTGGGAGGATGGCTTGAGCCTGGGAGGTGGAGGCTGCAGTGAGCCATGATCATTGCACTCCAGCCTGGGCAACAGAGCAAGACCCTGCCTCAAAAAAAATAGAAACCACTTTTTATAGAATTTCTTTTGGACAATTCTACACTTAAAAAATATGCTTGTGCTGTTTTCAGTGATCTGAAATAAGAATAATTCCCTAGGGATTTGTATCTTTTTTTTTTTTTTTAAACTCCTAAGAAGAAAGTGTGGACAGGCAGACTTCAAGTGTAACATTCATGGAGTTAATTAAGTTGCCATTTATTTTGCTAACCAGAGAGGAACCACTGATTTTGTCCAAAAGATGAAACGCTTGAGTGTCTTCAAAAAATCTAATAAAACATAGCTTCCCACTTCATACTGAAGAAAATTGTCCTGATAGTTTTTTCTCCATTATGCAACTGGGAAGAGCCAAACAGAGAA
Source organism: Pan paniscus (assembly GCF_029289425.2). Lineage (NCBI taxonomy): Eukaryota > Metazoa > Chordata > Mammalia > Primates > Hominidae > Pan > Pan paniscus. The sequence goes on along the minus strand of NC_073252.2, from coordinate 85,942,292 downwards.
TATTTTCCTTGTGCTGGGGCTGGGATAATGAAGAAAGCCACAAACCTTGGGCAAATTACTCTACTTCTCTAAGAGTGTTGAAAATCTGTTTTAAATTAAGAACTGATGGAGTGAGCAGCAGTATTTTTATAGCAAGAGCGATTTAAAAAATGTTCCTTGTAAAAACATTACATGAAAATTTTAGTTTTAGTTTTTGTTAAAATAAGATTTTATTGACTTTCTACTAGAAGAATAGAAATAGGAAATTGCAAAAGGCATCAATTTCTCCTTTCAGTACAGTCTCCCAGAAGTAATCCTTTTTAACAATATGTAATAAGTGATGTGTTGACATGACTGTTAAGACTATTATGAAAAAGCTAAAGAAAGAAGCATGAAAGCAAGATTGACAGAATCATGCAGGGAAACAAAGGCTAGTTCCTGGCTCACTCTCCAAAGTGCACTCCTGAATGATCTTCCACAGGTTTAAACTCATTCTTAGATTATGGTTACCCTTCTGCTTTCTGGGTACTTTTATATCAAGGCTTCAAAGTGCTTTATAAATATACGCACCAGAAAAAAAAGTACTTTTAAGGGTCTTATTGGATGGATAAAGTAATTTGCCTTTGCTGTGGGCTGTCTAGACAGTGGCACATCCAAATGCAATGATTTTTTGTGGACTCTGGAGATTGCATAAGAACCAGCCTCTGTTTTTGGTCCATCCTGCTCACCACTAAAATGCTAATTGTCCAAGTTCTTTTGCACGGGCAACTTTTGCTGAGCTCAGCCATCAGGACCTTCCCTGCGTGAGGTGAGGGTGCTTAGTGATTTTATTTCACATCCACATTGCCACTCCAATCAGAAGTTTGGCAGTTTCCAAGGGTGCTTCCCTGGACAGGACACAGCACTCTGCTTTTTATGGAAACTGCTACCTAAACATCCCAATAAACTCAGGGAATCCAACTCCCTCCTGGAGCGAGACCAGATCTCCTTTGACCTCAAAGCCTCAAATACCCCACCAACCACTAATAGGACACTACTTTATTCCCACTCTAACCCTGAAATCCACAAGTTATTAACACTTCTCTGAGCAAGAGTGTCCAGCATTCAGAAAAAATTAGCCAGGTGTTATTTTCATTTGACCAAACGACCTTCTCATTCCTTGGCTAATGAGTCCATATAACAGTGGGAAAAATTTTATTAATATGTTATTTTGGGGGGACCATTTGTCAATGACTGTAGATTACCATAGATATAAGATGGTAATGCCACTTGCAGTTGATGTGGTATCTTCACTGAAACAGCAAAATAAAACATAGCCCTTGGCCCGTATGTAGTTACTGATCTAGCAAATGCTTTTTGACATCTCTATCAGCTAAGTTAATAAGAAGCAGTTTGTTTTCAAGTTGCAGGGATAGCAGGATACTTTATTGACTTCCCTAAGGGCTATCTACATCAACTCACCCATTTCTCTTATAATGTGGTTTGGAGGGAACAGAACTTTATGCTAGTCCATTACTTTTATGAAATTATGCCAACTGGACTGTATGAGCAGGAACTATCAAGAACCTATATGCCTTAAGTAAGACACATGAATGCTAGAGGGTGCCAATTCAATTGCAAGGACCTGCCACATAGGCAAAGTTATTAGGTATCCAGTCATCTTGTTTGGGTACTTTGGGGTATCCCTACTAAAGTGAGATATCAGTTTCTGCATCTTGCCTGGTTCACTGCAAGGAAGGAGGCACAGCATTTTGTAAGCATCTTTGGATTTGGGAGGCTTCATATACCACATATGGGGATGCTGCTCCTAATATTTGCTGGAAAATCTGTAAGGCTGCCAGTTTTGAGTAGGGTCACACCAAGAAAAGCAACAAAAGGCTCTTCAGCAAGTCTAGGCTGCTTCACTCTTATGACCTGTTAGACTCAAGGCATTAAACATTAGCTTCAGACAGAGATGTTATAGAGAGCTTCTGGCAGGCTTACAGAGCGAGACTCTCAGGTGTTTGGAATAAGACTTGGCCTCTTCTGACAACTATTCTTGACTTGAAAAACACCTTTTAGTTTGCTGCTGGGTGAGTCAAAGACTGAACACCTGACTTGAAAATAAGAAAATATGCATCATAAATTTAGACATGCACATATCATTCCAGTGTAAAATGAAAATGTTATATATGAGACAGGGCCAAGAAGGGTCTGGAGGCACAAATAAACTGCGTGAGTGAGTGGCTCAGACTTCCACGGTAGCTGCTGTTACTACTCTCTTGCTTTTCCCTTGGACAACAGCTCCAATTCGTTGAGGGAATTCTCCATGACCAGCTGAAGGAGAAGAAAGAATGGGCCTGGCTTATGGATGGATGGCATGTGGACCTGTAAGAGAAATGGATAGCCACTGCATTACAGCCCCACATGGGTGGCACTGAAAGATAGTGAGGAAAGAAAATGTTCTCAGTAGGCAGAATTTTGGGCAGTCTTTTGGGTGTCTATTTAATGTGGAAGGGGAGATAGCTCAAAGGGTGAATTGGCCAGTGGTTAAGGAACTGGAAAGAACAAAATAAGAAGAGTGGTGACAAGGTCTGGGGAGGTATCTGTGATGGGCCTCTCAGCATGGGCACAGAGTGGGAAGATATTTGTATCCCATGTAAATGCCCATTAGAGGGCATCCAAGTGGTGAATGAGTGCTTTGAATAATTAAATGGATAAGATGATCTCTCTTAGGGATGTCAGTCTGCCTATTTCCCTAGCCATTTGTATGATTTGTCAATGGTGGTATACAAAATGAACATGGTGGCAGGAATGGAGGCTATGCATGGTCTCACCAATATGGGCTCAGTTTCACCATGACTGATTCGTCTACACCGTCACTGAGTATTCAATCTGCCTATAGCAATATGTACCTGAAATATGACACCATTCATGATATTCAGGTAAGTCTCCTGTGGAATGGCATATGTAGACTCATTTATGGAACCATATGGAGACAAATCTTGTGAGGACAAGGTGTTATTTATATGATGCAGTATATTCATTAAACAAGTGGTTTCCCAAGCATGGGAAACCATATGTCCAAGATTCAAGGGCTGGAGGTGAGAATGGACTTTATTATACCAAATATTTGTTTTGGGGAATGTTTTCTTCCCATCCATGCAATCTTGGATTCTGTGGGTTTATAGTACCAGAAGGAGAAATGAATCCCTAAGGGAATACAATAATAGTTCCATTGAATTAGAAGCTGAGATTGCCCACTGGCCATTTCAGGCTGATGAAGCAAAGACAGAGAAGAGCTTATTGCATGTACTGGCTGGGTGATTGATCCTGATTACCAAGGAGAAACAAATATGCAGTGGGGGTGAGGAGGATTATTTATGGAACCCCAGTGGGGTTTGTGGCTACTTAGGACTTTATTACCCCGCAGCCCTTGGCAATAGAAAATTGTGGCAGTGTAGTAAAGATAGGACCACCAAATGGCTCAGCTCCTGTAGGACTAAAGTTTGACTCAGGCAATCAGGTTAAAAATCCATTCAACCAAGATACTTTCATAGAAGAAGGAAACATGAAATGGGCATTGGAAGAAAGATGCTGTGGTTAACAACTTAGACATACTAACCAGTTACAGAAGCAGAGATTTTAACAGCTATGGCCTCTGATCATTGTTTCTTGTCCCCATGTTTCCTCCCGCTCCTTTTATGAAGAGCACTGCTGATGGCTAACATTTTTAGGTTGCAAGTGATCTGGCCTTGAAGATATGGTAACTGGTTGGGAACACAAAGTTGTCACCTAGGCAAAGGATGAGAGTGGACGTCAAGAAGCAAGGCTATGCTGGATCCTTTCTGCTGTTCTACCAGATCCATCCTCCACCCTCATCTATCATTGTCTGTGTGGATCTTGATCAACGGACTTTGCCTCTGGCTCCTGATTGGGTTTGCCCAATGGGAAGCAGAAGAGAGTGAAGTTGTGGCTCCTTTTCACAGAGCTGCAGGTTGGCCATGCCCATTTCCTCAAGTCTACAGCCCTTTTCCGCTGGAATTCACCACCTAACAACTTCCTCGGGGTTTAGATAGCCACTAAACTATCTTACCCCTTCAGGGGTAAGGGGTAATGGGTTCCCCTCTATTAGTAGCTGGTGGGTAATGAACTATCCCTGGTTTGTTCCTTAAAACCTGCCCATAATAGTCTCTTTAAATAATTCTCCTCAAATTACCTGGCCTGAGTATGTCCCACTGGAATTTTGATTAATGCACATTCTTAGTTTGTTCTTTACAACCACTCAATGGCATAGATGGGTATGTGATGTCACTTTCATGCTTAAAATGTTTTAGTGCCTTGTAATTGTAATTGAAATAAAACCCAAAGAGTATGGTTTGCAAGGCCATACTTGACCTGGTGTCTGCCTCCCTCTCCAAGCCAATCTCTCCCCACTCTCCTTCAACCCTGTTTCACAAAGTCATGTTAAGATCCCCGGTGGCTCTTTCTCTTGAGGTGCTCATCCCCGAGATCTTCCTGCCTGTACTTCAAATTTCAATTGAAATATCACTTCCTCAGAGTCTTTCCCTAGTTATTCAGTCAAAAGCAGTCATCTAAACACCGTCACATTATCTTATGTTAACTCTTCTCACAGGACTTAATAACAAGCAATTAACACTTGCTGATATTTTCTTGTCCATTTTTATACGTTTAATCACCTATCAATCATGTCTTTCTTCCTTCCTTCCTTCCTCCCTTCCTCCCTTCCTCCCTCCCTCCCTCTGTCTCTTTCTTCTTTCTTTCTTTCTTTCTTTCTTTCTTTCTTTCTTTCTTTCTTTCTTTCTTTCTTTCTTTCTCTCTTTTTCTTTCTTTTCCTTCTCTCTCTCTCTCTCCCTTTCTCTTGCTTTCTTGCATTCTTTCTGGCTTTCTTGTTTTCTTTCTTGCTTTCTTGCTTTTTTTCACAGGGTCTCATTCTGTTGCTCAGGCTGGAGTCTGGAGTGCAGTGGTGTGATCATGGCTCACTGCAGCCTTGACCTCCCTGGGGTCAGGTGATGCTTCTGCCTTAGCCTCCCAAGTAGCTGGGACTACAGGTGTGTACCACCATGCCCAGCTAATTGTGTGTGTGTGTGTGTGTGTGTGTGTGTGTGTGTGTGTGTGTGTGTGTGTATGTTTGTAGAGGCAGGGTTTCACTGTGTTGTCCAGGCTGGTCTTAAACTCCTGGGCTCAAGTGATTCTCCCACCTCGGCTTCCCAAAATGCTGAGATTACTGGCATAAGCCACTGCACCTGGCCCCACTATTTCTTTAGAAGAAAAATTTCCTGAGGACTAGCTTTTAATGTTTGTTGATATTAAATTAAAAAGCAGGGATTAGCTCCATCCTATAGATAAGGTAACAGGAGTTCAGAGGTTACAGTTATTAGTGTCAGAATCAGCACCTGTGACTTCTGATATCCATATACCAGAGTCTATTCCTCATCTGATTTCCCAAGCCTAAAAATGTTGTGGGAAAGACATGTAATCAATCTAAGTGTCTATCAATGAATGAATGGATAAAGAAAATGTGGTATATATACACAATGAAATAATCAGCCGTAAAAACGTAAAATGCCATTTGCAACAATCATGGGTGAACCGAAAGGATATTATGTTAAATGAAATCAGCCAGACACAGAAAAACATATGTCTCATGATCTCACTAATATGTGGAATCTAGAGAAACTGATCTCGTAGAAGTAGAGAGCAGTGGTAACAGTGGTTACTGGTGGGATGGTTGGCGGGGAGGAGAGATGGGAAGAAGTTGGTCAAAGGATACATAATTATAGTTGGATAGGAAGAATAAATTTTAAGAGAACTATTTTATGACAAGGTGACTGTAGTTAATGATGATATAATGTATTCTTGAAAAAAATGTAAAGACAGTGGACGTTATGTGCTCTTAACACAAAAATGATAATGATGTTAGGTAATGCGTCTTGTTAATTAGCTAGATTTAGCCATTCCACAATGCATAGGTACTTCAAACCATCATGTTGTATCTGATAAAAACATGCAATGTACTCTGTCAATTTTAAAAAGTAAATTTTAAAGGTGCAGGAGAAAAATAAAATTAAAATGCTATGGGAGATGAAATACTAGGAGGTAGTGAGCACACCTTAACTTATGTGAGACGAAACTCTTGGAAAAATAATGGGGAGCCTTCTATCTTCCTAGCCCATTGCTAGATTTAGAAATGAATTGTTCTCTGATACTAAATTACCACTTCCCAAAAAGGAACACAAAGCTGTTGAGCAATTCAGTAAGATATTAAGAAGATGTTCCAGGATTTAGCAGCCAAAATAACTGTTAAATATTTGGTTAATGTCTCTTTACTGTTCTAGGAATTCCTAGAGCCTTTAATATGTTTCTTGTGAAGCAGGCAGATGTACTATGCAAAGCTACCCCAACTGATTAGAATAGAAAATACTTTTGTGAGAATCCTATTAATGTCTCATAGAACGTGCATTTCCTGGACCAAAGTTGAGGAAACACGGAATTAAATCTTTAGTGATAGAGATCACATTGGCAGAACAATCTCACTACAAAGATAAATTTAATAATGAATTATGTGTAGAGAAGGAAGAGGGAGTATGTTTGTATTGGTGTCTTCTGAATTTTGTTCTTGTGTGTCATTTATTCAGTTTTGTGTGAAAGTCTTTTTCTTTCTTTTTTTTAAAATTATACTTTAAGTTCTGGGGTACATGTGCAGAACATGCAGGATTGTTATAGGTATACATGTGCCATGCTGGTTTGCTGCACCCATCAACCTGTCATCTACATTAGGTATTTCCCCTAATGCTATCCCTCCCCTAGCCCCCCACCCCCCAACAGGCCCTGGTGAGTGATGTTCCCCTCCCTGTGTCCATGTGTTCTCATTGTTCAACTCCCACTTATGAGGGAGAACATGCAGTGTTTGGTTTTCTGTTCTAGTGTTAGTTTGCTGAGAATGATGGTTTCCAGCTTCATCCATGTCCCTGCAAAGGACATGAGCTCATTCTTTTTTGTGGCTGCATAGTATTCCATGGTGTATATGTGCCACATTTTATTTATCCAGTCTGTTATTGATGGACATTTGGGTTGGTTCCAAGTCTTTGCTATTGTGAATAGTGCCGCAATAAACATATGTGTGCATGTATCTTTATAGTAGAATGATTTAAAATCATTTGGGTGTATATCCAGTTATAGGATTGCTGGGTCAAATGGTATTTCTAGTTCTAGAACCTTGAGGAATTGCTACACTGTCTTCCACAATGGTTGAACTAATTTACACTCCCAACAGTGTAAAAGTGTTCTTATTTCTCCACATCCTCTCCAGCATCTGTTGTTTCCCGAGTTTTTAATGATTGCCATTCTAACTGGTGTGAGTCTTTTTCTTTCTTTCAAGTATGTGTCTGCAAAGTTTTTATTTCCCTCATCAAATCGTGTATTATTTCTGACTATTCTGGTAGAAATGTTGAAACATTTTTAAGCCTATTGCAAATGTCTTCTGTCCAGATCCAGATAATTTCTAAAGGAGTCTGATTGATGCCTCATTATTGCCAGCGCAGCCTGCACTGCTGTAGTTTGTAGCCTATTTGCTTATAGTATGAATTGTGTCATTAAGCAGACTTAAGGTATAAAAAGTTGAGTGACAAAGATGTTTCAATGAGAAAAAAGGGACTTCAACTAGAATGTAAAGGGCACAAGAATAAAGTCAAGGAAGGAAGGGAGGAGGGAGAGAGGAAAGGAGGGTGGGAGGGAGGAAAGGAGAGAGGAAGGGAGGGAGGGAGGGAAGGACAAGGACAAAGGCTAAACTTGCTAAAATGCTGGGATAATTGGCACGGAGAGGTGGTATTGCTGGAGAAAGCAAGTTAGATGGTCACCCTATTTATGCCATTTTTAGCTATTCTGCTCATTGGTATGTACTTAATAGAAATATGTGCACATGTGAAACAAGAGAAATATAACAAGAATGTTTAAGGCAGCATTATTTATAATAGACCTAGAGTGGAAATAACTAAAATAGGCATCAACAGTAGAATGGAATACCATGCAGCAATAGAAAAGAATAAACTACAGCTACATGCTACAACATAGATATATCTCAAAGCATAATATTAATTTCCTTTAATATAAATGTCAAGAACAGGCAAAATTAAATTATAATGTTAGATATAATAATCACCTTTGAGGCTGGTGTAAGTAATTGATTAAGATAGTTTCAAGGGACTTCTGTGGTGCTGGCAATATTTTATTTCATTTTTTTAATGTGGTAAAAACCATAAAATTTACCATCTCAACCATTTTTAAGTGTACAGCATAGTAATGCTAACTATAGCTCATTGTTTTGACAGGTTTCTTGAACTTTCATCTTGCAAAACTGACTCTATACCCACTGGTCAAGTGATCTTCAACAAGGGCACTAAGACTATAAAATGGGGAAAGAATATTTTCTTCAACAAATGGTATTGAGAAAACTGAATATCCATGTACAAAAGAATGAAGTTGGACTCTTACATTATACCATATTTTAAAATGAAGTCAAAATGGGATTAAAGGTCTGAAACTTTAAAACTCCTAAAATAATAGAGAAGAATCTTTACAAAGCTGAATTTGGCAATGATTTATTGGCTATGACACCAAAAGCACAAGCAATGAAAGCAAAAATAGACAAATGGAACTACATCAAACTAAAAAGCTTCTGTGCAGCAAAGAAAGCAATCAACAGAGTGAAAAGACAATTTATGGAATGGGAGAAAATATTTGCAAATCATATATCTGGGAAGGAGTCAATATTAAGAATATATGAAGAACACCTGTAACTTAACAACAAAAATAACCCAACTTAAAAAATTGGCAAAGGACTTAAATACATATTTCTCCATAGAAGATATACAAATGCCCAAAAAGCATATGAAAAGGTGTTCAACATCACTAATTATTTAGAAAACGCATGTCAAAGCCACAGTGAGATATCACTTTATACCTATTAGCATGGCTGCTATTTAAAAAACAAAAACAAAAACAAACAAAAAAACAAAAACAGAAAATAACAAGGGCTGGCAAGAATGTGGAGAAATTGGAACCCCTGTGCACTGTTAGTGGTGATGCAAAATGGTTCAATTCCCATGAAAATATATCTCTGGACTCTATTCTGGTCCACTGGTCTGTATGTCTGTCTTTACATCAATACCATACTGTTTTGATTGCAGTAGCTTTGTAATATGTTTTGTAATCAGGAAGTGTGAGGCTTTTGGTTTTCTCATTTCTCTTAGGATTGTTTTGACTATATGGCTTCTTTTGAGATTTCATATGAATTTGAGGATTTTTTATTTTTAAAAAATTCCATTGAAATTTCATAGGGATGGCATCGAATCTGTAGATTACTTTACATAGTTTGCATATTTTAATAATATTAAGCCTTGCAATCTGTGAAAATAGGATGTTTTTTCATTGATTTATGTCTTCTTTAATTTCTTTCAGCAATGCTGTGTAGTTTTTAGTGTATAAGTCTTTCACCTCCTTGCATAAGTTTATTCCTAAGTATTATATATTTTTGATGCTATAATAAAAGAAATTTTTTTCTTAATTATCTTTTAAGGTTGTTCATTGTTAATGTATAGAAACGCAACTGATTTTTGTGTGTTGATTTTGTATCTTGCAACTTTGCTGAATTCATTTATTAGCTTAAACAGCTTTTTTTGTGGAGTTCTTACAGGTCTCTACAAATATGGTCAGAGGCGTTCGAACTAGAGTGACTCCATCTTGAATAGGGGGTGGGTAAAATAAGACTGAGACCTACTGGGCTGTGTTCCCAGGAGATTAAGCATTCTTAGTCACAGGATGAGATAGGAGGTCAGCACAAGATACAAGTTACAAAGACCTTGCTGATAAAACAGGATGAGGTAAAGAAGCTGGCCAAAACTCACCAAAACCAAGATGATGATGAACGTGACCTCTAATTGTCCTCACTGCTCATTATATGCCAATTATAATGCATTAGCATATTAAAAGACACTCCCACCAGTGCCATGACAGTTCACAAATGCCATGGCAATGACTGGAAGTTACCCTCTATAGTTTAAAAAGAGGAGGGACCCTCAGTTCTGAGAAATCTGTGTCCCTTTCCCAGAAAACTCATGAATAATCCACCCCTTGTTTAGCATATAATCAAGAAATAACTATAAATATATCCAATTGAGCAACCCATACTGCTGCTCTGCCTATGGAGTAGTCATTCTTTTGTTTCTTTAGGTTTTTAATAAACTTACTTTCACTTTACTCTTTGAACTCGCCCCAAATTCTTTCTTGTGCAAGGTCCAAGAACCCTTTCCTGGGTTCTGGATCGGGATCCTTTTCCAGTAACAATGTCATCTGCGAACAGATAATTTTATTTCTTCCTTTTCAATTTAGATACCTTGTATTTCTTTTTCTTTCCTAATTGTTTTTGCCTAATTGCTAGGACTGCCAGTACTATGTTGAATAGAAGTGGAGAGAGTGGACATTCTTGCCTTGTTCCTGATCTCTTATATGAAAAGCTTTCAGTCTTTCATTATTGAGTATGATGTTAGCTGTGGGCTTTTCATATATGGCCTTTATTTTGTTGAGGTAATTTATTTCTATTTCTAGTTTGTTGAGTGTTTTTATAATAAAAAGGCATTAAAATTTTGTCAAATGCTTTTTGTATCAATTGAGATGATTATGTAATTTTTATCCTTTCTTCTGTTAATGTGGTTTATTACACTGATTGGTTTTTATATGTTGAATAATCCTTGCCTCTTAGGGATAAAACCCACTTAGTCATGGTGTGTAATCCTTTTAATGTACATTTGAACTCTGCTAGAATTTTATTCAAAATTTTTGCATTAATATTTATCATGGATATTGAACTTCATAGTATTCTTTTCTCATAGCAGATTGATCTGGCTTTGCTATCAGGTTAATTTTGGGCTCAGAGAATAAGATTGGGTTTTGCCTCCTCTTTAATTTTCTGGAAGAGCTTGAGAAGGATTGGTGTTAACCTTTCTTTAAATATTTGGTAGAATTTTCCAATGAAACCATCTGGTCCTTGTCTTTTCTTTTCTGGGAGGTTTTTGATTACTGATTCAGTCTCCTTACTGGTTATAGGTTTGTTCAGACTTTTTATTTCATGATTAAATCTTGGTAGATGGCATTTTTCTAGTAATTTATCCATTTTTTTCTAGGATATCCACTTGGTGTAAAATAAAATATTTCCTGTCATATGCAAAACAACTTTCATTTCATTCTTGAGTGGTGCTTACTTCTGATCACAATTGTGTATAACAGAGATGTCCAATCTTTTAGCTTCCCTGGGCCACACTGAATGAAGAAGAGTTGTCTTGGGCCACACATAAAACACACTAACACTAATGATAGCTGATGAGCTAAAAAAAAAAAAAAATCACAAAAAAAATCTCATAATGTTTTAAGAAAGTTTACGAATTTGTGTTGAGCCACATTCTAAGCTGTCCTGGGTCACATACAGCCTGCAGGCCACAGGTTGAACAAGCTTGGTGTATAACCAAGTGCACTCTTAGAAAAATTTGAACATTTTAAAACCAAACTGCCTAATGAAAACCCTTATTATTCAAGAAGTGTCTATATAATATTTAATTTTTTCTAATTTAGCATAGACCATCAGTTAAAATTAAGAGAAACACAAGTATAACTATCAAACACACCCATGAAAAAAATCTCAGAGTAATAATTTGATTTTTGTTTGACTATTTTGTCTGTTTGCAAAGTAATGTGATAGATTTTCAGTAATTTATTGAGTCACTTTCTCAGTCATCAAGTTGTTATTGCATTTATCAGACTAAGAAGTCATTTCTTAAAGGCATTTCTTAAATTGCACACCTTGAAGGCGAGGTTAATTAAATCCTGTTGTGGGGTTTCAGGGCTGGAATTTAATTTTTGTAGTTTTATTTAATGTCGGGAGCAGATTGGGTAATAAAATGTATTTTGAGAATAAGACGGCCTTTTGCCTTTTAGGGTCTAGGGCTGTAAAGTGTCTCAGGGTTGCTGCCAAACAAGCCATGAACTGGGCTGGATTTTTATATTTGATGAAAAAGAGCTTAAACGCTATCTGATTTGGGATAAAGAAAAAGGAGCACTAACCTTGACTATGCCTTTAGCTCTAGCCACCTTTTTAAGAGTAAATTGCTGGGCAGGTGGGGGAGGGCTAGTCACGGAACGAAACTGTAAGTCGGACCAGGTGTGAGAAGGGGAGGTGATAAAAAGATTATAGGGTGGAGGAGCAGAGGCTGAGGAAGAATTGGGGCCTAGCTCGGCCTGGCGAGGAGCAGCCTGGGGAGGAAGGGAGAGGTCAGATGGGTCTGTAGAAAAGGAAGAGTAGAAAGACTCAGCGATGCTTGGGGTTGGTACTGAGGGGACAGGCGGGAGGGAAAGAAGGAAGATTTGGGATGAGTTGCACTGGGCACAGAGACTAGGAAGGGAGTGATGTGTAAAAGAATGCCTGGACGTCAGGCACCTCAGACCGTTTGCCTATTTTACGACAAGAATTATTTAGATATTGCAGGATGGAAAAATTCAAAGTGCCATTTTCTGGCTATTTGGAACTACTGTTGAGTTTGTATTGGGGTCAAGTGGCATTGCAGAAGAAAATAAGGCATTTAGGTTTTAGGTCAGGTGTGAGTTGAAGAGGTTTTAAGTTTTTGAGAACACAGGCCAAGGGAGTAGAAGGAGGAATGGAGGGTGGAAGCTTGCCTATAGTGAAGGAAGCAAGCCTAGAGAAAAGAGAGAGTAGAGAAACAGAGGGAAGGGGTTTGGGGGTTCTTACCTTCCAGAAAAGTGGGAAAAGGGGTTGGGGCACAGAGGTAAGAGGTCAGGGTGTGGAAATAAGGGATGGGGCGCAGAAATAAGGGGTCGGGGCATGGAAATAAAGGGTTGGGGCACAGAGATATAAGAGGTTGGGGCATGGAAATAAGGGATTGGGGCGCAGAGATATGAGGTTGTGGTACTTGCCCTTCCGCCAGAAAAGCGGGACTTGCTGCTAAGGGTGAAGGAGAAGGGGTTGAGGGGTACTTGCCCCTCCCCCAGAAAAGCAGAGAAGGGGTAGAGACAAGGAGAGAAGGGGTTGGGGTACTTGCCCCTTTCCCAGAAAAGTGGGACTTGCCGCTAAGGGTGAAGAAACAAGGCTGGCATCCCTGCGTGGTCTGACACCTTTGAAATGTGGGTGAATAATCAGAGAGGCATCCCTGCATTGATTAAACACCAAGGGAAGGCTGCCTTCCCAGTCCGTGACCGGCGCCGGAGTTTTGGGTCCACGGATAAAACATGTCTCCTTTGTCTCTCCCAGAAAATGAAAGGAATTGAAATTAAGAGAAGGGAGAGATTGAAGAGTGGAAAGGAGAAAGTGGTTGAGGGACAGTGAGAGAGGTTGGAGAAGAGAGTAAGAAGATGCCGCTTACCTGATTTAAAATTGGTGAGATGTTCCTTGGGCTGGTCAGTCTGAGGACCTGAGGTCGTAGGTGGATCTTTCTCACGGAGCAAAGAGCAGGAGGACGGGGGATTGATCTCCCAAGGGAGGTCCCCCGATCCAAGTCAAGGCACCGGCACCAAATTTCATGCGCGTCTGTGTGAAGAGACCACCAAACAGGCTTTGTGTGAGCAATAAAGCTTTTCATCACCTGGGTGCAGGTGGGCTGAGTCTGAAAAGAGAGTCAGTGAAGGGAGATAGGGGTGGGGCCGTTTTATAGGATTTGGGTAGGTAAAGGAAAATTACAGTCAAAGGGGGTTGTTCTCTGGCGGGTAGGAGTGGGGGTCGCAAGGTTCTCAGTGGGAGTGCTTTTTCAGCCAGGATGAGCGAGGAAAAGGACTTTCACAAGGTAATGTCATCACTTAAGGCAAGGACCGGCCATTTACACTTCTTTTGTGGTGGAATGTCATCAGTTAAGGTGGGGCAGGGCATATTCACTTCTTTTGTGATTCTTTAGTTACTTCAGGCCATCTGGGCGTATATATGTGCAAGTCACAGGGGACACGATGGCTTGGCTTGGGCTCAGAAGCCTGACATAAGGGATGTACAGATGTTTCCATTTAAATTTTCTTGTGCAGATTGGTAAGGGCATCAACAAAAAATTAACTGTTCTTCTAAAAGTCTTGGGAAAGGAAAGAAGATAAGGAGACAGGAAATGGAACAACTGGTCATAGAAGAAAGGAGAGAAGGAGGAAAAGCTCAGGGAAGAAAGGTTGGGCAAACTTAGAAACTGAGTAAGGTTTCAAGTGACAGAGAGTAGGCAATTCAGGTCCAAAATCCCTTATCTACAATTCTGAAATTATGAAAGCATGAAAACAAACATTTTTAAAAATTCATTTGATAGCAAAACCTGACCTGAATTACTGTGAAGGTTTTCATAGTCTTTCTCTTGTGTAGCAGGAATATTTCTTTGTTTTACTGCAATAAGGTTAACATTGTGGATGAAAAAGAGTCAAACTTTGTAAAATATTTGAAAGGATTTATTCTAAGCCAAATATGAATAACCAAGGCCCGAGGCACAGTCTCAAGAGGTCCTGAGAACATGTGCCCACGGTGGTTGGGTTACAGCTTGATTTTGTACATTTTAGGGGGACAGAAGTTACAGGCAGACATCAATCAATATGTATAAGGCCTAAGTTGGCTTGGTCCAGAAAGGGAGGACAACTTGAAGCAGAGGCTTTCAAGTCATAGGTAGCTTCAAAGGTTTCCTGACTAGCACTTGGTTGATAGAGTTATTAGCTAAAGAACTGGAATCAATAGAAAGGAATGTCTGAGTTAAGATAAGGGATTTGGGAGGCCAAGCTTCTTACTATGTAGATGAAGCCTCCAGGTAGCAGCCTTCAGAAAGAATAGATGAAAATGTCTCTTATTAGACTCCAAAAGTTACCAAACTCTTAATTAATCTCTCCTGGATCAGGAAAAGACCTGGAAACGGAAGGGGATTCTCTATACAATGTAGATTTTTCCCATAGGAGACAGCTTCGCAGGGTCATTTCAAAATATGTCAAAGAAATATATTTTGGGGTAAAATACTCAGATTTCTTTCAGGGCCTGCTATATGTCATGTGATGAGATACTAGAGTCAGGTTGGAATTTGGTATATTATTGCTACAAAGTGCCTATTTTGTCAGTCTTAAGATCTCTGTTTTAATGTTAATGCTGGTCAGTTGTGCCTGAATTCCAAAGGGAGGAGAGTATAATGAGGGATGTTTGGCTGTCCCCTCTTCCCATCATAGTCTGAACTAGTTTTTCAGGTTAACTTCGTAATGCCCTTGGCAGAGAGAAAGGATCCATTCAGTCAGTTGGGAGGCTTAGAATTTTATTTTTGGTTTACAATATGATTGATTATGGGGTATTGCCCTAGACTCTTCTGTAATGTACATATATAAATATCATTATCTTTATAAAAATCAAGATAATTCTGAACTCCCGAACACCTCTGGCCCCAAGGGCTTCAGATAAAGGATTGTGGACTTGTATAACTAACATCTCACAAAGGTATGTGAAAGGGGAATACATTTGTCCAGGTCTCAGAGTATTATGTGGGTGTTTGGGGTTAAATGATGTCTCCCTCACCTTCAAATTCTTATGTTAAAGCCCTCTCCCCCAAGTATCTCAAAATGTGACCTTATTTGGAGATAGGGTCTTTACAGAGGTAACCAAGTTAAAATAAGGTCACTAGGGTAGGCCCTAATGCAGTATGACTGGTGTTCATACAAAAAGAGGAAATTTGGGTATGAACAGGCATAGAGAGAAGATCGCTATCTACAAGCCAAGAAGAGAGGCTAGAACAGATCCTTTTCTCTTAGCTCTCAGAAGGAACTAACCCTGCCCACACCTTGATCTTGGACTTCCAGGCTCCAGAACTGTGAGACAATAAATTTCTGTTGTTTAAGTCACCCAGTCTGTGATACTTTGTTACAGGCCTGTAGGAAACAAATACAGTAGATTTGTGAGTGCTGTGAACCCAAATATCAGAGACAGGTCTCAGTCAATTTAGAAAGTTAATTTTGCCAAGGTTAAGGACACACCCATAACACAGCCTCAGGAAGTCCTGACAGTATGTGCCCGAGGTGGTCAGGGGTACAGTTTGCTTTTATACACTTTAGGGAGACATGAGACATCAATCAATATGTGTAAGATGTATATTGGTTCATTCTGGGAAGGTGGGACAACTTGAAGTGAAGTCTTCCAGGTTAGAAGTAGATAAGAGACAAAAGGTTGCATTCTTTTGAGTCCTTGATCAGCCTTCCACTGAATGCACAATTTAGTCTGACTTAGTGAATCTGCATTTTTACATAAACAGTAGGGCAGAGGAAGCAATCAGGTATGCCTTTGTCTCAGGTGAGCCTCACAGGGATGATTTTGAGCTCTGTCTGTCCTTTGTCCACAAGGAATTTCCTGTGGGCAAATTGTGAGGGAGATATGTAGCTTCTTATCTTTGTAGCTATCTTATTTAGGAATAAAATGGGAGGCAGGTCTGCCTGACATAGTTCCTAGCTTGACTTTACTCTTGGCTTAGTTATTTTGAGATTCCAAGGTTTATTTTCCTTTCACAGTGCTCTACAGGAAATGCAAGAGATATTGGTGTGCTGCAGGTAAAGAGAATAAGACCTGCCTGGCACAGTGGCTCATGCCTGTAATCTCAGTGCTTTGGGAGTCCAAGGCAGGAGGATCGCTTGAGGCCAGGAATTCAAGATCAGCCAAGGCAACATGGCTAGACTCCAGTCTTCACAAAAAATTAAAAAAATTATCTAGGTTGGGAGACTGAGGTGGGAGGCTCACTTGAGCCCAGGAATTCAAGACTGCAGTGAGTTATGATCACACACTCCAGCCTGGGTGATGGAGTGAGGTTCTGTCTTTCTAAAAATAAAATAAATAAAACAAAATAAAGCCAAAAGTGGCTTAAAAGTTTGAATTGGAGATAAATAGTTCTAGGGTTGTTTCAGTGTCTCGATGCTGTCATCAAGGACCTGGCCCCTCTTTTCTTGCCTTCCCTCCCCTCCCCTCCCCTCCCTCCCCTCCCCTCCCTCCCTTTCCCTCCCCTCCCCTTCCCTTCCCTCTCTTCTCTTTTCTTCTTTTTCACCTCCTCCTTCCCTCCTCCTCCTCCTCCTCCTTCTCCTCCTCCTCTTCTTCACCATCAGTGTGGCAGCAGTATCTCTCTCCATGGCTATACAATGGCATCAGTTGCTCCAAGTATTATATCCTCATATGACAAAATGTAAAATAGGAAAGGAAGAGGTTCTTCTTGAGGCTTTCTCAGCAGTCTCCCTATATTTATTTCATTGGTCAGAACCAAGTGACATGGCCATTGCCTGCTGCAGGCAGGCTCGGAGAGGGGGTACAGTCTGTTCTGCCACATCCATTTCCAGAAAATGAATTAGTACACATACATGCATTGATAAATAGGGGAATTATGTCGATATACTCTGGAAGTTGTGTTGGTGTAGCAAAGAAGCAGAATATAGCAGCCTAGCAGGAGAGAGAATTAATAATAATGTTTAGCAGGAAAAGTAAAAGCCTTTAGCTGTACAGGCAGGAACTTTTTTAACTTTGTGAAAGAAAATTTAAAATGAATGCTTATTCCCAACACTCCCTTATGTGAGGGCACCTGTTACTCCTGAGTCTCATACAACTCTAAACCTGTGGCGGGTTGCACTTCCTCCTATATTTCACTTGCATCCATGTGAAGAGACCACCAAACAGGCTTTGTGTGAACAACAAGGCTGTTTACTTCACCTGAGTGCAGGTGGGCTGAGTCTGAAAAGAGAGTCAGCGAAGAGAGATAGGGGTGGGGCCGTTTTATAGGATTTGGGTAGGTAAAGGAAAATTACAGTCAAAGGGGGTTGTTCTCTGGTGGGCAGGGGTGGGGGACACAAGGTGCTCAGTAGGGGAGCTTTTGAGCCAGGATGAGCCAGGAGAAGGCATTTTACAAGGTAATGGGCAGGAACAGGCCATTTTCACTTCTTTTGTGATTCTTCAGTTACTTCAGGCCATCTAGATGTATATGTGCAGGTCACAGGGGATATAATGGCTTAGCTTGGGCTCAGAGGCCTGACACTATACCGACTCTATCAGCAGCCTCACTGTCTCAGAATTCTGGAATGCATTCCATATTGTTCTTTCTTTCTTTCTCTTTTTAAAGTGACTTCTTAAGCATAACATATATGAACCATATGTGAATACATGAACCAGAAATGAATAGTCCATGTTGTTTTAATGCATTTTATTATATCCTGAGTAGCCCTAGCTATCTTAACTACCTGCCTGGGGTTGTCCAAGTTATATTCTGAAATACCCACTATTTTTTTTTAGGTCTGCTTTAACCCCCAACCCCTTCTTTTTCCTATAAGCTCTGTTATTTTTAGGGCCTAATTTTGCAAAAAAACAAGGATTTCCAGTAATGGACTTATAGTTGAAACAACTGAATCTGACATTTTCAGTTCCTGTCCCAAGAACAAGGCTCTGTCAGCTGGAAGAAGCAGGTGCAATGATTTGTTGGGTAGAGGTCAGCAATGCCCGTCTCATAGTGCATATGGACATAACTTTACTCTCACAGGTTCAATATTTGACATGATGAGAATGGTTCAGTAAAAGTAAAAATTGCTACAGGTGAATGTGGAAACTCACAGTTTAATGTAATTGGTAGTATATTGTCATTCAAGTGCAATTTGTATTGTGACTAACAGATTTGTGTACAAGGTTTAGGAAGGATTTGTGGCTCCTCCTTTGCCATCACATGGATGTAGGAGAGGGGAATGAGAGGCTGGTCAACCAGATTAGCAAAGCCTTTTTATCTATGCACAGCAGATCTTTGAGCAGCCCCAGACTACAGAAGCTGCTTGGAAATGTGGAGATGAGGATTCACTGGCCAATGCTTAGGTATTCTAGGGGAATTTTTGGAGTGGGGGATAACTGCGAACACCCAGACAGGCCACAAACATCCAGAAGTAGCTTTCCTTGAAGGAAGCTAGAGCATATTAGCACATGGGCCAGCCTGGGAAACATGAGTCATACAGTCCCCCCAGCCTGACCTGCCCCCGGATAGCAGAACCAACACTGCTGGGCCACAGGGAGTAATTGTAGGCTCTCCATTAGGCACTTCTCTGCATTCAGCCAACTGAGAGGAGAGAAATATCATCAATCTTGATTTAAATAGAAAAATATCTTTCACAACTCCCTTTAGCGATTACCTAGATTCTTCTTAAAGATCATCAGTGACAGGTAATGTACTCTCTTTGGAATTTATACTATATAGTTAAGAGAATGGATTCAAGTCAGACTGCCTGGGTTCAAATACCAGTTACTCTACTCAACCAATGATCTGATCTTGATCAAATTATTTAACATCCTGGGTCTCAGTCCTTTCATCTATAAAATGATGGTAATAATATATAGCATAAGGTTGTGAAGATTTTATATATATATGTATACATACATATATATACACACATATATATACACACACACATATATTTAGTTAGAACATAATTAAGTTATATATATAACTTTATCTATATATATAACTTATATGTATGTAACTTAGAGAAACCTAGCACCATGCAAGTGTCATTCTTAGTACTATTATTGCAATTATTTTTATTAGAATGACCAAATCAAAGATCATCCAAATCAGAACACATGGTCTGACCAGAAACTTCATTCCGTTTCTTGGTTGAACTGAGAAGTTAAGTTGGATATCAAAATATTTGTAAAAAACATTTGTTGCCTTTACCCACCTCCTCATCTCCTATTCTTTCTTCCATTCATTCTTTTGGAAACTATCTAGCAGTTTCTCTCTGGAGGGCTGTATTCTCTGCTCTCAGAATAAGTACTTCAAATGCTTCAAGTAGGGATAACACTGTCTCCATCTCCAGGAGTGGGCATGTGATTCAGTGCTGGCCAATCAAAGGCATACATTCCCCTGACCATGTGATTTGTTCAGACTTGGGCATGAAACATTGTCAGAGCCAGTGGGGAACGAGTGTTTTGCCAGGTCAGCAGGAAGAAGCACACATGCGTTCATTGTACGAGTTGGACCTGGGGGGATTTTGGAGCTGCTGGTAGCCATTTGGCAGCATATAATGCCTAAGGAAAAATCCCTGGCATATATTTGTTATTCTTTTTGGCCACTGAGCACCTTCGAACAACTTTCCTATGTTGATGAATTCCCCAACTGATGAGAACATCTTTGTCTGTAAAAGCTAGATTCTTACCTTTGAGTCTTTCTTACTCCAGTATATGTGTGTTCTAGGATTTGCTATGAGACCCACTCTTGTCAGACTTTTAATCAGAAGCCAATGAGGTAAATAAGGACTTTATTCTCGGGAGGCAGTAGCAGCTTTATCCCATTTCTAGAAGCACAAATAGCAATGATTCTAGCAGGAGCATCCAGTGCCTGAAACTAGAACTGTTGGGACCAGTTATACTGGCAATGGTATCTCCAGTGAGTTGGTTTTTAACCTGATTTGCAGTTGAGTTACTGGATACAAGTTCCCGAATTTCATTCTCAAATCTTTCCAAAGGTAGTGTGAGCTAGCTAAAATATTTCAGTAAATTTAGTTTTCTGCTTAAACTATCCATAGTTGGTTTCTGTTGTTTGCATTTAGGAAGAATAAGTAACAGAATTAAAGCAGAGAAGAGCAGATTCGGGAGATGGAAAGAGACCAGGTCCTAGAGATCTCTTATGGGTTCTCAGATCCAGCCACACCTGAAGCCAGAACCCCTTGCTTCTTCATTTATATGAAGAGATGAATTCTCATTTTCTTCAAGCCAATTTGAGTTGGATTTTTGAAGCTTGCCTTCAAATACAGATACTCCTCCACTTACAAGGGGGTTATAGCTCGATAACCCCCTTGTAAGTGGGAAATATTGTAAGTAAAGTTCAACTTATGGTATTTTCCACTTACAATGGGTTTATCCAGAGGTAACCACATCATAAGTTGAGGAGTGTACTGAAGGCATATGGTTTTGGCACCATTGTAAAGTAGAAAAATCTAAGTTGAACCTTCATAAATTGGAGACCATCTATAATCTCAATTGTTGTCACCCTTATCTATTATTATGTCCTGTATATGTTTTTTAATGATTTTGACATAAAAGTTAAAATGAATAATACATTTTTAAAAACCCATTTAATTCTCTCAGAGGCTATTTATTTCTGTGATCCAAGATTTTTTTTTTTTTTAAACAGGCCAGGCATCTGTTTAATGTTTAATATCAGATGAAGCCAGAAAAGAATTTGACAGTATTAATTTCATTTTTATCCTTGCAAATTTTTTATTGTTTTAGTTTTTTAAAAATTTAACATATTTAATTGTGGAAAGTGAAATTAAATGTATGATTTCTCTAATTGATTTCTAAAGTTTTATTAACCCATAAACAAGCTAGATACTAATTATTTATATTTAAGCTTTAAACTTCACATGGTTGCATACACTTTTTGTAATAATCTGCCTACATTGTATTATAAAAATAGAAATTACACATTCAGTCAAATGGATGTTTTCCTTCTAGTGGAAGTGTTTCTAGAGTACATATTGTAATTTACTAAAATGTTTGACATCAAATTCCTTTTTCTGTCATTATAATTTCTGGCACATGCATTTCACATAAATGTTGGTCAAAGGATGTTTCTAGCACCCCTCCCACCCCAAAAGTTGTTGCTTCTCAATGTTTGTGAAACAAAATTATATGCCTTTCTTTTTCAGAGCTGGGTCATATGGGCTAGTGAGTTTACTCATTGGCATGTGATTTGGACTTTCATCAAACCAGCTAACCAAGATGAAAATGTCAACTTATTTGAATGAACACATCTATGTTACTTAAAAAAAAAAAAAGCATGTTGGCATAACATACACAAACACGATATTGGATTTATTTTTATTCTTTGGACTTAAAAATGTAGTCGATTCTTATCATTACAAAAGAAAAGATGAATATTTTTAAAAAGAGTGAAATTATAGAAACATTCAAAAGGAAAAAAGTATCCAGAATATTACTATCAGACATAACCATTGTTATTTTGGAATATTATCTTTAAATCTTTTAACTAGACATATATTTTAATATTCCTTTTCATTTTTGAGATAATTATGTCCACATAGTTTTATGTAATGCTTTTTAATTAACTTCATAATAAAATAGTTGTAAAGCATTAATTTGGCATCATGTGCAATTTGGATGAAATTATTCCATTGCATGACATTGTTACATTGTTTGTGAACATGAGAATTTATAAAATTATGGAATTATAATTTTAATTTTATAATCATTATAGGTCTAGAATAAAGTCTTAATTTTTATAATCAAATTATATGTTTGGCTTAAAATACATTATAATTTCACTTAATTTTGCAGATTACCATGAGTGGTATATAAAAATGGTAGCATTAGCTTTATTTGTGGGTAGGGAGTTGGCGGGGGGTGGTGCCCGTATGATAGAAAACACACTACACAGTCAAGAGACTTGAGTGTCTAAAGCCTGGCTCCCTTCAAAAGCAATGAACTCTGTGATCTTGGCCTAGTGACCCTGAGTTTTAATTTCTTTAGCTGACAGTTAGGGGATGAAATTAGATCAGGGGTTCCCAAGCTATAGTCTGTGGATCAGTGTTCATTTTAGACAAAGTTCTATCCAGTATGTGATAAAAGGGAAAACAAGTCAGTAAGTTTATCAGATAACAAAACTTATTTAAATATATTTTTCTCTCTTTTTCACCCCCTAAGGTTATAGCCTTCTCAGGAACCTTAGATGATGACCCCTTCTGACTCTAAAATTCTGAAGCTATAAAGTAAGGTCTTAGGGACTCGAGAAGTAAAATATCAACTTAGTTAGAGGGTCAGAAAGACAAAAAATAAAAAGAAAACATAAAATATGTCATGAAGACAGAGAAAGAAGTTATTTGTGGTGTTTTAGCAATTTTGAATTTTTAATGTTATCTGGTGCTCTGTAAAGACAATAGAGGCAAGTTGACTGCAGTTATAGAATGCAACTTCCTGTTCTGCTGGTGAAACTTCAGCCTCAATTCCTGGCAGAGGTTAACATTTAACACGACCTTAGTTGGGCCTTCCAATTTTTCTCATGGTTAGATAGAGAGAGATTATTTAAATCAGCTTCACTAGTCTCATTTTACATTTTAATCTGATAAAACAGGGTGACCAGAAAGCCAGATCCGATGGAAGGAGGAAGGGCACGTTTGCTTTTCCTTCTCATTTCCATTAGCTTTATGTCCTTATATCTCTAGAGCACATAAAGCTAGGGAAATATGGGTTTTCTTACATAGCTGCTTTTAAAATACTGCTTTGCAACTCACTATGTATAAAAACCAGTCAGTAGTGCATTGATAGATGACTCTTTAGTGAGTTTGGAAGTGAAATTATAGCTGTGAGGACACATTTGCAGGCAAATGCTGGGGTGTGTTTAAAAAGCTGTATGCCCAGGGTTCAAATCAGGGCTCTGGTGGCTGCATTTGGGTAGATGAGTCATTCATCTGTCGTGACCTCTGGAGTTATCCTCATTCAGACAGCTTTCAGATTCATTCACGTAGACATGATATGTGTATGTCTTGAGGATAATAATCAAGAGCTTCCCCCTTTATCATGAATTACAGAAAGGATTTATAAACCTTAAGTAGAGTTTGAAATATTTTTCCAAACCAAAATAATATATTTACTTTTATCTACAACACTATGTTTTTGTAGTCTTCCAAATATTTCCCTCTAATTGCTTTTGTGCTGAGTTCTTCACTTTGATTGATGTGATTCAATTCTGTATGGAAGGCATAGCTCATTATTAAAGATCTGGAAATATACTGATATAATTGATTCTCATTTTAAAGTTTCACGTTTTATTTTCTCATTCATTAGGAGTAACTTCTTATACAGCTTCTGTTTTTGCAGATGCATAACATAAATAGGTTTCAATTTCCTAGTTTCTCTCTTTTTAAATGTGGGCGACAGAAGATGTGAATTTAATTCCTTCTGGTCCCTCATTCTGTCCAGGGTTTCCATTCATGTGGTTGTTCATAAGCATTATAGGCACACTTGGCTTTTGGGCATAAATTTATTCCCTACTCAACAATAGAAATGATTTTTCTCTGAACTGGGACTGTGGAATCGATGGCTCTGGTTAAATGATGTCTTTGTCTGAGTCTCACTTTTTAATGTTTACCTCAGTTGCTTTTCCATTAACTCTAAGTTGCAGGGCACCTTTGTTCAAGGGCACTTTTGTAGAGGTAAACAAAGTTGGCTGGAGGTTACACAGACAGAAGTGATATCAAAGAGAGTCACATGTCTGGTGCTCCAGCTGCTGCAGCATTCAGGAGGCAAATTCCAAGAATGGGTCAATTTTATCAGTGTTTAAAAGAATAAAGAAATGTTAGAAGACTCCCAGAGCCTGGCCCCACATCTATTTTCAATCTGCTTTGTTCGTGGCAAAGGGCATTCTAAAAAACAGGCAAGACAAGCGGTGAAGCAATCAGCTATAAATAGCAGAGCCTCTGTTTGTTTGAAGACAGTGTGTTCTGTCAAGGACTGCGAATATTTGGGTTCTTGCAAAGAACTGTGTCTAATTTTACTCAAATTTGCAAGTATAGATGAGAAAATCAAAGAAAAAAGTGCCCAAGAGAACACAGCACATCATACCGGTGTTTAATGTTCTGTTTCATTTTGGTTTTTTGTTCTAGTCACAGGGCGGAAAATTTCCACTTTGCCTAGATTGTCTGCTGTTGCAGGGCTGCTCCGCAAACTCCATTCACTTTATGGAGCATCTGCCACATGCCAGAAACGAAGGCATGAGCATCAGAAACACAAAAGAAACATTCCCACCCATAGCCTTGTAGAGGAGAAAGGCAAGAGAACTGAGAATTCTAACTTACAATCCCACGTGCTGAGTGCTACAAAGAGGGTGATGTGGAAAGAAAGGTGAGGACTTAGGGTAACTAACTCATCCTGGTTTGTCTGGCAGTTTTCTGGTTTTAACACTGAAAGTCTTGTGTTCTGGGAACCCCCTTAGTCCCAAGCAAACCCAGACAGTCGTATTAGTGACGTACTCAGTGGGAATTGCTGGAGGGTGTAATGGGACTGGGGAGGGAATAGGATGTTAGAAAATTTCCCAGAAAAGAAGAAATGTTTAAGCTGCATCTGAAAGGCTGAGGTAGAAAAAGATATGTGTGCTAGGCAGAATAATGGCTCCCGAAAATAAGCAGGGACTAATCCTTAGAGCCTGTGAATGTTATCTTATATCGCAAAAGGGATTTTGCCAATGTGATTAAATTAAGATCTTGAGACAGAGTGTTCTGGATTATCTGGGTGGGCTTCTCTGTAAACATAAATGTTCTTATAAAAAGGAGATAATCCTGCTAACAGAGAAGCTGACAGTGGAAGAGGTGACAATGGAAGCAGGAGGTCAGAGGAAGGGGTCACCAGCCCTGGAATGGGGTCACCAGCCCTGGAATGCCTGTGGTCTCCAGAAGGTAGGAAAGGCAAGGAAATAGATTCTCCCCCAGAGCAGCCAGAAGGAGCTGGCCTTGCAACACCTTGACTTTAGCTGAGTGAAACTGATTTCTGGTTTCCGGCCTGTAGATGGTAAGAAAATAAGTGAGTTGCTGGGTTTTTGTTTTGTTTTGTTTTGTTTTGTTTTTTTGAGATGGAGTCTCGCTCTGTCGCCCAGGCTGGAGTGCAGTGGTGTGATCTCCATTCTCCTGCCTCAGCCTCCTGAGTAGCTGGGACTACAGGTGCCCACCACCACGCCCTGCTGATTTCTTGTACTTTTAGTAGAGACGGGGTTTCACCTTGTTAGCCAGGATGGTCTTGATCTCCTGACCTCATGATCCACCCGCCTCAGCCTCCCAAAGTGCTAGGATTACAGGCGTGAGCCACAGCGCCTGGCCGTAAGTGCTGTTTTAAGCCACTAAGCTTGCAGTGATTTGTGTCAGCAGCAGCAGGAGATGAATACAGGAGGGAATGCGGGGAAGGGCAATCTAGGCAGGAGGCTAGCATGACAAAACCTGTAAGAGGGCAAGGGATGTTCAGGATACCACAGGCAGTCAGGGTGTCTGCAGTGACGCATGCATGGAAACACAGTAGGAGAGGAAGCTCTGGAGAAAGGCAGAGGCTGGGCTGTGAAAGTTTTTCCTCCATATTGAAGACAATGAAGACATACTCAATGCTTTAAAGCAGGGCCATAATGTGATTATATTTCATTTTGGAAAAGTCT
This sequence comes from Pan paniscus, assembly GCF_029289425.2. Lineage (NCBI taxonomy): Eukaryota > Metazoa > Chordata > Mammalia > Primates > Hominidae > Pan > Pan paniscus. The sequence continues at coordinate 85,916,103 of NC_073252.2, read as the reverse complement.
TTTTGGTAACAGGATGGGAAAGTAGATAATTGTGAGGAGGAAGTAGATTCAAAGAAGCAGAGAAATCCACTTAGATTTGATTGATTGGAATGATTACATTGTCCAGGCAAGAAAAGATAGGACTCCTGATGGCCAAAGGGGACGAAGAACGGGGCAGTTTCTAGAGATTCTTAGGAGGTGGATTATACAGGACTTGGTGTCCACCAAGTGAGGCAAAGAAAAGGTTGAAATTTTCATTTGGGTGCTTTGGAGGATGGGGCTGTCAATGCAGAGATGGGAATACAGGAGGAGCAGTGTGTATACAGGCTGTGGGTGGGAACGATGGGTTAGCTTTCAGGATTACAGAGGAATGAAATGCTTTCAAATAAGTGCATCTTTGTTCCATTCAAAAATTGAATGCCACTGATAATCATCCGGCACCTCTCAAGATGTGAAAGATTAAAATTACATTTTAAAAGCCTAAGTTACAGGCCAAACGTGATGGCTCACACCTGTAATCCCAGCACTTTGGAAAGCTGAGGTGGGAGGCTTGCTTGAGGCTAGGGAGTGTGAGCAAGACCCCATCTAAGTTATGGTATTACATCACAAAAATACCACAATTTCTGTACTTAAAAATACCATAGAATACTAAAAACAGGTATTCTAGTCACCATTATTTCATTTTTGACTTTTGGAAACACACTTCTATTTCAAGGTTCTACTTTTCCCTTTTCCTCCACTGGAATAAAAATATCCTGTATTGTAGATATTTTTATATTTATCTTATTTCTTCATTTAGGGAGATAAGCTTCTGAAAACCAGGACCATGTTACATTCAACTTTGTGTCCTCACAACCTAGTACAGGATCTGCACATAGTTGTGCTTAATCAATATTTGTTGAATTCAACTATTTACTATTGTTCTTCCTCATAGTAGAGCTGACTTTACATTTCCCAATGCCTTATCATGTCTTTCTCATCACATCTAGTTGCTGAAGTCACTTGGATATAAAGGCATAAGGCACACCTTTGGTCATGATGAGAATAAAAATCCAGTTTGGTGACATACCAAGGCTCCTTTATGAATTTTCCACTGTTGTCAGGTTGTTTTCAAAGTGATAAAAATTTCCACACATTAAAGAAAAATTTGACCAAGAATTTTTCTTTCATCTCTTTAGCACTCTTCCCATGAACCACAGAGAAAAACTATAGCAGTAGATAAGATAATGCATAGCTTTCCTTAAAGATGATTTATAAGTACAGGGTGGAGTGGTTCGGTAAGTAGTTATTTCGTACAAGTGTCAATAAAGAATGTGCCTTTTTGCTTGGGGCTGTTAGAGGTAGAATTGTTGGTTGAAGTATTGCAGAATGTGCCCTTATTTGGAAATAGGGTCTTGTTTGTTTTTTGTTTTGAGACGGAGTTTTGCTCTTCTTGCCCAGGCTGGAGTGCAATGGCACGATTTCGGCTCACTGCAACCTCCACCTCCAGGGTCCGAGCGATTCTACTGCCTCAGTCTCCCAAGTAGCTGGGATTACAGGTATACCCACCACGCCTGGCTAATTTTATATTTTTAGTAGAGACGGGGTTTCTCCATGATGGTCAGGCTGGTCTCAAACTCCCGACCTCAGGTGATCCGCCCGCCTCCGCATCCCAAAGTGCTGGGATTACATGCATGAGCCACCGCACCTGGCATGGAAATAGAGTCTTTACCCAGAGGTAAACAATGTAAAACGAGGTCACTAAGAATAGCCCTAATCTAATACAACTAGTCTTTGTAAAAAGGAGAAATTTGGACACAGAGCCTGATGCACAGAGGGAAGATGATCTGTGAACTTGGAGGATGGGAATGATGCACCTCTAAGCCAAGGGGCACCAAACATTGCCAGAGAACCACTGGAGTCTAGGAAAAGCCAGGGGAAGATGCTTCCTCTGCAGGTTTCTGAGGGAGTATGACCCCGCCGACTCTTGAGTTTGGACTTCTAGCCTCCAGAATTGAGAGACAGATATTTCTGTTATTTAGTCGTTATCCAATTTGTGGCACTTTTGGTGATAGCTCTAGCACACTCATATGGGGGATCATAGACTGTATACCAGCGCCTCATCCTACCACTTTTTTTTTTTTGACTTGAAATATCTTAGAATAAAAGCATATGTTAACAGTTCCAAATTCAAAGAAAGTTAGCAAAGTTTAAATATTTCTGTTTAGGACAGGAAAAGAATCATTTTGGCTGTTAAACAAATAAACATTGAAAAATAGTGAAAATTTTTGCTAAACAGAACTGGCAATCATGCCAGTAGAGCCTATCATTGCTCTATTCATACCTGGGGGAAATTTTCTAGATATGACTGGCAGCCATGAGATGCCATCACAGAATAGAGATGGGATTTTATTTTTTATGTAAGGTGCAGAGACTGACAATCTTAATAATCACTTAAACTAAGATTGCTTATGGTCATTTGTGTAAGAAGTACTATATTTCCATTTCACTATACACCTCACATTTGCAGCTAGTTATCTAATATGTCTTTCCTGCAATTTTGAAGATGTCAAGATGTTAAGGACCATGTGCGACTTGTTCCTGGCTGTATCCCTGTGCCAGTGGGTGTCCCAGGCATCAGTGGTTGTGAGAGGAAGGAACAGAGGCAAAGAGGATGGGAGAGAGCAGAAGAGAAGAATCAAATTTGGTTTTATTCTTCATTTAAAATCTTCACATTTTTCCATCACAATATATGGCAGTATTTCAATCTAATTCTTTTCAAAAATAATATTGTGCCATATTTAAAAATTTGTTTTTATTTTTTCTGAAGTAAAGATATTTTTATTTTCTCAGAATGGGATTAAGAGCCTATGATATGATTGTTCCATTAGAATATTAGTTATTTATAATATTACATTTTCTATTTTATTTTTTGAGCATTATATTTCAATCTCTATTCTCTCTCGGCCAACTATCTTGTAAATGTCCCCACAAGGGAGATGTTATAGATAAATAATTGTGAGAAAAAATAATTGTAAACAAATCCCTATGGGTCTATAGGCACTTTGTCATATTAAAGGAAAAGGGCACAGGGATATATTTCAATCTGAGAATCAGGTTACCTGTTTGCATTCTGCCACCCTGAATAAAGGTGCTTTGACACTGAGTAAAGCTCTTAAGCACAGTTTTATTCTTTGGAATAAAAACTTCTCAACAAACATTTTGCATTGATTACTTGATAACCATCTTTAAATGTTATGAACATCTGGGAATAAAAAATTCTGTCTGATTGCAAAGTGCTATATTGCTTGTGTTTCTGTATAAAACTCATTCAGGAGATTGTTTCTTCTCAGCATTAAAAAAATAAAGCCAGCATCAGCATTTTGCAAAAGGACCAGGCACAGTGGCTGGTCCTTCCCGGCACTTTGGAAGAATGAGGCAGGCAGCTCACTTGAGCCCAGGAGTTCAAGACCAGTCTGGGAAACATGGCAAACTCTGTCTCTACAAAAAATACAAGAATTAGCTGCTATGGTGGCATGCACCTGTAGTACCAGCTACTTGGGAGACTGAGGCTGGAGAATCACCTGAGTCCAGGATGTCAAGCCTGCAATGAGCCAAAATGTAGACCTTTAAAATGATGACTTTCCCATTTGAATCAGTCTTCAGGGAAGACTATGCATTCATTTAAATTAGGTTAATAGTGTTTAAAACATGGCTGAAACTTCCCTTTTCAATTGCAGTCAAAGCTTTTCTCATTCTTTGAATATCCTCTTTGATGGCAAGTTTTTATACTCATAATATTTAAATTAAATATTTAATTTGATATTAAAAATGGCTAAAATGCCAGGCGTGGTGGCTTATGCCTGTAATTCCAGCACTTTGGGAGGCCAAGGCCAGAGGATCACTTGAGGCCAGGAGTTCGAGGCCAGCCTGGCCAACATGGTGAAACCCTGTCTCTACTAAAAATACAAAAATTAGCTGAGCATGGTGGTGCATGCTTGCAATCTCAGCTACTTGGGAGGCTGAGGCATGAGAATCGCTTGAACCCGGGAGGCAGAGGTTGCAGTTAGCTGAGATGGCATCATTGCACTCCAGTCTGGGCAACAGCATGAGATTCTGTCTCGGGGAAAAAAAAAAAAAAAAAGGCTAAAAGTCACTGTAACCAAATATAACGAATGAGGTGTCACTATAAAATGACACTTTCTGGTATGCTCATGTAATAGCTCTGAATGTTACTTCCAAAAGTTGTTTCAGAAACAGTTAGGCAGGGTCAACATATTGAGATTAAAGGTAAAATCGCCCATGGTTATCCTCTGGAAATAAAACATTTACTTGCACTTCTATATCATGATGTATTAGTAAGATAAAATCTTATTGCTATATGGTTATAACTCTTGTTCATGACAGATGATGTGAAACTCAGGAACAAAGTGAGAAAAACGTGCTCTAGTGAAAGTCTAAGGGTGCTCTTCATCTCCAGGCCTGCAACATACAACAAATAAATTCCCTTCTTTTCCTGTGAACAGAAGAGGTGGTTTGGGATAAACATAATGAGAGTCTTAGAAAAGCAGGCATATGTGTGTGCGTGTTTCTTCCTTTGAGGTTGAGGTGAGCTCACAAGAGAAAACATGCCTCATGCCATTGATACTGTAGTCTCTAGCTCTAGGGTTGCCCTGGGATTTCCATAGACTTCAAAATGCTCAAGGCATCTGGGGGATTGATTGTTTTGCGCACTGGCGGTCAGCAGTCTGCTCTCGTAGACTGGAAAATGGACTGAGTGCTCCTTTCCATGCCTGGCCAGCAACAGCACCACTTGCATTCCTGTCCTGTGGGAAAGCGTATGTGAGTACCTCATAGCCTACAGGCCTAGAGCAATGTAGCAGTTGCATCTGATCATGTAACCTCACTGAAGCTGTCGTGTGTAGTCCAGTCTCAGTTTGGTGTTCTGTCCAAGGAGCACAGTTCTTAACCGAACATATTTGAAAAGTTAATCAATATGTTCATTGTATAATTTGCAATGCATTAAAGTGAATACTTATGGCCCTTCTGGAATATTTCTGGGATCCCTGTTCTTTCACACCTTATACTCTTTGACACGAATTATAGATTCTCATTTGCCAACTGCAATTCCCCCTCTCCTGCTAGGCCCTTCCATTCCTCTTGCCTCTTGGATTCTGCAGTATTCTGTTTGTTCTCCAATTCTGCATCCCAAAAGATTAGAAAAGAGTTTTGCAGAGATAAGCTGACTTTAGGGAAAGTGAATAGAAATTGGCCTGATAAACTGGAAGTCAATGGACATACCAATAATTGTTATTGTGTTTAGTTTGTAATTTTAGCTTACAAATTCTAGTGTCTGTGCTGAGCTCCCATTGTGACTCGATATGTTCTTTCTATTTCCTACAATGTCCTAGCTACCCCATCCTCACAGTATTTTTGGCTGTGATTGTTGTTTATATGATATCCTTTTAATTCTCCTGCATCTCTGACCTCTCTCTATTTCACTGCATTGTCGACTTCTTGCCTCATAATTTAGTTTGTCTCCTCAGATTCAAGCCACATGTCCTCTGCCTTGTCTTGCATTGTCTGATTGCAGGGGTAGGGACAAAAGCGAAAGATAAGACAAGGGCAGAGGAGAGGCAGGGACACAATAAAGGAAGATGCCTCAATTTAGGCTGGGGAGAGTCTGCATGCAAGGCAGGCAGGTGTCGATGCAGAGATCAGGAGGCGAGGATGGAAGATTTGCCTCTAGGGAAGATACTCTAAGAGCTCTGCTGTGGTTTCCCAGAGCAGTTTTTTAAAAAGGATCCTGAAACTGACTTGAAGAATGGATGCATCATTGGAATAATCACATAGACTTTCAAGGATTCTACTTTGAAGGTGTCAACACCATTGAAAGGTAGACATTTTGCTGTATTTCAGAGAAGAATCACTTCTGTGCCTTTATAGCCATATCTCCTACATCTGTGCTATTGTTCTTCATATCTGAAATAGAGGTTGATAGTCATCACTAATGATGCAGATGGAGCTTTGTTTTTTTAAATATGTAGTATACCTGAGGCCAGGCGTGGTGGTTCATGCCTGTAATCCCAGCACCGTGGGAGGCCGAGGCAGGTGGATCACTTGAGGCCCCGAGTTGGAGACCAGCCTGGCCAACATGGCAAAACCCTGTCCCTACTAAAAGTACAAAAATTAGCCGAGTGTGGTGGCACACGCCTCTAGTCCCAGCTACTCAGGAGGCTGAGGCAGTAGAATCGCTTGAACCCAGGAAGCAGAGGTTGCAGTGAGCTGAGATCGCACCAGTGCACTCCAGCCTGAGGGGGCGACAGAGCAAGACTCTGCCTCAAAAAAACAAACAAACAAAAACAAAAACAAAAACAAACAACAACAAAAAACGACAACAACAAAAAAACTGTATACCTGAAAGATTAGATAAGGAGCCAAGGCACTAACACATTTCCAAAATATATTATTTTCTTTAGTAACTAGGGAACTTAAATTCTCTAGACTTTACTTTTTCATGCAGGCTATTAAGGGTCCTAGTTTCGTGCCCTAGTGAAAAAATTTGGGGGTCCTTCAGCAAGAGTCAAAAGGCTAAAATAGGCAACAAAAGAGCTTTCATATGGACAGTTCTCAGGAACCTGAAAAAGCAAGCTCTCATCTCTTCAGCCCTGTCTCTCACTGTTTCTCAGAAACAACATCTCATTTTTTGGTCTTTACTTTCACATCTGAAGCAAATATCTTTTGACTGCCTTTTACCCACTCAAATCTCTCCATACTTTAAGGTCCAGATCAAGTCTAAACTCTCCCAAGACTCATGTTGACTGCTCCAGTTCACATTAATAGGTTCTCTGAACTCCTATGGAAGATTTCGATTTTTTCATCAATTCTGCTCATCCTAGAGTTGTGCCGTGGGTGTCAGTTTTGTCTTGGTAATCAACCATATGATAGCGATTTCTGAGGAGTGGGATTATTGTGCACCTTTTGTATTCTCTGCCCATTTAAACCTACTCAACACATTATATAATGAGTCTTCAGTCAATACTAGCCAACTATAGTTAATCAACAAATAAAATACCATCCCAGAGCCCAAGATAAAAGAATGTTCTTTGGTAATAAGGAGTTGATAAGGGTCAAAATCTTGGGAGAGCTATTCAAGATCTGAGCTAGGAAAAGCTAAATATTTTGTGGAGTTAATATAAGTCATACCTCAGACAGGAAACATAAACCACAGTTATTTTTTAGAAAGATTTCTTCCACATAAGCTCCATGTTGAGAAATTGTTGCACCTAATTATTGGTTAACCTGCTTTTCAACAAGAAAACAAATTTGATACCTGCAGAGAATCAATCATGAAAGATTTTACTTCATGAGATTTGGGACTTTCAGCAAGCTCATTTTGTGAAGTTCATTTTCCTCATGAGGAAAACAGAGAATCCCTTGGTTCAAGAACCTGGTCTCTTGACACTGCATGCACAAAGTGTAAATGTGGGAAGACATAGTACATCAGGCAGAATTGGAAGGTGAAAAGACCAGGAGAAGCTCTGCAAATTTCTAATTTGACCCAATTTTTCTTACACAGTGATAACTGCTGCCCAGATTTAAGATTCAACTAAACCTCAAGCTGTTAAGACATTACATTTACTCATAAAAATGATCGAATGGAATATTTATCAGCTTAATGGGTATTGTGTGAAGTTAAACACAAAACAGACAAAGATCTAGAATGCAACAGTCATCAATACAGGGCAAGGAGACAACAAAAATAAGGTTTAATTAACACCAAAATTAAGACTGTATAGTATGCACAAACAAAGTGTTGAAAGTGTTTTATGAATCGTTGGCTTAAACATATCTGCATGGAAGAGCTGGGAGAAAGCGTTGCTCTTCTTTCTATTTCTTTAAAGGGGAGCCTCTGAGACACAGGGATCATTTTTGTTTTGGTAGGTGGAGTTCACTAACCAAAATGACAACAAACTCTGGGAAATGGGCACTTACTCCATGGCATCTGTTCAAACCTCCTAAAACCAGGCATGTTTTCCTGTCTGATGTATAAGCCACCCAGGCACAAATTAAAAGCAGATGCTCCATGGTTTTTTGAGGATATTTATAGCTCAGAGTCTATACTTTCTGGTAATCTCTATACAGCAGAACATTCTGAAGAGATAGTGAACATTTTGCAATAATGAATACCCAATTCTAGTAGATTTCAATTTCTCTGTTTTGGAATTATTCTACATATCTTCTTTCCTCAGTGGGAAAAAGTATCTTTGCAAAAGGAACCTGTGGTATTTTCCATACTACATATGCCCTAATTACACAATCACAAGATTTGATATGTGAACTAAAAGCAAGAAGGATGGTTTTATTTTTATGTCCTGAACTCCCTCTCTTGTTAAATTCATGCATTTTGGTTTAGTCTGTTCTTCAGAGCAATCACTTGAAATATGAAACACAGCAACATTTATAAATTGGAATGGAAAACATTACGGTTTCCATCAGAGGAAATAAACATTGAAGGAAGTAAATCTATTCTACCAAGATGTATTGTGTGTTATGTGCATAGAGCAGGTTCTATGGAGATTAAACAAAGAAGCACAATTGTTGTTCTTTGGCTTCAGTGAACTTGAAATTGTTGTGGAGAGAGTGATTCAGTGCAGAAAACTGAATTTAATAATAGAAAATAATACAGCAGGTGTTGACTACATGTATACAGAAAATGATAATCCTGGGCAGAGATTTTAATATACCCTGAAATAGTCGCCTTTGATATTAAACACAGAGTAGTCTCATAATTCAGGAATGAATTATGGAACAATGGACAATGAAAGTGAATTAACTGACTGAGAAAATGCTCATATCTTAAAAGGGCTAATGCCCTGAACTAAGACCCATGAACACAGGAGGAATGAGATCCCATAGAGAGGTGATGTGCTCACTAAAGTGGGTCCAACTTATTTGTCTTCTGAAGCAATCTTAGAGCTCCCTTTCTACAAAATAATACTTGTCCCCTATTTTTTGAAGCTTTATTTCTAGGTAACACTTCTATCCCTTGAATAGATTCTTCTATCTCCTCCTTTCCTTCCCTAAACCCTACTTCCCTCCATGAAGCACTTCCTACCAAAGGAGAGATGGTAATGAGGCCATCTCCACCGACAAGTGACTGATTGAAATAAGCTTGCCCTTAACTGGCTTCACTCACCACTACACAAAACGCTCTCTCCACTTTTCTTGAACACAATACCACTTTGGAAGTAGTTCGTGGTTTTTCTGTTTAGTTGTCTTTCCACTTTTCTGTCAGTATTAGTGTTTCCAATGAGACAATCGTGAGCTCTTTCTAATTTTTAACATGGTATCCATTAAATGGATTAATGCTTCAAGTGGTGATTGAGGTTATGAATAAATATTGTGCCTTAGAAGTTTAAAATGGAAGTTTTATTTTAACATTTGTAAGTCTTAGCAGGGCTTATTGAGAAAGCGTCCAACCCTAAAGTAAAATACAAGTGTTGTCTTTCTGCAAAATGAGATGTTTCAAACATTTTCTCTTCAGCAACTCAACTCAGAATTTTTGAATATGTTAATGAAAATGATTCAGGAGAAGTAAAAAATTGGGTAAAGTAGGGGAACGGAGGGGAGTGATGGAACCTCGAAGCATTCTACAGACACATTTGTGACAGCAGAATCATAAAACTACCTGCAAATTACCTACAGACTTCAGTGATCCCCAAAGCCTCTACGCTTAAACATGTCCATTCTGTTTCTTCTTGTCAGAAAATTAAGGCTCCATGGAAATCAGGGCAAAAGTTGCTCCTGTACCCTCCTCGTCACTCTCCATTTCTTTTTTTTTTTCTTTTTTTTTTGAGACGGAGTCTCGCTCTGTTGCCCAGGCTGGAGTGCAGTGGCTCTATCTGGGCTCACAGCAAGCTCTGCCTCCTGGCTTCATGCCATTCTCCTGCCTCAGCCTCCTGAGTAGCTGGGACCACAGGGACCCGCCACCACGCCAGGCTAATTTTTTGTATTTTTAGTAGAGACGGGGTTTCACCGTGTAAGCCAGGATGGTCTCGATCTCCTGACCTCGTGGTCTACCCGCCTCAGCCTCCCAAAATGCTGGGATTACAGGCATGAGCCACCACACCCGACCCCTCACTCTCCATTTCTTATTGGTCAACAAAATGTACCTCAGAGAGGTCCACAGAAAGGATAGCTCCTGAGGTAGCTGACCCCCTTTATTTATTTATTTATTTATTTATTTATTTATTTATATTTTTGGTTTTGAGACAGGGTTTCACTCTGTTGCCCAGGCAGGAGTGCAGTGACGTGACCTCAGCTCACTGCAGCCACAATCTCGTGGGCTCAAGCAATCCTCTCACTTCAGCCTCCCAAGTAGCTGGGAATACAGGCACATGCCACCACATTTGGCTAATTTTTGTATTTTTTGTAGAGACAGGGTTTCGTCATGTTGCCCAGGCTGGTCTGAAACTCCTGGGCTCAAGCAATCCACCTGCTTCGGCCTCCCAAAGTGCTGGGATTGCAGGCACGAGCCATTGTACCTGGCCCACCTTTTAGTTTTACTGGACTCTAAAATGATATGAGGAATTTCTTTATCTGAACTTATTTTTCCACTGGGTTTTATCTGTTGGAAGTTACTAGTAAGAAATCCCCACCAACCAAAAAAAGGAAAAGGTTTGCTCTTTGTGTGGGAATTGCTTAGGCTATGGATTCAAGTTTGTGTATTTATAGCCTGTCTTTTGCTTCTTCTGAGTTATTTGGCCATAGGCAACTTACTTAACTTTATCTTGCTTCAGTTTATTTATCTGTGAAATAGAAATAAAATAATAAAATAAGGAATCATTTTATTAACCATAGACACTGAACTCCAGCCTTACTCTCTTATTCTTTTTATAACTTGTTACTTGTCTTTGGAAAGTATGGATTACCCTGGTACAGCTTAGAAGCTAGTGTTAGGGAGCCCTGCTTTCCTTAGGTGATCAGGTCCTAAAGATGAAGTTGATAAGGGGTCTTAGGACGCACAGATGGTGTCAGTGTGAATTACTAAGTGCTGCCTTCTGTCCATTGCCCAGTGGAGAACCCTTCTAGTCAGAGAAAAACAAGGATGCTCAAAGATGCCTGTTTCACAATATGAATTCATCTTGGATGTTGGTAGCTCTGTCGTGTGAGTCTGTGACACTGTTGTCATGTGTTACTGATCATACCACAGTAATAGTACCTCTGGGTCCACCATTCTGCCTTTATAGAGTTTTCTCTCTTATTTGGAATAATGTATCAACGAAAGATCTCTAGGTTAATAACCTTGAGTCTTTTCTTTGTCTATCAAAACTTCAAATCTACAAGAATGATAGTATTCTCTTAAACATACTGGTAATAGTAGTTGTTGATATGTAATAATAGCAGTGCTATAAGTAGCTGAGAATTATGTTTCCCTCACTTTGTCAGATCCAGTGCTTTGTATAGGTTAATTCTTTTATTCCTTGTGACTCTCTCTGAAGAAGGTACTATTTTAGCCACCATTTATAGGTGAGGAAACTGTGGCACAGATTGGTTAGCAATGTACCCAAGTCATCCAGCTAGTAAGTGGAAGCTAGTAAGCTAGGAACTGGGATTTGAATCCAGGATATCTGGTCCCCAAGTTTTTAGTCTTAGCCTCTAAGATGTATCACTTCTTTGTTAATAATGATACATACTATTTATTGTATGTTTATTTTGTGCATGTCACTGTTTTAAGTAGTTTGTATGCAATATTTTATCTCTTCTTTGTAACTATCTTGTGAGGGAGGTTTCTGCTTCAGTTTTTCAGATGAGAAAACTAAGGCTAAAAAAAGTGAAATATTCTAACCAAAGTCACACAGCTAGGAAGTAGGAGAGCCAGCATTCCTCAAAGCCCCTAAGCTTAACCTATGAGCAAAATTGTCCTAGGTATATGGTGCTAGTTTCTTCCAAATTGAGTGGAAAATTCCATTTAAGTCATTTATGTTTTTTTTAATAACCTTTCCTTAAAGTCATGTCAGGAACATGTCTTTAAAATTATCTGAGGTAAACACTTTTTTTGAAATTCACATATTTATAATTGGTGGGAAAATACTTTCTGGGTAGGGAGGGATTGGTATGTTCACAAACAAACATTTGGGGCATGTGTGGAGAATTGTGAGCTATGTATTTTGACTGGAGACTATGGAGGGTGATAAATGTTGAAATTAGACAAGAAATAAGCCTGGAGAGGTGGGATGTGGCCAAGTCATGTAGGGTCTTGAAAGTCTCGTTTGGAGTCATAATGCGCTCCACTGACAGTGAGGGACCCGTTGAGCTCTGTGCAGGACCGGGGTTCCAGCCGACTGAGGGAGATTCCTGGGATGTAGGTGTGAAAGCCAGGTGGAAGCAGAGAAGCAGAAGTAGAAAGATTAGGTAAAAGGTTATTGCACAGTTTTTGTAAATCCACCAAAAGACATGCAAGAATGTTTATGGCATCTCATTCATAATAGCAGCTTTTTTCATAAAATCCAGAGAATAGAAAAATTATATAGTGATAAAAAAGAACAAACTGCTGCTATATACAACAATAGGAATGAGTTCCACAAATATAAGACTGAGGGAAAGAAGCCAGACACAAAAAAAGTAGGTGCTACAGTCCAATGACGAGAAGGTCAAGAAACAAGATTTGTTTCAAGGGAAACAAATGTATGGCTGGAGAAGGCAGAACAATTACCTCTGTGAGGACAGATGGTGCATATTGACTGGGAAGGAACATGAGTGTTCTGGATGTTGGATGTGTTTTATCTTTTGATGGTGGTGGGATTACATGGTTTTCATACACACAACACACATACATAGATACATGTATACCTACGTAGATATGTAAAAATTCAGTGAGTTGCATATTATGATTTGTACACCATGCAGTGCATCATGTACATATACCTGAATAAGAAGATTTTTTTTAAAATTACTTTATAGTTCCATCAATTCTATTAATAATTGTAGAAACTTCCCACTGGAGAATTTCCTTTTATTTTTCTCTAATTGAGAAAAGAGAACATATTTCTTCATCTCCTACTCTAACCCAGATTTTTTTCCTGGTTGGTTGGGTGACCTCTCTGTGATTCACTGAATCAGTGGCAAGAGTGGCGGCTTCAGCAAGAGGTGAAGAAAGAGGAGAAGGCTTCAGAGGTAATTGAGGAGAGGGGAGGAAATGAGTCAACTTCCCCTGGGTGTGAAGTGTAAGTTGCCTCACACAGCGGAGGGTGGCCCTCTTCCTCTCAGAATTTCAACATACCTTCCCTGTTTTCATTCTCCTACACCAATGCCACTGTTTCTTATGAATGAAAATCAGGCAGGTCGCTGTGAGTCACCCATTTTCACATAAAATCACAAGGGACTAATTTTTTTAAACTGGAAGCTAATTGGTGATTTATATGCAGAGCATACAAAGGGTTTGTAGTAATTAGACCATATGAATGCTTATGAATGTGTAACTGGAAAGCAAGCTGATTTTCTCACAGAATTATGTATATGGAAATTTACGGTTCTGAAATGAGTACATGCTTTTCTAAACAAGCTGGTGTAAGCCAGACAGAGAATCCTACGAGTAAAGACAGCCAATGAGTGGTTTTGGAGAATAGTTGGTATAGGGTAGAACACATATCAGGGAGAGCGATTAAGGCAGAAAAATTCATTTTGAATAAGATCATGGTTGACTTTGAATGTCAGATGAAAGATTTTCTAAGTAGTTTAATAGGTGACTGGAAACCATTACAGACTTAAGAATAGGGCATAGGATTGAGCTCAGGACAGAAAAATACTTCAGGAAAAAAGAACTTAATAGCCTGAGAATTGTCTGGATGCTGGGGGAAAGTGAAAATGTGTTAATTTTAGAATGGTTTAAAAGGAAAAAATAAGCCCTTTAAAAATAATTCTAAATAATAATTTAATCTTGATATTCTTATCTTGACTTGCTTAGTGTGTTTAATCTGAGTAAACTGCTACTTGGATTACCATCTGAATGTCTAATATGATAATGAGTAAATGGTAAACTTTGAGGTTTGCATTTATCTTGGTGAGTATTGGGAATATGGCAATGCGGTGGATATATATTGACTTGCTGTATATGAAATTATGAATAGTTCTACTTTAAAAAATCCCTTCACAAAATCGAAGCCTTTTGGAGATAACAATACTATGGAATAACATTAATATTTATTTTTATTTATATATTTATTATTATTTTTTTATTTTACTTTAAGTTCTAGGATACATGTGCAGAATGTGCAGGTTTGTTACATAGGTATACATGTGCCATGATGGTTTGCTGCACCTATTGACCCATCCATCATCTAAGTTCCCTCCCCTTGCCCCCCAGCCCCCACAGGCCCTGGTATGTGTTGTTCCCCTCCCTGTGTCCATGTGTTCTCATTGTTCAACTCCCACTTATGAGTGAGAATGTGTGGTGTTTGGTTTTCTGTTCCTGTGTTAATTTGCTGAGGATGATGGCTTCCAGCTTTGTCCATGTCCCTGCAAAGGGCATGATCTCATTCCTTTTTATGGCTGCATAGTATTCCATGGTGTATATGTACAACATTTTCTTTATCCAGTCTATTATTGATGGGCATTTTGGTTGGTTCCATGTTTTTGCTATTGTAAATAGCACTGCAATAAACATGTGTGCAAGTGTCTTAATAGTAGAATGATTTATATTCCTTTGGGTATATACCCAGTGATGGGATTGCTGGGTCAAATGGTATTTCTGGTTCTAGATACTTGAGGAATCTCATACTGTCTTCCACAATGGTTGAACTAATTTACATTCCCACCAACAGTGTAAAAGCGTTCCTATTTCTCCACAGCCTCGCCAGCATCTATTGTTTCTAGACTTTTTAATAATTGCCATTCTGACTGGCATGAGATGGTATCTCATTGCGGTTTTGATCTGCATTTCTCTAATGATCAGTGATGTTGAGCTTTTTTTCATATGCTTGTTGGCCATGTAAGTGTCTTCTTTTGAGAAGTGTCTATTCATATCCTTTGGCCACTTTTTGATGCAGTTGTTTGCTTTTTCTTGTAAATTTGTTTAAGTTTCTTGTAAATTTTGGATATTAGACCTTTGTCGGATGGGTAGATTGCAAAAATTTTCTCCCATTCTGTAGGTTGCCTGTTTACTCTGATGATAGTTTCTTTTGCTGTGCAGAAGCTCTTCAGTTTAATTAGATACATTTGTCAATTTTGGCTTTTGTTGCCATTGCTTTGGAGTTTTAGACATGAAGTCCTTGCCCATGCCTATGTCCTGAATGGTATTGCCTAGGTTTTCTTCTAGGGTTTTTATGGTTTTGGGTTTTACATTTAAGTCTTTAATCCATCTTTTTTTTTTTGTATAAAAACGGCATATTCTTTATTTTGCATTCTTTAATTTCAGAACAAAATGAAGAAAATAAAATAAACCACAATACACAACATCCAATCCTGCTGTCAAGAGTAGAGAGGGAATGGGGCTTGACACCCTTGGTTTCCTGCCTTCAACACAAGGACAGGAGAGGGAAAAAAACACTAGACACCAGCAGCCAGGTGGGACAGGGGCACTCGAGGCTGCAGTGGGAGCCATGGGGACACTATACAAGGGCACAAGTTTTCCAACTATGAACTCCTAACCTATTCGACTTCTTCCATGCGAGACGCATCCTCATCACCCTCAAGAGGGGGGATCTCATCAGGAACTGCATCATTGGGTTCCTCTGCTGCCACTTCATCTTCATCAATACCTAGACCTAGCTTGATCATGTGGTAGATGTGGTTGGAGTGTGTCTGGGGATCCTCAAGGGAAAAGCCCAAAGATAGCAGGGCGGTTTCAAACAGCAGCACCACCAGGTCCTTAACTGCCTTATCATTCTTGTCGGCCTCAGGCTTCTGCCGCAGCGTCTCCACGATGGGGTGGTCGGGGTTGATCTCCAGGTGCTTTTTGGCCATCATATAGCCCATGGTGGAGTTGTCCCAAAGTGCCTGGGCTTTCATGATCCACTCCATATTGGCTGTCCAGCCGTAGGTGCTGGTCACAATGCAGCAGGGTGAAGACACAAGTCTACTGGAGATTGTCACCTTCTCAACCTTCTTATCTAAGATTTCTTTCATGAGCTTGCAGAGGTTCTCAAACTTTGCCTTGCTTTCTTCCATCTTCTTCTTCTCCTCCTCATCCTCAGGCAGCTCCAGACCCTCCTTGGTAACTGAGACCAGGCTTTTCCCATCAAACTCCTTGAGCTGCTGCACACAGTACCCGTCAATGGGCTCAGTCATATATACTACCTCGAAGCCCCGTTTCCGCACTCGCTCCACAAAAGCAGAGTTGGCCACCTGCTCTTTGCTCTCACCAGTGATGTAATAGGTGGACTTCTGTGTCTCCTTCATGTGAGAAACATACTCTGACAGAGATGTCCTCTCATCTCCAGACTGGGAGGTGTGATAGCGCAGCAGCTCAGACAGGCGGCGGCGGTTAGTGGAGTCTTTGTGGATTCCAAGCTTGAGATTTTTAGAAAATGCCTCATAGAATTTCTTATAATCTCCTTATCTTCTGCCAGCTCAGAGAAGAGCTCAAGGCACTTCTTAACAATGTTTTTGCGAATGACTTTCAAGATTTTCTCTGCTGGAGCATTTCTCGGGAGATGTTCAGGGGCAGATCCTCAGTCAACCACACCATGGATAAAATTGAGATACTCTGGTGTCAACTCATCAAAGCTGTCCATGATGAACACACGGCAGACATACAGTTTGATGTTGTTCTTTTCCTTCTTGTTCTCAAAAAGGTCAAAGGGAGCCCGACGAGGACTGAATAGCAATGCCCTGAATTCCAACTGACCTTCTACAGAAAAGTGCTTGAGTGCCAAGTGGTCTTCCCAGTCACTGGTGAGGCTCTTATAGAATTCTCCATACTCCTCTTGGGTGATGTCATCATGGTTTCTGGTCCAAATAGGCTTGGTCTTGTTTAGTTCTTCCTAGTCAATGTATTTCTCTTTGATCTTCTTAGTTTTCTTCTTCTTATCCTTACTGCTGTCATCCTCCTCATCTGAACCCACATCTTCGATCTTGGGCTTTTCTTCATCATCTTTATCTTCCTCTTCTTTCTCACCTTTCTCTTCCTCTGCCTCATCGTCACTAATTTCCTTCTCTTGTTTCTTCTCCAAATAAAGGGTGATGGGATAGCCTATGAACTGAGAATGCTTCTTCACTACTTCTTTGACCTGCCTCTCTTCTAAGTACTCTGTCTGATCTTCTTTAAGATGGAGGATCACTTTGGTACCCCTGCCAATGGGCTCACCATGGTCACCATGCACAGTGAAGGAACCTCCAGCAGAAGACTCCCAAGCATACTGTTCATCATCGTTGTGCTTTGTGATCACAACCACTTTCTCTGCCACCAGGTAGGCAGAAAAAAGCCAACACCAAACTGCCCAATCATGGAGATGTCTGCACCAGCCTGAAGAGCCTCCATGCATGCTTTAGTACCAGACTTGGCAATGATTCTCAAATTATTTATGAGATCAGCTTTGGTCATGCCAATGCCTGTGTCTACCAAAGCCAGGGTACGTTCCTGAGGGTTGGGGATGATGTCAATTTTCAGCTCATTACCACTGTCCAACTTCAAAGGGTCTGTCAGGCTCTCATAGCGAATCTTGTCAAAGGCATCAGAAGCATTAGAGATCAACTCCTGAAGGAAAATCTCCTTGTTGGAATAGAAGGTATTGATGATGAGGGATATGAGTTGGGCAATTTCTGCCTGAAAGGCAAAAGTCTCCACCTCCTCCTCTCCATGGTGCACTTCCTCAGGCATCTTGAAAAGAAAAGGCTTACACGTACTGGAGAGCAACGTGGGCTTGCTTTCTGATACCCAGGCAGCACCAACGCTGTGCTGGAGTGACTTGAGAGCATCTTTAATCCATCTTGAGTTAATTTTTGTATAAGGTGTAAGGAAGGGGTCCAGTTTCAGTTTTCTGCATATGGCTAGCCAGTTTTCCCAGCATCATTTATTGAATAGGAGATCTTTTCCCTGTTGCTTGTTTTTGTCAGGTTTGTTGAAGATCAGATGGTTGTAGATGTGTGGTATTATTTCTGAGGTCTCTGCTGCATTCTATTGGTCTTTGTCTGTTTTGGTGCCAGTACCACACTGTTTTGGTTACTGCATTATTGTAGTATAGTTTGAAGTCAGGTAGCATGATGCCTCCAGCTTTGTTCTTTTTGGTTAGGATTGTCTTGGCTATACATGACCTTCTTTGATTCCAAATGAAATTTAAAGTAGTTCTTTTCTAATTCTGTGAAGAATGTCAATGGTAGTTTGATGGGAATAGCATCAAATCTATAAATTACTTTGGGCAGCATGGTCATTTTCACAATATTCATTCTTCCTATCCATGAGGATGGAATGTTTTTCCATTTGTTTGTGTTCACTCTTATTATATTGAGCAGTGGTTCATGTTTCTCCTTGAAGAGGTCCTTCGCATCCCATCTTAGCTGTATTTTTAGGTATTTTATTTTCTTGGTAGTGATTGTGAATAGGAGTTTGTTCATGATTTGGCTCTCTGCTTGTTTATTGTTGGTGTGAGGAATGCTTTTGATTTTTGCACATTGATTTTGTATCCTGAGACTTTGCTGAAGTTGCTTATCAGCTTAAGGAGTTTTTGGGCTCAGATGGTGGGGTTTTCTAAATATAGGATCATGTCATCTGCAAACAGAGACAATTTCACTTCCTCTCTTCCTATTTGAATACTCTTTATTTATCTTGCCTGATTGCCCTGGCCAGAACTTCCAATACTATGTTGAATAGGAGTGGTGAGAGAAGGCATCTGTTTCTTGTACCAGTTTTCAAAGGGAATGCTTCCAGCTTTTGCCAATTAAATATGATATTGGCTGTGGGTTTGTCATAGATAGTTCTTATTATTTTGAGATATGTTCCATCAATACCTAGTTTATTGAAAGTTTTTAACCTGAAGAGATGTTGAATTTTATCAAAGGCCTTTTCTGCATCTATTGAGAAAATCATGTGGTTTTTGTCTTTGCTTCTGTTTATGTGATGGATTACATTTATTGATTTGCATATGTTGAACCAGATTTGTATCCTAGGGATGCAGCTGACTTGATTGTGTTGGATAAGTTTTTTAATGTGCTGCTGGATTTGGTTTGCCAGTATTGTATTGAGGATTTTCACATCAATATTCATCAGGGATATTGGCCTTAAGTTTTCTTTTTTTATTGTGTCTCTGGTAGGTTTTGGTATCAGGATGATGCTGGCTTCATAAAATGAGTTAGGGAGGAGTCCTTCCTTTTCAATTGTTTGGAATCATTTCAGGAGGAATGGTACCAGCTCTTTATACCACTGGTAGAATTCAGCTGTGAATCCATCTGGTCCTGTGCTTTTTATGGTTGGTAGGCTGTTAATTACTGCCTCAATTTCAGAACTTGTTATTGATCTATTCAATAACAAGATTTATTCTATACTATAAACACCTCTATGCAAATGAACTAGAAAATCTAGAAGAAATGGATAAATTCCTGGACACATACAACTTCCCAAAACTAAACTATCAGGGGAACCCACCCCCGATAATTCAACGTCATTTCACTTAGGTTCTTTTCTATTTCCCTAAGTGTCTGCCGGTCTGAGAAATAAAGGCAAAGAGCACAAAAGAGAGAAATTGTAAAGCTGGGTGTAAAATAATAATTCTTGTTATTGACTTCTTCCTGGTTTAGTGTTGCGGGAAGTCAGTGACCCTGAATGGAGGGACTGGCTGAAGCCATGGCAGAAGAACATAAATTGTGAAGATTTCATGGACATTTATTAGTTCCCCCAAATTAATACTTTTATAATTTCTTATGCCTGTCTTTACTGCAATCTCCCGAACATAAATTGTGAAGAGTTCATGGACATTTATCACTTCCCCAGTCAATACTCTTGTGATTTCCTATGCCTGTCTTTAATCTCTTAATCCCGTCATCTTTGTAAGCTGAGGATGTATGTCACTTCAGGACCCTGTGATGATTGTGTTAACTGCACAAATTGTTTAAACAATATGAAATCTGGGCACCTTGGAAAAAGAACAGGATAACAGCGATGTTCAGGGAACAAGGGAGATAACCATTAGGTCTGGCTGCCTGAGAGCTGGGCAGAACAGAACCATATTTCTCTTCTTTCAAAAGCAAATAGGAGAAATATCGCTGAATTCTTTTTGTCAGCAAAGAGAATGCCTTCCTAGGGGAAGGTCTCTGAAATGGCTGCTCTGGGAATGTCTGTCTTTTACGATTGTAGGTAAGGGATGAAATAAGTCCTGGTCTCCCATAGCGCTCCCAGGCTTATTAAGACGAGGAAATTCCTGCCTAATAAACTTTGGTGAGACCGGTTGTCCGCTCTCAAACCCTGTCTCCTGATAAGATGTTATCAATGACAATATGTGCCCGAAACTTCATTAGCAATTTTAATTTCACCTGGGTCCTGTGACCTCACCCTGCCTCCATTTGCCTTGTAATATTTTAGTACCTTCTGAAGCATGTGATCTCTGTGACCCACATCCTATTTGTACACTCCCTCCCCTTTGAAAATCACTATTAAAAACTTGCTGGTTTTGTGGCTTGGGGGGCATCATGGAACCTGCCAACATGTAATGTCTCCCCTGGACACCCAGCTTTACAATTTCTCTCTTTTGTGCTCTTTGCCTTTATTTCTCAGACCAGCAGACACTTAGGGAAATAGAAAAGAACCTACGTGAAATAACGTTGAATTATCGGGGGTGGGTTCTCCCGATAGTTTAGTTTTGGGAGGTTGTATGTGTGCAGGAATTTATCCATTTCTTCTAGATTTTCTAGTTCATTTGCATAGAGGTGTTTATAGTATTCTCTGATGGTAGCTCGTATTTCTGTGGGATCAGTGGTGATATTCAATTTATCATTTTTTATTGTGTCTATTTGATTCTTCTCTCTTCTTTATTAGACTGGCTAGCGGTCTATCTATTTTGTTAATTTTTTCAAAAAAACCAGCTCCTGGATTCATTGCTTTTTTGGAGGGTTTTTATATCTCTATCTCCTTCAATTCTGCTCTGATCTTAGTTATTAATAATTTTTAATTTGATGGGATAAATTGTAAGTCAGGAGTTACACATGGGCAGAACAGGAAGGAAATGAAAACGTATTGAGTGACTGTTACATGTTACATGTTACAGTATTAGCTCATTTAATCCTGAAAACAGTACTGTAGGGAAAGAATTATTATGCCCATCTCACAGATAAGGAGTTAAACAGACTTGGCTCTTCATTATTTTCAACTGTGTGATCCTAGGCAAGTGATTTAACCTTTTTAGACCTCAGTTTCCTCATTGGCTAAAATGGAGACAGTAAAGTATGCAGGTCCTAGGGGTATTGTCTGGATTAAATTCAATAACAGACATTAAAGTTTTAGCCCAGCACCTGCCTTATGACAGTTTATACATACTGGCTTGCTATGTGCCAGGTACTGGCTGAGAAACTTAAATTTATCATCTCATTAAATCTTCACACAAACGTTATGGTAGGCACTCAATTGTTATGTTGTTCTTCCAAGTAATAACAAGCTTTATTAATTATTTTACTGTGGCTCAGAGAGATTCTTACTCATCCAAGATCAATAAACTAACAAGTGGCAGAACTGATATTCCAATTTAGCTTTATTTGAGGACAAAAGCCAGACACTTTTAAGAATATCTCACATTAGAAAATGATGGGAATACTCATAAATTACCTAAGCTATTTCATCTCCCTGTCTCTGATTTGGAGACCAATAAGAGAATAAGCCACTGCTAGGTATAGGATCACACTTTAAAAATCGTGACGTATTTAAAAAATGGAGAAAAATGAAAATGTGATGTGGATGGAAAGAATGTGTGTATGAAAACAATCAAGGTTGTAGCTGGAAGAGGGCCTACAATATCAGTGATACTTGAGCATCTATGATTGTGCCTAGTCTTTCAGTATGGCATTGAAATAAAGTGTATATTAACATGAGTGCATATGCCTGAGCATTGAGAATCTATGTAACATTATGTCTCATGTCTCATTAGACAGGAGACAAAGTGAGGCACATGAGAACATACAATCGCTTTATTAGTTTTAAATTCCACACCTAAGTTATAAACCAGATTTCTGCAACTATGTGCATGTGACACAATTATAAATATATAGGCAGCATCTAATGTACTTTTATTAGGTACCCCTGTGAATAAATCCACTATTTTTGGATGGAGACTTCTGCTTAGGGTGGAGGCATGAGGAAGAGAACCTTGATGATGAAAGAGCAAGAGATGTTTGCTCAATTACCACTGGGTTCATTTTAGAATTTAGGATTTTATTTTCCTAATGTGGTTTGCAAATTTAGGGACAGATGTGAACTTTGCTAGACGAGATTTTGAAGACTATGTTGGGGAAGGATTGAGCCAGGAGAAGAAATATGAACTTGGCATCTGACAAGGAATTTGAAAGAAAATGGAAATGTTTAGTGTGTTTTATTATTGTTGTTTTATTTTCTGTGTGGCATATGTGTTTCTGTCACCCATGAAATTGTCATCCAAATTTGCCTTTTGGGAGCTAATGCTTGAAAGAGTAATTGTTGTCTGTGTGTTTTTGTTTGGTTTGGTGGAAGGATAAAGAGGGCCCTACTTTAAGGTGGGGGAGAACACACTCACCTACGTATGACTACTTTTTCCAGCCTGCAAAAGCCATAGCCTTGAACCTGTTGTACTCTCAGTTTATAACTCTTTTCCGTAAATAATTATTTCTGTTTATACAAGACCTTTCCACCTCTGAGAATATGATACAATTTCCCTGAGCAGGTTAGTACAAATTAGGCAAAGTGTTGGGTCAGAAAACAAGTGACAACAAAACGTGGCATTATGATGAACTTAAATTGACCCTGATTGGATCTGGTGTATGTGGCCTCTTGGAGTGAATTCTGTCTTCATTTTGTACATGGACTGAAAGTTTGTGGGGCCCTTGTACTGCCCATATCTTTTTAAATTGGGAATCTCTGTACTGGTAACTGGAAACAAGTTTTACTCCTTTTTGGTGATTCCTCCTGCAGACATCAATTAAACTTGACTATAGCACTAACTTGCTTAGTTAAAGCAAGAAGAAAATTCCTTTGCTCTTGTACTCTCTGCTGGGGCCTCTGGTGGATGCTGAATGCCCTGTTGACCTCTGACAAAATCTGCAGCTGGTGAATTTGTTACCTATTCTCTCAGTTGGGTCGGGCCCAGTGGTCCTCCTCTGCTGCCTTAACCCTACCTGGGGTTGCTGGCATTGTAGGCCCCTCACATCTCTGCCATGTCATCCATGCAGCCTTAATCCAGCCTGCCTGCTTTATGACCTCATTCACCATGGCTGTCCCTCAGCAAGATTTCCACCCCTCTGGTCAGCTCTCTTCTGTGCCTTCTCTGGGGCACATTGGAGTTTCTGGATTTCTCTCTCGCACTTGAGAGCTTGGAGAGGAGAACAAGTGCTAATCTGACTGTCTGTCTGCCTAATCACAGCACACTTACTGTGTCTCTGTTATATCCTGGGGAGCATCTTTTTGGATATTATGTTTCCTTGTGAAGCTTGATCTCTTCTTGACTGTTCCCTGGAAAGCCAGGCAATTATTCCTTCTGCTCTAGGAAATGCCCAACCCTGTCATGAAATTTATCTGGGTTTTCTATCTCTTTGCCTCTTGGGCTCAAGTTCAGGGAAGTCTGACTGTACATTTCTGTCTTCATGTATCCTTGTTCCTCTCCCCCGAGCTTTCCTCCTTCCCTCCTTCCTCCACCCACTACACGCTACTTCACATTTCATCTCCCTTACTCCAGCTTTATTCTTGGCTTTATTCCATGGTGTATGGGGAGAGGGGTGGAAATAAAAGGATGTACTAACAAAAGATCATCAATTAGAAAACATTTAGCAAACATAGTTTACTTATTTCATGTTCAAAGCACATGAGAGAACTGAAAGATAAGAAAGGACAAGTTCATCATTCTCACAGACCTTACGAAAGTCTAGTTGGAAGATGTGCCCAGCGAACACTAAGAAAGACAAATGAGGGTAGACCATACAATATAAATGGGCAATGTTTTGAGAGATTTGGAGAGGGAGATGCCTAATGGAGGGTG
Source organism: Pan paniscus (assembly GCF_029289425.2). NCBI lineage: Eukaryota > Metazoa > Chordata > Mammalia > Primates > Hominidae > Pan > Pan paniscus. The sequence goes on along the minus strand of NC_073252.2, from coordinate 85,891,999 downwards.
AGAGTGGAGAATTTTTGAGGGAAGAAAGGAGAAGTCATAGACAGAAGGTGGAGAGAAACGGGTTGGACAAGGCAGAAAGAAAGGCGCGGTGACATGGTAGAATGACAGTGTAACCTTCTGTGCTGTGCAGTCATGTGTGGCAGGAGACACATCTGGAAGTCTGATCAGGTCTCAGGCTCTCTGGCCTCTGTATCGCCATCTTATCAGAAGAGAAAATGTAGGCAAATCTTTACCAACCCGATCACACTTTCTCTGCTAATCTCTTATCTCTAAGTAAATTGTTTGCTTGTCCAATTAAAAATTCCCACCCCAAACTGGCATAGTTGGATAGTTAGAACCTTTCTCTTCTGACTCATGAGGGAGAGAGAAATTTTAACTTAGTTTACTTTTATAGAGCTATTTGTGGGACTGTCTGGTTTGCCTGTGAATAATGGTTCTTTTCTTTCTTCGTTTCTCACCAGCCAGTGTGGTTTGTGATTTAATAGCCAGGCAGAACACTAAAATTAATACTTGGTAATATTTTAAGCCCAAATGAGGACAAGAGAGGGGGAAATTTTAAGTTATTAGTTTTTTTGTGTGGGAGCTTACTGTCTCCTTTGGAAAGCATATAGGCCAGGCAGAACCTCACCATTAGTTTTTTGTTTTTGTTTTTTTCAAATGAGCGTGAAAAAGGAAATGTCCGTGTTCCTGCTTTATTTTTCCTTTAAACACAAATCAATTCCTAGATGAGAAGATAGGGTTTAAAACCCAGTTCCTGGCACAATGAAGTGATGGCTTGCAGAGATCAATTTACTTAAAAAAAAAAAAGACACAATTCTGCTTCTTTTGTGAGTAAAGTTTTTTTGTGTGTGTCAATGGAAGAGAGATATGTTCTTTTTGTGTGTGTGTAGGTATTGGGGAGTTCAGGTAAAGAAAGACTGTAAAAAATAAGACTTACATAAAATAAGCAGGTGCACTTTACCAGAATAAGATTTGTGGCCACCTTATTTTCCCTTTTTCTTTAATGCCTTTGAAGGAAGCTAATTTTTTTTTTTCCTAAAAGAAAACAATTCTTCCTCTTGCAATAGTAGAACCAAGAAGAAATGGACACTTGACCACTCTTTGCTTTGGGGAGGAGCATTTATTTTTTCTAGTGTCTGCTAGGATATATTCAGATAATACAGAATATGCATTTTGGAAAGATGTGGGCCTGCACATATTTCCCATTATTGCCTCTGATGATGTACTATGTACAATCATGCTAATGGACTTGTCATAAAATTGAATAAATGATTGTAAGGAATATTTATTTTTTGTTATTTGTTTAGATTTGCTTTTCATTTCTACTGTTAAAATCCTTGATAGAATTTGGATCTGTGTCCCCACTCAAATATTATGTTGATTTGTAATCCCCAATGTTAGAGGGCCTGGTGGGAGGTTAACTGGATGATGCGGATGGATTTCCTTCCTGGTACTGTTGTTATGATAGTGAGTGAGTTTTTGTGAGATCTGGTTATTCAAAAATGTGTTGCAGCCAGGCACGGTGGCTCACGACTGTAATCCCAGCACTTTGGGAGGCCAAGGCAGGTGGATCACCTGAGGTCAGGAGTTCGAGACCAGCCTGGCCAACATGGTGAAACCCCATCTCTACTAAAAATACAAAAATTAGCTGGGTATGGTGGCAGGCACCTGTAATCACAGCTACTCAGGAGGCTGAGGCAGAGGAATTGCTGGAACCTGGAAGGCGGAGGTTGCAGTGAGCTGAGATCATGCCATTGCACTCTGACACGGGCTGACAACAGGGTGACTCCATCTCAAAAAAAAAAAAAAAAAAAATTCGTGTTGCACCCCCCGCCTCAACCTCTGGGTTCTGCTCCTTTCATGTAAGAGGCCTGCTCCTGCTTTGCTTCCTATCATGATTGTATGTTTCCTGAGACCTCCCCAGCCATGCTTCCTGTACAGCCTGCAGAACCATGAGCCAATTAAACCTCTTTTTCTTATAAATTACCCAGTCTCAGGTATTTCTTTATAGCAGTGTGAGAGCAAACTAATACAATCCTCCATCACTTAATATACGTTACTTGATTTCATCCTAGCAGCAATACAAAGCTTGGTATGATTGGGCTCATGCTGTTGTTGAAACCGAGGTTCAGAGTAGCTAAATGAAGGACAAAACTTGGATAGAATTCCAAGGCTTTTTAACTCTGAGCCACAAGCACTTCCTAGTTTCTTTATATCCTATTCTTCCCAAGACAACTATGTGTAGATAGTGGAGTCCTTAGTGACTATTTGTTCATAATAAAAATAATTTGGAATCTTTTAAGGTAGGAAAAAAATAAGTAAATCTACCCAAGATGCCTCCAGGAGCCTCCTGTTTAATATTCAAATAGTCCAGGCTCCCATCAAACATGACTATGGGAATCTGGTAATTTTATCAGATTCTTTTATTCTTGGTATTTCTGCTCTGACTGTTGTTGGTTTCCTTGGCCACTTTCCATACGCATACTCATTCTCTTACTATCAGATCACCAACTTTTCAGTCTTTCCTTCCTCCCTTGCAGATTTCCTCAAATGTGGACAAGAGCCCCTAAGTTCTTTTTAGAAAAACTTTTCAGAAGGCTCACAAATTACAGAGGGAAATTATAATGCAGTAAGGAAAGAAAACCATGAAACTCCACACATAATACCAGTAGATACAAATTCAAGATATTTGTAACATCTGCCGGCCTCCCACCTCCATAGAGGCCAACTATTTCTAGGCTCCTTGAGGGTGGCAGGCCAGGTACCATTCCAGATGGGTGTGCCTCTCTCTATCCCTGGATTGCAGGTTCCCCACTCCCAAGGGGATATGCCAGTCTATGCCCACTCCTGAGTTACCATCCTTGACCTCATCTTAATGATTGCTGAGTTGCAGAGCTCCCACCAAATACCACTTTCTACATGAAGACTTGGAGCTGGTTGCTCCTCATCCCCCAACCTCTTTCTCCAGCAGAAGGCTTGGCGTTCACTTGTGCTTAATCAAATGACTCATTCAGTTTTGTGCCAAATTCATCGTTTCCACAAAGAGAAAGTCTCCCACCTTCATAGAGCAAAAGAAAGCTACTGATACATTTATGTATGTCTCTTGCTTTCTTTACAAGTATAGGAATATTAAGGTCCAGGCTATAAGAACCTTAATACTCAAACACAGTTGAAAGCCTATTTTTGTTTGTTACTCCTTTAGGCAAGTTTAATACCTTAGCTGTAATAGCTTATGAAATGTTCAGATTATTTTCTTTTACTTTTGAGTAGAAGAGATGATGCTCTACTACATTTAAGTAAAAAGCAAATTATGATGTGGGATAGGATGGGTCCGTGGGGAGATTTGAAATATTTGCTGTCAGTGGGTACTTTGCAGAGGTCTTGGAGCTCTACCACCTATGGAACACTGAAACTTTTCTGTTGAAATGTTTTGTAAGTGATTGCTATTAGATATGTCTTCAGGATTTTGTTAAGAACTAGTTCACTTAGCTGGTTAGAACACTATGCTGTTTGTTTTGTTTGTTTGTTTGTTTCTTTTTGCCAGGCATGGTGGTGCACATCTGTGATCTCAGCTTCTCAGGCACAAGAATCACTTGAACCCAGGAGGCGGAGGTTGCAGTGAGCCAAGACTGCACCACTGTACTTCAGCCTGGGTGACAGAGAGAGACACTGTCTCAAAAAAAAATTCTATTATTATTTTTTCCCTCAGTCTAACCAGGTGAAAAAAATTTTTTTTTAATTTCCTTCCTTCCTTTCTTTCCTTCCTTCCTTCCTTCCTTCCTTCCTTCCTCCCTCCCTCCCTCCTCTCTCTTTCTTTTTCTTTCTTCCTTTCTTTCTCTCCTTTCCTTCTTTCTTTCTTTCTTCCTTTTTTTTTTTATGGAGACAAGTCTTGTTTTGTTGCCCAGGCTGGTCTCAAACTCCTGGCCTTAAGTAATCCTCCTGCCTTGGCCTCCCAAAGTGCTGGGGATTACAGGTGTAAGCCACCTCCTGGACCTCTATTTTTATTTTTTCTTCAACTTTTAAGTTCTGGGGTACATGTGCAGGATGTACAGGTTTGTTACATTGGTAAACGTGTACCATGGTGGTTTGCTGCACAGATCATCCCATTACCCAGGTGTTAAGTCCAGCACTCACTAGCTATTCTTCCTGAAGCTCTCCCTCCTCCCAACAGTGTGTGTTGTTCCCCACCATGTGTCCATGTGTTCTCACTGTAGATCACTACACTCTTAAAACAAATGTTCAAATGACATTTGGATGAGTAAGCTTAATTCTATGAATAGGCCACAGATTCTCCTTTTAAAATTTAAATTAAAAAATTAATACTATAGTTAGACTTCCTAAATTCAAACCAATTGTTTACTGTGTGACCTTGAATAAGTTACCTAATCTTTCTGTGCTAATTGACTGTAATATTGATAATATCTGCCTCACAGAATTGTTGACAAAGATTAAATGGAATTGTTAGTGTAAGGCCTTAGCCCAGTGCTTGATACACAATGCGTGTTCAATCAATGTTAACTATGATTATTAGTGTTAGTAATACTAGTAGTCGTTTTACCTAATAGGGGTCAATAAAAATGCAACTGTTGGGTAATCAATGATGTCACATACAGCAGAGTTAAGGTTTGAGTCTCTGGAGCCAATTGTTGGTTCTGCTACTTGCAAGTTGTTTGGCTTATGTAAACTACCTAGCTTCTCTATGTCTCAGTTTCCTAATTTTGCAAAATGGGGATGATAATGATACCTACCTCACAGTGTGTTTTGATGATTCAATGAGGTAATCCATGTAAAGAACTTGATGTAATGCAAGGTATAGAGTAAGCCCTCTATTCATTTTATCCTTCTGTTGTTATTATCGCTGTCTGACTTTTACTACTCTGAATAGTGACAATATCCTGAAAAGATTGCGTCTTCCAGGATATAGGGAAACATCTAAAAGTGTGCAGGGCTGAAGAACACTGGCAGGTCAAGAAGTCAAGGAAAGGTTATCTAATTAAAATTCTCAGAAAAATATTTTGCTGTAACCAAAAATGACAAGTATAGGCCAAAGACAAATTCTTGTGGAAGGTACCAGGGGAACTCTTCTAAATGTTCACACAAATAGTCAAGGATGTGGCTTATTGCCTCACCTGAAGGAAGGGTTTCCCTCCCCTCCAGGACTCCAGTTAGTTCTGTGTCACAGCCGTGTCACCCCCACCCCTTTCCTGCCCAATGCCACTTCCCGAGCTGGTGAGATTTTCCTCTGACAACTCCTAGGGATGCAATGACATTGTTGTTTTATAGCTTCACTAGGAGGAATGTGATGTGAAAAATAACTCCAGCTCAGGAAATTGGAGATTTGGCTTTTGGCCCTGATGTATCAGTTGACCTTGGGCAAGTCATTAATGTTTTGCTGTTTCAGTTCCATTAAGTGTAAAGTAGAATGAATAATGTCTACCCTTCCAAATGTGCAGGATCACTTTGAAGAATGAATATGTGCAGAAGCCATTGGAAAATTTCAAATACTTTTCCACATTTAAAATTGTATTATTTGCCTGGATAACATGGTTTAGTGTGATAAAAATAGCAGATGCTTGGAGATGGGAAGAAGACCTGAGATCTAATTTCATCTCCAATATCTGCTGACTTCATGACCTTAGGTAAATCCCTTACTTTTTCTAAATCTCAGTTTCCTCACTGGTGAAATAAATGTGATAATGATTATCTCATAAGACGTTCGTAAGTATTAAATGAAATGAAACTTCTATGAAATGCTGATTTTGATTTTTCTCTAATGAAAATATTTATGTTTTTTGTACTTTCTTCTCTTTATCATTTGGTTTATTAAAATATGTGTAGGTGTGACATGGAGTATTCCTTATTCTTTTTCCAGAACTATATACATGTGTGTGTCTACACACAAACATATATATATATATATATATAAACACATCATAGACATAAAAATATATTTATAAAACTGCTTTATGGATCTTGAGATTTATAATTTATGTATATATACTTATTAATATAGAAAGATTATTTAAATGTATATGTGTGTGATGTGTGTATTTGTATATGTGTATGAAATATCATACAGACATGACATATGATATATCTCACAATACAATATTTATGAATTTCTTTGGGTTTATCCCATATAGGGTTTAATCAGCCTCTTGATTCTGTAGTTCTATGTCTTTTGCCAAATGTGGGTTTTGTTTTTTTGTTTTTGCTTTAAATAAATACCTTAAAATCTGTTTATTAACACAAGTTATGGGAAGAGAGATCTTCTTAGAAGCACATTTTAAGCTATTAATTTGTGATGATAATTATGATGATTGGAAATATTAAAAAATTAGATTTTATATAATTCTGATTTTACTATTATTCATGATATCTCTCCCCAACCCCTTCCAACTGGTCTATACTTCTGTGATCTTGTTTTATAAATCTTCCCAAATCTTGGGATACCCAAATACCCAGATCTTCAGAAATATATCCACTTAAGAATGGTAAAAATATAACTACTAATAATGCAAGGGAGAAATACCAAAATGAAAATTCTTTTTTTCCTTCCTTCCACCCACCTACCTTCCATTCATCTTTCCAGCCTTCTTTCCTTTCTCTCATTCATCCTTCTATCTTTCCACCCATCCTACAAACATTTACTTAGGACCTACCGTATATCAAAGAAACAGAGCTGAACAAGATAGACACAGGCCTTGTCCTCAGGGCATTTACAGCATCTGCATGGAAGCAGAGGCATCCAGCAAACCTCAAGACTAGAAAGATATTCAAGAGTTCTTGTGACACAGAATACACACATACTCGGGGCCTCTTCTTGTTGTGCCAGAAACTGGGCAGTTATGAAACCAGCCAACTTCAAGAGTACCAGGCTGTACTTCAGAGTACACAGTGGAAAAATTTAGTGTGACAATTACAGACAACTCATGTTAATGCCAGGAGATCTGGATTCAATTCTGAATTTCTAGAAAGAGATGAACCCTACATACAAAAGGCACATATTAAGTGCTCATTTATTTTTGTGAAAGACTCAACAGAATACTCAATATTGTTGTGTTGCTTGATTTTAGTTGGCAAATTTGTATGGCTATTGACATTAGTTTTTAAAGAATACATAGTAAAAAATAATAGTACTACTGAAGATGGTAGCCAAGCTTGGAGATCTTCTAGGCATTCAGAAAGGGAACAGTTCTTCAGTACTACCTGTGAACATTAACACAGCTCTCGGCTGTTACAATTTATATATTCTCCACATGGTATGACTTCTTAGAAAATGAGTGACCATAATGGAAGCCAATATATTTTCAACAAATGCCAAATTTTTTTTTAAAGCCATTATTTGTCTCTCCTCTCCTTCTGAGATTTCAGCGACACACATTTAGATCTTTTTTAATAGTCTCACTCTTCCCCATGGTGCACCCCCCTTTTTTTCTATTTTCTTTCCATGATTCAGAATGAGTAATTTATATTGTTATATTTTCTAGTTCACTATTTTCTCTGTCTCCTCTATCCTGTTGTTGGGCTCATTCACCAAGGTTTTGATCTTGAAAATCTTATTTATCTTGAATAACCAAGGGTTATTGTATTTTTCAGTTCTAACATTTCATTTGGGTCTCCTTTATATCTTTATTTCTTTGTTGCAGCTTTCTATCTTCTTAAAATGTGTTTCAAGTGTGTTGGTAATTGCTCATTGAAGCATTTTTATCATGGCTGCTTTAAAATCTTTGTTAGATAATTGTAACACCTCTATCATCTCTATGTTGGCATTTATTGATTGCGTTTTTACTTTCATCTTGAAAGCTTGTTTCTTGGTATGATGAGTGAATTTTTATTGAAAACTGGACATTTTCATATTATTTTATGAGACTGAGACTTTTTCAAACTTTCTGTTTTAATTGGCATTTTTGATAGTTTAATTGTTTTTGTTTTGTTTTGTTTTAGCAGAGAAAACCTCTGCTCCTTACTGCCTGGTGGAGATGGAAGCCCAGATTCCCCATGTGGCCTCCATTGGACATTATATATAAAGTAAGCATAAGAAGACTCTGATAGGTGTTGGGGCTCCTCCTTAGTGCTGGACAGTCTGGCTCCCCATGTGGTCTCCACTGACACCACGGGTCAGTGGCATCATTACCACTGGGCAGTGGTGAAAGTCTTAACTCTCCACCAGGCCTCCTCTGAAGCCACCCCTGTAGGGCAGGGGAGGAGTGCCTCATTACTGCTGGGTGAGGGTAGTCCAAGTCCAGGCACCCTACACAACCTCCACTGACACTGTGAGAAGGGGTGTGCTGGGCTCTTTACATGCTGATGAATGAAAGTCCTGGATCCCTACTTAGTCTTCTTTGACCACACCTAGTGAAGGGAGTGTGTTATCTGGTGACACCTCTCTCCAGGGTGCAAGTCTTGGCTCTCCACGGAGCCTTTGTTGGTATTCATAGGAAGAGGGTGACAGTTGTTCTCTGGTATTTAATTGGAGTAAGCAGTTATTGGCAAAAGTTTTCTGTCTCGGCCGGGTGTGGTGGCTTACACCTGTAATCCCAGCACTTTGGGAAGCCAACTGGGGAGAAGCACTTGAGCCTAGGAGTTTGAGACCAACCTGGGCAACATAGTGAGACCTCATCTCTACAAAAAAAAAAAAAAATTAAAAATTAGCCAGGCATCGTGGTGAGCACCTGTTTGTACCAGCTACTGAGGAGGCTGAGGTGGGAGGGTCACTTCAGCCTGAAAGGTTGAGGCTGCAGTAAGCGATGATCACACCACTGCACTCCAGTCTGGGTGACAGAGCAAGACCTTGTCTCAGAAAAAAAAAAAAAAAAAAAAAATCTGTCTTGCTAGATATCCCCTTCCCTCATCCTTAGTTGAGAGAGCAGACTTTCGTTGGGAGTTACGAGTTATGAGTCTGTGCTTGTCTGCATTTCTGGGTTGCTGGCTTTTTCGACTACAAGTCTGGTATATGTAAGACAAAAAGAAAACGGAGGGAACTCATCACCATGTTGTGTCTCATATCCCAATTTCCCTAGCCTGTCTTCCTGATTCTCTCTGTCAGTCTCCTTATGTTTGTTTTATAGATAATGTGCAAGGTGCCTAGGTGTTTGTACTGGGAGGAGTGGGGAAAAGTACACTGACTCCATCTTCCCAGAAATGAATAGCCCATGCATTAATTTTTTCAAATAAAAGCTCCTTGAAAGTGTTCAAAAATACAGTTTACTCATCCATTCTATCCTTTTTTACTTAGTTTTTCCCTTGACCCAAAGTATTTCTAATATGATTGAGAGGAGGTTCCCAAGTCCAAAATGTGCTCTTAGGATGTTAATAAATACTGCAAATAAAAGGATAGGTAAGTTTGGGAAATGTTGTACTAAACAGTTTACTGCAGATTTTTAGAGTGCTTTTTATATGTTAATATGTGTTATAACATTTCCAGGTAATAGATTTTAGACCAGTGGAATACAACAATGGATTTAGAAGGGCAGGCAGGCAGTAGTTTACAGAGTAAAGAGGTAGCTAGATTAATTATCATTTTTAAAATGTTTGGCATCAAGATTGAAATAATGTTTTTGCCCCACCCAATGCATGAAAAAGTAAAAAACTAAATAAAAATTCTGTTGTTACACCAGAATTTACCATTTCTGTTTGCATTCCATGTTCTTGTCCTTTGGAATATACATATTTATAACACATTCCGGGCTCTAACCTTAAGACTTCTAAATGAACTTTATACATATTTAATAAAATAGAGAAGTTGAAGGAGTAATATGATGATTAAATGGAAATTAAAGGTGCATTTGAAGGTCACTCATGTTGTGTTTTCAATTAAAAAACCAACAAGAAGAAACAGTGAATGCTCTGCTAACCCTGTAGAGAGACACAACTTTAAGGCTTCTGATAAACGAATCAGTCTTGGCTTTGGCTGCAGTAAAGAGTTAATTAATAAATAAGACTGGCCAGAAGTAACCCAATGTATTGTGTATTTAAAGCGCAGTTTCTTGTAGCGATATGTTTGAATAGCTGGGCAAGGAAAATAATATGTTTTCTTTCCTCTGGTACAAGCTGGAGGGGGGTAGAAGATGCACAAAGTGGAAGAGGAAAAGAGGACCCTCTAAGGAAGGATGTGGTAAGATGGTGTAACCAAAGCAAATTCCATGTGAAGGAAATGACAAATTCTACATTGTCCACAAGAGCATCCATTTGTCTGGGCCAAAGATTACACGTTTGTGTTGGAGCACTATACATGCCCCTTTCTGAGTTCAAAAACATTTTGAAAGCTAAAGAGAACTGTCAGTTCCCTCCACTAAATTACAGCTTTTGTTTGGCTTATGAACCCACTTGTAAGTATGTTTTCCATACCATCTGGCTCTTGTTCTTACTCTTGCCTAAAATCACAGGCAGAGGGCTTGGAAGTGAGCCTCCAGTAATTTAGTGAACTTGTGGCCATTGTGTAGGAGCATTCAAATTTTCTAAAACCATCCTCTTTAAGTGGATCTTAGCAGTTAGTAAGAAATATTCTATGACATCTTAATGCAAACTTTTTCTGTTTTTAAATGTTTGATTATGGAAAATTTCAAACATATAGAAAATATAGAGCATAGAACAATGGACTTCCATATACCTTGCAAGCAGCTTCAACAATCATCAGCTTTAGTACAATCTTGTTGCTTTCATTTCTGGACCTACCTGAACTCCCACCCAGGTTACTTTGAAGCATATCCTAAACATTGTAGCATTTCATTTATTAATAGTTCATTATGTATTTCTAAAAGGTAAGGGCTTCTTAAATAAATACAATGCCATTATCACACCTGAAAATAATAATTTCCTGAATTAACCAATCAATGTTAAATTTCCTTAATTATCTTATATTTTATTTTTACTGTTTGTTTGAATCAAGATCCAAAGACAGTTTGATCCTTGAACAACACAACTTGAACTGTGTGGGTCCACTTATACATGGATTTCCTTCTTCCTCTACCACTCTGGAGATAGCAAGACCAACCCTTCCTTTTCCTTCTCCTCAACCTACTCAACATGAAGATGATGATCCACTTTTTTAATGATGATCCACTTCAAGTTAATGAACAAGAAATATATTTTACCTTCCTTATGATTTTCTTAATAACATTTTATTGTCTCTAGCTTACTTTATTGTAAGAGTACAGTATATAATACATATAACATACAAAATATGTGTTAATCAATTGACAAGGTTTCCAGTCAATAATAGGCTATTAGTAGTTACATTTTGGGGCAGTTAAAAGGTATGCATGGGTATTTGGCTGAACTGGGAGTTGCCACACTTAATCCCCATGTTGTTCAAGGGTTAACTGGGCTAAGATAATTCCTCTGTAAATCTCTTTTAATCTATAGGTTCTCTCTCTCTTCTTTCTGGTTTTGCAGTTTGTTGAAGAAATGGGTCATTTGTCAGATTTTTCTGATTGCGTCTTAGTAATACTGTCAAAAGGTCAAATTTAGATAAGACGTTTTGTGCATGACTATTTCGTAGGTGGTTTTGTATAGATTCATCAAGAGGTACATGATGTCTGGCTGTCTCTTTTGTGAGTTTAAGAGGCATTAATGACAGTTGTCTAGATCTATTAATTCATTAGAGTTGCAGAATGGTCATATTATATTTAGCTCATTGACTTTCATCTCCCTTTGGCAATAGAATGGCTTACACTCCATTCTTCCTTGTCCTAACAAGAATCAGGGCCCTATTCATATTTGACTAGTCCCTAAGGAATTCTCAAATTTTCACAAATCTTCAAATACAATTTTGAATTCATTCAAGATTTTTACCAAGAAGTTTCCTGACACTTCTACATGGGTTTAGAATTATTGTTATGGAATATAAGAACCAAAGTATTGTATTTCTTTTTAATATGTGATGCATTAATATTTTTAATTCAACTATTATTGTAAGCAGAAAAACAATGTAAAGGTTATTGGTTGGAGAAAGAGTTGAAATTTCTTAAAAATATTTATTTGGCAATCTCTCAATATCAAAAATGCAGAAATCTATATGAGCAAGAAATTCCACTTCTAAGAAATTTACTCCATAGACATATTTTTATAAATGTCCAAGAATATATAAACAAAATGTTTATTATAATACTATTTATAATTTTAAAAATAGGAAAAAGTAACTCCTCAATTTCTTTTAGCAGAAAACGGACTAAATAAATGATTTTATATTTGTATGATGACCTACTCTACAATTTTCACAAAGTATTAAGTAAATGTTTATGTACTCATATAGGGAGGTCACAGTCTATGAACTCTCAGCTTTTGTGGACAGGTAGGAAATGAAATTCTATTACTGTGAATTGTATATAATTCTATAATTTTTATAAAAAGTATATTACTTTTTAGACAAAAAGTAAAATATAATAAAAATAATCTATAGCTTTAGGTAAGATGGGAAAAAATTTTATGTGAGTTCAATATTTCTGTAAGGACATTTAATTCACATGCAAGATCTTATCACTAGCAATTGTTAAGTCATGAGGGATAGTCTCATTCTTAATGCTGAAGGCAATCAACCACTGACAATGGGCGGCAATTAGGAACTTTAGCTTCTTGGATCAATGATCCATGTCAATGAAAAGGAGCTGAAAACACTAGATATGATACTATGTAAGGGATACAGGGACAAATTAGTTCTAGCTAGGGAATGATCTGAGACTACCTGGCAGTGGCAGAGTTGGAAAGATGGGAGCTGGACTTTGATACATTGGGATAGGTGGGAGAGGTGAGACTGGCAGTCCAGACAAAGATGACAGGATGTAAAGGTGTGCTTGGGTAAAGGTGTAAAGACTATTTTGGTTGGGGTGAAGGGTTTATGTAGGGGAGAAAGGCAGGAAAGGATAGAAAGCTACATCTGGACCTTGAAGCCTGGTGTGGGGATATGGATTTGTAGGCAATGAGAAGTCACTAAAAATATGCAGGATTGATCAGTAAAGGAGAGACATATTGAACTGCACAGGGTCAGGGAAGACTAATCTGTAATATTTTAGAAGACTATGGGCTTGAAATCAAGAAGAGAAATCATCCCTTCTTATACTTTTAACTGAAGAGTTTAATAACTGCCTGCCTCAGGAAAACAGTGAGAACACTTTGCCTTTTGCTTATTACACTAATTGGTTATTTTAATGAACTCAATTTTGTCACCCAGCACCTCTAGCTGTAATTTTTTCCACTGGAGCAAGAAGAAATATCAGCTGACCATTTTATTCATCACAGTGGTGTTGTTAGCTTTCCACCTTCCTAATGAAATTCTTCAGTCAGCTGCGAAAATAGCAGGAAGCTAGTTATATTTAGCAAAGGAAAGAGCAACAAGTTGAAGCAATATGCAGGGAAGGGGAAAAATAGAAGCACCAAGTCTTATGATTAGTTCAACCAACAGTATTGCTTATGATTTTCCAGATTTTTGTAACTGGCAAAAGCAGTGTTTTTTTTTTTAATAAAAGTAAAGCCTACAGGTTCCTTCACTATTATGTCTAAATAAAATATTTCATTCATACAAGAAGCAGGGTATTTTTAGATTTCAAAGGAATGATAGAATAATGTACCTTTTGAAATAGACCAGTAGTAAGCATATCATACTGTTATTCAGTGCTTTCTTTCTGATTAAAAACACCGCAGAGCTAAAAATTGGCAGAATAACTATTCTCAGTCAACTTCTCACAAGACTTCAACTTTCTCATAATCCTGTATTAAATTATCTCCATTTCTGTGAATTCCAGAAACTTCACCCAAGTTAATAGTTTTCAACCGTGGTCCACAACACTTAATGAGGCATGTAATATAAAATTTCCACTTACAAGGGCTGCCCTCTACATAAGTAGACAATGTCCAGTCCTAATGCATATCAGCTCTTCAGATTTTTTAAGTCACTGCCACTGTTCCTCTGGTCTTCTCTTTTACAAGGAAAGCAGCCTCACTGCCTTCATTCTTCCTCACTCTTAACTTTCCAGCCTATTGAGGTGCAGGTACAATCTAATCAGAGTATATCTTTAATGGCCTATGATAATTTCTAGGCTTGTAATATCATTTCTCACCTTTGGTTCATATTGAGTTTATGGTCAACTCAACTTCCTAGACTTGAAATTAAAGGGCACCGTTGTAGCGTGTCTTCCTGTTTAATTAGAAGAACATTGTTCTGATGTCCTTCTAGGGAATCTGTTTTGTGAATATGAGACCTGTTGACCCTTCAACTCTTCTTTCACATTAGGCATGTACAGAAAAATGTTTGCTTAAACTTTCAAGGAAGTTATCTTTCTTTTGTATTTGTAATTTTACTCCAGTCTCTGAAGTAAATAAATTAAAAAAGAAAAGAATGGAAAGGCTTGGCCAGGCGTGGTGGCTCACGCCTGTAATCCCAGCACTTTGGGAGGCCGAGATGGGCAGATCATGAGGTCAGGAGTTAGAGACCAGCCTGACCAATATGATGAAACCCTGTCTCTACTAAAAATACAAAAATGAGCTGGGCATGGTGGCATGCGCCTGTAGTCTCAGCTACTTGGGAGGCTGAGGCAGAAGAATCACTTGAACCCAGGAGGCGGAGGTTGCAGTGAGCCGAGATTGTGCCACTGCACTCCAGCCTGGGTGACAGAGCAAGATTCCATCTCAAAAAAAAAAAAAAAAAAAAAAAGAATGGAAAGGCTCTATATTTACCCCAAGGCCAGTTAATTTCTTAGTTGACTCATTGACTAGCCAACACTATTGGCTTTCCAGCTCATACCTAGTTTGTCTAGGTATTAATACTTACAAGAATCTTTCAGAATCATTTCAGAAACACACGTATACTATATTTAACTGCAAGACATCCTCCCTAGCACTGGAGCTCTTATTTTTCTAAATCATTTCCTCTTTGGTGGGCTGCTGTAGTTATCAACTTCAGAAGTTCCCCGAAAACTTGATCAAAGGAGGATAAATCGAAAAATCAAATAATTCTTACTCACTAGCCCCATTCTCCCTATTACTCTTGTCAAGCCTCTGGATGTCACCAGGGGACAATTATTAATAGAAAATTATCTTCCTGGATAATATAAAACATAAATCTTTCTTTAAGATGTTTCTTTTCTTTAAATACCCTAGCACAAAGTGACAGCAAAATTTGGCAGGAAAAATTGGAATAAATCTTGAACCTTCTTATAATAGACTTAAATTATATTTGCGTACCATTGGTAATGCTAGTGTTCATTTTAATATGTAAACCTCTTACTTCCTTTGAGACATTTTTTCAGTGTTTACATAATTATAACTGGGTGTTTTGAAGTATCCATCAGGAAGGATTTGTGTCATATTTTCACATGTGTCTAAGCCCAAATCCTAAATTCACTACTACTATATTTAAAAAGGGAGGGAATTTTGTGGATCCTAAGGGAATGCCAGAGTGGCATCCACAGACTATGCAGTATATAATTCTTCTCCAATGTATAAACAACAGAAGTCATCAGAATTTTCAAGTGCTTCATTGCCCTTTAATGTCCCAGGTCCAGTCAAGAGTTGCATTCATGATAAACTCAACATACTCAGTAACCCCTAACTCACTCTTCCCAGCAGGGCCTTATCCTGGCTTAGACCGGCTTGTGCTAGTGCTTTTTCACACAGGTGACTGTGAAGAGCAAGTGGTATCAAGTCTCAGATCTCATCCTAGAAAGCTCTCCCTGGTCATCTTCACTCTCAGCAATATCTGCTTTCCTTGAACAGTTGGCCCGGCATTGGCCAGTTAGCCGTACACTACTCTGTGTTACATCTCATGTTGTCTCAAGATATGACTCACTGTGATGAAGAAGTGTACATGCCTTTGTTTTGGTTCCCCGAGATGTTAACTTCTTGAGCAACTTCACCCTGTTAGTCTCCCACAGTTTTTAGGTATTCAATGGATAATCATTGATTTAACTCTTTCTGGTATTATTTAGACCCTGTTTATTTTGCCATCAGCTCTATTATTATCATTTTTTAAATAAATAATTTCATTTTTAACTGTACAAATCATTTGTTTAAAGTGCTTTCATAAAATGCATTTTTCTTATAATACATGATTATATTCTTCCTTTCGGGAGTAATCTTGTTATACCTCTAAGTAGAACAATGTAAGTTTTGTGATCTAAAGAAACTTTTTCGCTGTTTTCCTACATCAGTTTGGAATACTGATTCCTGATTTATAAAGGCAGAGCAAGTCAAGAGTGCTTGTTTTCATAAGACATTTTCACTCTAAGTGGCACTTTCAAAAACACCATGATCCTATGATTTTGGGTTCTCATATTTATTTTAAGTTACTCTTTGGGGAAAATCCATAGTGTAGTCATAAAATCAAGTCCTCGTCTAAGATAAATTTTGACTAGTTTTGGAGATATTAATTCAGTCACAAATAATTTCCCCTTTTTCTGCTCCTCAACCTATTTTACATTATCCTTTCCCTTTACAAGTTATAAAAAAAAATAATTGGCAGGCTGGGCGCAGTAGTGGCTCATGCTTGTAATCCCAGCACTTTGGGAGACTGAGGTGGGTGGATCACTTGAGGTCAGGAGTTTGAGACCAGCCTGGCCAACATGGTGAAACCCTGTCTCTACTAAAAATATAAAATTTAACCAGGCATGGGGGTGCACACCTGTAATCCCACCTACTTGGGAGGCTGAAGCAGGAGAATAGCTTGAACCTGGGAGATGGAGGTTGCAGTGAACCGAGATCGTGTCACTGCACTCCAGCCTGGGCAAAAAGAGCAAGACTCCATCTCAAAAAAAAAAAAAAAAAAAATTGCAAAAGAAATTATTAGTTAAGATTTTCCTGCTTCTCTATGAAGGTTCACTACTTTGAGTCTCTGGAGTAAACTGACAGTAGACAGATTATTAGGGGAAAAGGCATACAGGTTTACGATGTGCATATGCATGGCAGCCTCATAAAATATGACTCAAAGAAGAATAAGATGACTGAAGTTTTTATATCATACAGAGAGGAATAGGGGCTGGGGCTCCTGGAGGGTGAGGGTGACAAGCTATGAGAGAGTGAGGGTGACAAGCTATGAGAGAGTGAGGGGAAGAAATGTGCTAAAACCAAAGGTTTGTCTTATTATGTAGATGAAGTCTCTCAGGTAGCAGCCCTCTGAAGAATAGATTGTAGCCTGCGGTAAAAGTCTCTCTGAGCAACGTGTTAGACCTTTAGTCTCTTTTCCTGTGAGCTAACCTCCGCTGGCTGATGACTGTGTTCCTTGTAAAGGAACTTCTCATAGTCAGATAAGGGAAGATAAGAGAAAGCCCTCCCAGCATTTGCTACTCCCAGGTGCTGTTAGTTTGAAGTCCAAAACAGTGTATTTTGGGATATTGTTTTCTGAGCCCCCAAAAATGAAATAAGAACATTAAATTAAAGAACATAGTTAAGAACAATATACAAGGTATTTACTAGATGCTATATAGTGAATACAAAGATATTAAAGATGCTCTTTGTCCTCTGAGTTTCCAGTCTCCAAGAATAGTTAATGTTAGTGGGGAGAGATATTGGGTACGAGTGGTGGGCTAGGGATTATGAAAAGGCAGAGTAGGGGTGCTTGAATGACCTCTTCTCATGATTTTTGGGGCATTAGGGAATGCCTTTATTCCGGGTCATCTTCCTGCCTGCTTTATATGATGCCTGAACTACTAGTAAGACTTAATTCTCATAGGGGAGTATTTTTCTCTTTTCTTTTTTAAGGAGATTTTCTTTAAAATGCAAATAATTCCCAGAGGAGAAATACATCAGTTTTGTAGGATTAGTTCTTCACATATAAGAATTATGCCAGATTAGCTGTTTTTATTTCACAAATGGGGGTGAGATACTGAATGTTTAGGAGTTTACTGGGTGCAGGAGTAAGAATGAGTTTTAAATAAAGTGTTGAGGGGTACTAATTATCCAGGGGTAACAAGAGGAGAAGACAGAAGGTAAGAAGGAGAGCTATATTATGCCATTTTGCTTAAGACTAACACTGGCTACAGTGGTACACCCAAATGCCCAAATATATATATAGAAACGGAATAGAACTAGAATTTTCATGAAAAATACTTGCAGTTTGCTGGCGTTGCTCACCTGTCAGTTCCTGCTCCTCTCTTCTTATCCTGCCTGTGTTGGAGACCATGCATTCTCAGCTGGGATGATACTGCTCCCAAGAAGGAGGACTGGTTCTTGAGGGGTGAAAAAATTATACTATTTTTATGTCTAAAACACAGATATACATATAGCACATAAGCAAATATATGGTATATCTGTGGGAGGGAGTTACAAAGTCTTCTTAGGAAAGGCAATAATGAAAAGAAGGTTGAGAAACATTGATGTAGACCAGGTTAATTGGGAAGGCAAAAATCTGAGAAGATATAGTTGGGGAAAAGTCACAAATAAAAGGCCAGATTTACTATGTATGGAAAAAAAATTAGGAGAGACAGAAAGGGGATAGTAAATCAGTAGGCTTCAGGGAAAACATTTATGGTTGGTGACAAGAAAGATCTCAGGGAGTCATGGGGAGAGAAATTGAGTGCAAGAGGAAGGGGAAAGGAAATTTCAAAACATATATTACTGTGGATTGTTTATAGAATTCCCATTGACACTGGTCAAAGGAGGCAAGTAAGGATTAGAACTACACATGACTAGTTTTGACTTCTAAACTTCAGTGGTGGCATCAAAAAAGTCAATTCTTTGAGAAGAATAATCAGTGTTTTCTCAGTCTTATGTAAAATGCAACAACAAAAAAATGCAGCTATTATAGGCTCTTTAGTACCCCTCCAATAATATAACTCCCTAAGCCCATATTATTTAGAAGCCACTACAGATGATTGTGTTCCTTTGAAAGCAGCACCTAGACACTGGGCTTCATGAACCCTGGACTTTATTTGGGTTATGGAGTTTATTTAATTAATCTAGAAGACATCTAAGCTGACTGGTCTATAGGAGTGCTTCAGTTCTTAAGAGCTGCCTCAAAAGAATATTAACATTGTCCTTTGCGCATCTTTGAACACCCACCTACATGAATGCCACCAGTCTAGAAAAGTCCAAAGACTTGTGTCAGAATATCTACAAAGGAACCAGGCATCCTACACATTTCATTGGCCTTCCAAAGGAGCTATATCTTCTAATGATGGAGAGTAGAGAAATGATTTTTCAGGTATCATGCTGCAAATTAATGTCATTCTTGGGAAATAGGTGAGGTCTACCTTGTTCCATTCACCAGCTTGAAATAGCAGGAATATAAATCAGAGAAAATGGCTGAGGTGAGTCTCAATCATTTTAGAGGTTTATTTTGCCAAGGTTGAGGACAAGAAAAGGAACACAAAATCACAGGATCATCTGTGATCCATGCTTTTTCCAAGGAGGTTTGGGACTTCAATATTTAAAGGGGAAAGAATGGGCAGTAGGGAAAAGAGAAAGGAAAAAGGCAGCCGGCGGGAGGGTGTCAGGGGGAATAGATAAAAGGGGCAAGCTGTTGCATTCTTTTGAGGCTTTGATCATCAGTCACTGAATCCACATTTTACATGTGAAAGGAGGGGTTACAGAAATAGTCAATTGTGCATTGCTCAGTGACTCTGCATTTTTACATGAGGTAAAGTAAACACAGAGGAAGAAGTCAAATACTATTTGTCTCAGGCAAGGGGAGGGATGACTTGCAGTCCTGTTCTTTGACCCTTACCTGTGAAGATAACCTGTTAGTTTCACATTGTCAGGGTGAAATTCAACAGAACTGTTTTAGGGTAAAGATCTTGAGGCCCACAGGAAATTCCTTCATGAGGAAATTGTGTGGGAGGCCTCCTGGGGAGGTAGGTGGCCTTCTATCTTTGTTGCTATTTAGGGATAAAATGGGAGGCAGTTCTGTGTGGTTCAGTTCCCAAGGTTGACTTTTCCTTTTGGCATAGTGAGTTTGGGGTCCTCAGATTTTTATTTTTCTTCCACAGGATTCTCCCTGAAATGAACAACAATATGGTCCATTTCCCACTGTCAAGGATGTCCTCAAAAATCACTCATTGTATTGTGCATAAAGTCTTTTGGCTGCCAGAGAAAGTTTATTACACTGTACCAACGACAGTGAGGTTGTTTGTTAAATGGATTACAATACAAATAACTAAGTTATACTTTTCAAAAATAATGCAGACCGCATAGGTCAGAAAGGCATAGAGCTTTTGCATTAAATTAGGAGCACAAGTATTCCCATTCATATAATAAGCAATCCCTTACCAATGATAAATGCCCAAATCACCAGAATCAATTATGTAAGTTAAAGGAACAAAACATGGTTAGAACTTTCAAATGCAATTGAGTGCTTCCCTGCTACCCTTAAGTTGGCATCTGAGTGCTGGGAAGGTTTGAGGGAGAGAAGAGAGAAAAAGGAACAACATCACGGTCAAGGGCAGACAGGCACTTCCCAGAGGTAGTTTGGAAATAGTCCAAATTTTGTGGTTAAAAATAAACAAGGCTTTCTGTAAATTTCTTTTTCCCCATTGTAAGTTGTCTGACGTGATCATGACCTTGTTGGCAAATTCTGTTTTCATTGTGACTGGAAAACCTTTTACCTCAAGCTCACTTTGGGGAAAATTTAGTCCTTACGGTTCTAATTTCTTCCTTTACCAGTTTGCTGTCTTTTTTCTCCCCTGTCTGAGGAACTTCTTGGAAAGTTCAACTCATTTGTCTAAGGGTTTCTTCCTCAGGGTCATTCTGAAATTTCATTGTATTATATCAATTTCATTTGATATACTTAGGTTTAATCAATAGAGAATGATATTTATTGGGAGGGAAACAGCAATGACTAAAGCAAAATATAGTTGGTACAACCTGAATTCAGATGGTATCAACATGACTGGAGTAGTGACGGAAGAATTTTATGGAAGTAAAAAGAATACTTCATATCTTAGAACTTGATTTCATAGTATCCCCACTTTCTCCTAATACTGTTGAGTAGTTAATATCAATTAAAATAAAGTTTGTTTTATTTTGAAGCTCTTTCGAGAACTTCCAAAAGTATCTCAAAGTGATTTAAGAAAATCTGTGATGTGCTGTAACTAGAAATTAATGATTAGAAATACAGTAACTTCACTCAAAACCTCTCATTATTAGCATATACACTGGAGGTAGGTAGGAAAGTGTGTCAATGTCAAAAGTTACATTTAAAATTGACCGCAATTTTTTTGGGGGGGTGGGAGGAAGAGGTAAAATTTACAGATAGTCTCTACACATTGTTTTCTCATATTACGATGTATAGTTAAGCTTTATTCAGCACATAATTGAGACAGCCAGGTGAGAAGGTGTCCCCAGAGAATCTCCAACCAGCCTGCCCACTGGGAGGAGTGTGCACTGGGGTGGAACCACAGAAGTCTGTGCCATTTGCAGTGGGGAGGAGCCTGGCCCCTCCTCTTCCTGGGTGGAATTTGGGATTCAATCTGTGGGGTGGGAAGCTTATACTAGGAGGACTCTCACTCTGTTTTTTTTCTCCTTTTTGCCCAGTAAATCCCATTATTCTCACCCTTCAAATTGTCTGCAAGCCTACTTCTGTGGCCAAATGACAGGGACCCTGCCTTTAGCTGAATTAAGGAAAAGTCCCGCAACGTGATTATAATAGTCCCAGACCTACTGAGATACAAAAGAACTAAGTGGTTTCCTGCCAGGGAGAAAATTACCACAGAAAAGGTAATGAGAGGTGACAGCCTCCTGGCAGCCCTCGCTGGCTCTGGACACCTCCTCGGCCTAGGCGCCCACTCTGGCTGCGCTTGAGGGGCCCTTCAGGCCACTTCTTGCAGGGCTTCCCCACCGTGGGAGCCCCTCTCTGGGCTGGCCGAGGCCGGACCCGGCTCCCTCAGCTTGCGGGGAGGTGTGGAGGGAGAGGCGCGGGTGGGAACCGGGCTGCGCGCGGTGCTTGTGGGCCAGCGCGAGTTCTGGGTGGGCGTGGGCTCGGCGGGCCCCGCACTCGGAGCAGCCGGCCAGTGCTGCCGGCCAGGTGAGTGAGGGGCTTAGCACCCAGGCCAGCAGCTGCAGAGGGTGCGCCGGGTCCCCCAGCAGTGCCAGATCCCCGGCGCTGCGCTGGAATTCTCGCCGGGCCTCAGCTGCCTCCCGGCGGGGCAGGGGTCCGGACCTGCAGCCCGCCATGCCTGAGCCTCCCTCCCGCCCCCCACCACCGTGGGCTCCTGCGCGGCCCCAGGAGCGCTGCCCCCTGCTCCGCAGCGCCCGGTCCCTTCCACAGCTCAAGGGCTGAGGAGTGCGGGCGCATGGTGCGGGACTGGCGGGCAGCTCCACCTGCTGTCCGGTGTGGGATCCACTAGGTGAAGCCAGCTAGGCTCCTGAGTCGAGTGGGGACTTGGAGAACCTTTATGTCTAGCTAAGGGATTGTAAATATACCAATCAGCACTCGGTGTCTAGCTCAGGGTTTGTGAACAAACCAATCAACACCCTGTGTCTAGCTCAAGGTTTGTTACTGCACCAATCAGTGCTCTGTGTCTAGCTAATCCAGTGGGGACTTGGAGAACCTTTATGTCTAGCTAAGGGATTGTAAGTACACCAATCAGCACTCTGTGTCTAGCTCAAGGTTTGTAAGTGCACCAATCAGCACCCTGTGTCTAGCTCAAGGTTTGTAAATGCACCTATCAGTGCTCTGTGTCTAGCTAATCAAGTGGGGACTTGAAGAACTTTTGTGTCTAGCTCAGGGATTGTGAAAGCAACAATCAGCACCCTGTCAAAATGGACCAATCAGCTCTCTGTAAAACAGATGAATCAGCTCTCTGTAAAATGGACCAATCAGCAGGATGTGGGTGGGACCAGATAAGGGAATAAAAGCAGGCTGCCCCAGCCAGCAGTGGCAACCCCTCTCGGGTCCCCTTCCGCACTGTGGAAGCTTTGTTCTTTTGCTCTTTGCAATAAATCTTGCTGCTGCTCAGTCTTTGGGTCTGCACTGTCTTTATGAGCTGTAACACTCATTGCAAAGGTGTGCAGCTTCACTCCTGAGCCAGCGAGACCACGAACCCACCAGAAGGAAGAAACTCCGAATACATCCGAACATCAGAAGGAACAAACTCCGGACACGCGGACTTTACGAACTGTGACACTCACCGCGAGGGTCCGCGGCTTCATTCTTGAAGTCAGTGAGACCAAGAACCCCCCAATTCCGGACACAGTAAGACAGCACTCCTGTGGAACTGCTTCATGGAATTTAAGAAACTTGGTTTCAGAGCTGGTAGACTCCTTTAAATCACCAATGTGTTTTAGCAGAAACCTACAACACACTGAGAATATCAATGAACCTCAAGATGTTTAATAGCCAGTATTTTTGTGACTGTCCCTTGAATTAGACATGGTAGCCACAGGAAGCAAAGGAAGTGAGGTGGGGCAGAGAGTGGGTGGGGATGAGGCTAGTTTTGCCCCACTGTGTTTCCATGAAGTTTTGTATAAAGTGGACTTTATGGTGTTTGCTGAAACCCATCTGCAGGGGAAAGGTTTGTTTGAACTTGAAGTAAAATAAGCTACCAGCTCCTGCACTTCCTGGCCTGCCTCAGTGAGCCAGCCAGGAAGGGGTTATCCCCAGGCACTTCTCTCCCTCTGACCCCACTGCAGAGGTACTGCTTGTGCTGCCCTAATGAATACACTCTTCCTCGCCTCCTGAATTTGCTCTTTTACCTAAACGGAAACAAATACTGAAAATATAAGACGTGTTATTGCAAAAAGGAGGAGTAAAGACAGAGTCTGTGACTTTCCCACACATCAGTGGAAGCTGGTGTTTTTTGAATAGAAGTCATCTCTGTATGGCTGGCTGTCACACAGAACCTCCCACACAGAAGGGACCCACACTGGGTTTCTTTCTCCTGTCTTACCATCCTGGGATTCTTACTGATTATCGTTAAACTTACAGTTTATAAATGAAGTCTGATGGGACACTGGAGCATGGGCTTGAGCAGATGAAATATGTGGAAGCAAGGAAGGAGCTTTGTAGTTTAGCACTTAATAGCACTTCCCCCTGCTTTTTGAAGAAGAGATGCTGCATTTTCATTGGTACTGGGCTTCACGAATTGTCTAACTAGTCCGGTGTCTCTGTGGATCTCTACTGTTTTTTATTCTACTAACAACAGCATACTTGTATTAGTCAGGGTTCTCCAGAGACACAGAACGAATAGAATATATACAGATATACAAGAAGAGACTTGTTATGGGAATTGGCTCATGTGATGATGGAGGTCAAGAAGCCCCACTATATACTGAAGCCAGCTGGAGAACCAGGAAAACTGGTGGTGTAATTCAGTCCAAGACTCAAGGCTTGAGAACCTGGGGGGCTACTGGTGTAAGTTCTGGAGTCCAAAGGTCCAAAAACCAGGACCACCCATGTCCCAAGGCAGGGGAAGATGGATGGCCCAGATCAAGCAGATAGAGAAAATTCACGCTTCTGCCACCTCTTTGTTCTATTGAGGCCCTCAATGCATTGGATGGTGCCCACCTGCATTGATGAGGGTGATATTCTGTACTAAGTCTACTGATGGATTCAACGCTGATCTCTTTCAGAAACACCCTCAAGGACATACTCAAAATAATGTTTACAGGCTATCTGGGCATCCCTTAGCCCTGTTAAGTCAACACATATAATTAACTATCACGACATCTTTTTATTATTTTTGCCTATGAAGTGGTCATGTTAATCTGTTAAGCTTGTATTATGTTTTTCTGTAAATATTCTTGGGACTACTCTGTAGGCATCAGTTTATGAGACTCTTGAAATAGTGTTAACTATTAGTACTAATGGCACTGGAAATTCTAAAATCAAGACCACGTAAGAGAACAAAGATGTGACAGTGAAATACACTTGCTGTGGATTCTGAAGGCATTTCTAAAAGATGTTCAGAAATGTAGCGTATAACTTCCCAAGATGACAATTTCAAAGAGATTTCATTTGGATACCTAAGTATTGGTAATTTAAAAACCAGGTCAGGTGCAGTGGCTCACGCCTGTAATCCCAGCCCTTTGGGAGGCAGAGGTAGGCAGATCACTTGAGGTCAGGAGTTCGAAACCAGCTTGGCCAACATGGTGAAACCCCATCTCTACTAAAAATACAAAAATTAGCCAAGAGTGGTGGTGGGCACCTGTAATCCCAGCTACTTGGGAGGCTGACACAGGAGAATTGCTTGAACCAGGGAGGTGGAGGTTGCAGTGAGCTAAGATTGCGCTGCTGAACTCCAGCCTGGCACCAGCCTAGGCAAGACAGCGAGCCTCCATCTCAAAAAAAAAAAAAAAAAATTAGTCTCAGTAGTATATAGTCATTACTAAAAAAAAATGTGTAGAATTGAAGTAAAGCTGAAGTCTTGCTATCTGATACGATTTTACATCTTAAAAAGAATGGAAGTTCCTACAGACCTGCTTTGGGTTAATGATGTAGTTCAAGAGTGTGAAACCTCTAGCAACTAACATTATCAATTCAGGTTAACCTTAGCTCCAGAAAAAAGATCTGTATCCAGCTAATTAAAAATACACACACACACACACACACACACACACCACACATTATATATATGCATGTATAAAATCACCTCTAATTATGAGGGCACAATTTGCTTAGGTGGCAGGATGAGCTACTGGAAATCAATTGTGGTTGAGCAGTTTTTTCTGTCATGAACTTACTAGGACAGAATAAAAGCTGATTTGTGCTATGCTACCTACACCACCAGTCTCCCCCAAAAAAGGGGAAGACAGGAGTTTCTAAGAGTCAATGTTTATTAAACCTTATTGTGCTTAAGCAATATTTGAAAAGCCTTTTAAAATATGTAGACTTCTAGTGTGAACCTGGAAGAGCAGAGAACCTGGTTCTTTCAATCTGCAGTAAGACCCAGGTATTAATACATGTAATTACTGGAAAGAGTGTTTTCATTCCCTTGAGTTTCCTCTGACCTCTCTGGCTGCTCCTCTTTGACTTTTTTTTTTTTTTCCTGCTGGTTTCTCCTCAGTTCTCTGACCTCTAAGCTTTAGTGTGATCAAGGGTTTGAACTTTTCTGTCTTCACTCACTCCCTTGATAATTTCAGCTATTCCTATGACTCCTAACCTATCCATATGATGCTGACTCTGAAATTTAGATCTCTAGCCTGATTGTTCCCTAAATCACAAAGATTAAGTGTCCATCTTCTTCCACAGCATTGCCTTTTGGATGTCTAATAGGCATTATCATAGTTTCAGGTGTTCAAAAACAGACTCTAAGAAAGGATTCAATTACTAGCTCTTGTTATTGTTGTTGTTTGTTTTATTTTGATGGAGAGGGATATGAAGGTAAGGAAATGGGGAAGTGAGACAAATAAATAAAGAAATCCAACAAAGACCTTATTATCAAGCCAGCTACCACTGTGGGAACTTGAGTATATTCTTACTTTCCAGAATTCTGAGGACTAGTATAAAACACAACCTCCTAGTTCTCCTAGCCAAAAGGTGAGGGAACATGGGGTATTTATACAACAAATCCTGCCAGTTACTGGCTGATGGCTGCTCCTGGAAGGCATTAATTCCCCAGCACTTCCAGGGATGTTGGTGGTAAAGTAGACTCCATTGGCAAAAGAGTCCTCCAGCAAGGATGTGAAGTTCTGGCATTGGGAGTTGGCTGGGTGTGCATTGCAGTGGACGAGAGGACAGATGGGGGCATAAACCACTCTTGCATCAAGAGCTTCAAGTTTAATTTAGTCTTCTAATATTCATTAATTGCAATCCTGCTTCTCTCACATGATTCCCAACCTCAGAAGCTGTTCAGGCTGAAAACTTGGGAGTCATTGTTGAGTCTTTCCTAGCTCTCACACCCCAGAGCCAATCCACCAGCAAATTCTGTTCACTTTACCTTCAAAACACATCCTGATCCCAAATACTTCCCTCCAAACCTACTGTTACTCCCAGCCACCCTCTCCTCTTGCCTAGATTGTCACCATAGCCTCCTAACCTGCCTTGCGGCTTCTGCCTCTGCCCCAGTTTTCACCCAGCAGCTGGGGGATCCTGTTAAAATGGAGGTCAGATGATGGCACTGCCTTGTTCGAAACAATCTGATGGCTTCCTATTCCACTCATTGTAAAAGCCAAACTATTTTCTATAACCTATTAAATCTTATATTTTGACACTCTCCCTGACCCCAACTCCATTATATCTCTAACCCCATCTCTTTCTACCCTGACTACCCTCTTTGTACCAGCCACACAAGTCATACCTGGTGTTCCTCGACATGCTAGGCACATGCCTGCCTCAGGGGCTTTGCATATGCTGTTCCCCCTGCTTGGAACATTTTTTTCATCTCATATCATCTTGGCTGGCTTCCCTACTTTCTTTGAGGTTGTATTCATAAGTCACGTGTTCATTTTGAGTTTTTGTTGCCACTCTACACAAAATATTAGCCCTCTCCACAAGTTCTTAGACTTTTTCTCCAACTTAGTATTTTCCTTAGCTTCTGTGGCTGTATTGTATAGTATATATTTTATTTAATATAACTTGTTTATTGCCAGTATTCACCATAAATGTAAACTCTTAAAGGCAGGAATTTTAGTTTATTTTGTTCATTGCAGTATCCTCAATGCCTAGTACCTTGTTGGCTCTCAGTAGATATTTGTTGAATAAATGTATTAAATTCATACTGTTATACTATTTTTGAACTCATTCAAATCTGAACCATAAAGCAAATTAATTTATATGCAGGATCAGACTAAAGTTTAATAGAAGGCTCATTTATCTATTGAAAGAAAATTATTCAGTAGGAGTGTAGACAAAGATCGACATAAATTGGTATAATTTGCATGACTGGCACACTCTTTTAAGGGTGAGGAAAAAATGGCTGCAATGTTTCCCCTCCTCTCACCATACCTTTAGTTGGTTAGGTCATTGTTGCTTAAGTAGTTGTATGTTTCAGGGCTTATCTTTGTGATTTGTTTTTGCCAGTGGGTCATTAGCAACCATGAGGCAAGCAGGGCATTGGAAAGTACTTACATATGAGACTGTCACAAGACTGAGCCTGAGCTAGCCTGCTGGAGGATGAAGGTCATGAGCAAGAGAACTGAGGCAACAGCCTGCTGAACACCAGGCATGTGAGTGAGGGAGTGAGGCTATACGTGACCAGCCAGCTGAGCACAGATACGTGAGAGAGCCCAGGTGAGATCAGCTGAACAGTCCAGTCTGGAAGAACCTCCTAGCCAAGCCAAAGGCCTACAAGCTAAATAAAGTCCTTTTTGTTTCAAGCCCCTAAGTTTTCGGGTGGTTTAATGATATCTATGAATATATTTCCCAGATAGTTCACACTTTGTTTTCATGTTTTCCAATTTTCCTTTTAGTTTCTCTCATTTGTTGTATTTATTATAAGTCCTTAGAGGAGCTTCTACACAAGTGTCCACTACCCTAATTTCAACCCAAATATTTAAGTATGAAGTCCTACAACGGTAAGATTTGGTGTATTATTTATCCCCATCTAAATCACATGATTTGACCTTTCCTAGAGGTAATAAATTATCATGAATAAAGAAGTCTGGCTTAGTGTATTCCAAATATGTAACCTATAAAATGTGTTTTAATTCTTTAGCCTGCTTATTTTAATAGAGATGCTTGGTACTACATTGTTGTGAATGACCTAAGTCAATTAAGTTATTCACAATTATCAGGTTGTTCTGATAAGCATTGGTACGTCCAGTAGTGAGGAGTGGCCGGGAACTATGGGATTCTTTTCCCATGGCTTTGCTCCCATGGTGGTATCCAACAGTGAAAACAAGTCTCAGACCGAATGCTACCACATGTTCAAGCATTTATTAGCAAACAGACAAAAACAGCTAAGAGCCTGTTCCTTCAGGCACAACAAAGTCTCCACTCTGACCTCTTAGGCTCTCCAACAAGCACCTTGCATGAAAGGTTCACTCTTAGGCAAATGTAATAACATTCTGATGACAGGTTCAGCTAACCTTCTGATTGGGTCAGGAAATAGAATCCTTCATTATTTGAGAGATCAGATGACCTTACTCTAGAGGAATTCAGCTAATGGATGCATCAGATTCTCTCACTCTGTTCATTCAGAAAGGAGAAACCTGCATGATCTTTCTAGCTTGCTGTAGGTTTCTGTAGGTTTATTGGTTTATCCTGTCTGCAGTTCACCCACCTATTTAAATCTGTAGGTTTTTGTCTTTTGCCAATTTGGAAAGCTTTCAGCCATTATTTCTTCAAGTGCTTTTTCAGCCCTGCCCTTTTTTTCCTCTCCTTCTAGAACTCCAATGACCTAAGTGTTACATCCATAGGTCCCTGAAGCTCTGCTCTTGTGTTTTTGTTATGTTTGTTTTTACAGGCTATTTTTTCTGTGTTCAGGTTGAAAAATTGTTCTATCTTCTAGTGGACTGATTTTTTCCTCTGTTCCCTCCATTCTTTTAATGAGCCCATCCACTGAGTTTTTCAAAATTTCCATTATTGTCTTTTTCATATCTAACATTTCCATCTGGTTCTTCTTTAGATCCTCTCTTTCTTTGCTGAAACTTTCTACTTTTTCATTTGTTTGAAGTGCATTTATAAATTTCTCATTGAAGCATTTCTATGATGACTGCTTTACAATAATTTGTTAGGAAATTCTAACATCTCTGCTGACTCAGTGTTGGCATCTATTGATTGCCTTTGTTCATTCAGTTTGAGATCTTCCTGTTTCTTTGAATGATGAGTGATTTTCAGTTGAATCCTGGGTACTTTCATATTATAAGACTCTGGGTATTATTTAACTTCTATTTTTGCTTCCTACGACACCACTTTAGAAGGGTAGAGATAGACGCCCAGGTTGGCCTCCCTTGACATCCCTGTGTGTGTGTGTGCATGTGTGTTGGGGTCTCCTCATTACTACAGGAAAGGGTGGAAGTTCTGGCTCCCCACATGGTCTCCGGTGGCACCGTAGGAAGGTGGCATTGTTACTGCTAAGCAGTGGTAAAAATCTTGACTCTCCACTAGACCTCCTGAGCCCGCCCCTCAGCAGGAAGTTGCCGAGTGGGAGTGGAGTCCAGGCTGTCCTCATGGTCTCCACTGATACCACAGGAACTGCTTGTTACAGGCTGGCTGGAATGAGAGTACCAGCTCTCTTCTCAGCCTTCTATGATACCACCCCGGAGATGGTGGTGGTGGTGGTGGTGACGGGGCTGAGGCACCTCGTGGCGGCGTCTCCAGGTTGGAAGTCTGGGCTCCCCACTCAGCCTTGGCTTGTGTGGGTGGGGTTGGGGCCACAGTTTTCTCTGCGGTGTTTGGCTGGCGTAGAGTGGTTATTGTCTAAAAGTGTTCAGCGTTGCTGGACTGCCCCTTTCCTGTTCCTTTGGCTAGAGTGTGCATGCTTTTTTTGTCTGTATTTGGTGTTTCTGGGTTGCCAGCATCTGGAGCTCCAAGTCTGGGATATATGAGACCAAAAAAAGCCCGGGAAGCTTAATGCCTTGTTATTCCTTGAGTCTTAAGGTCCCTGGCCCATCTTTTTAATTCTCTCCACCTTTCAGAGTTTTCTTGGGTCTGTTTTACATGTGTCCAGGGATTGCAGTTGTAATTTGGTTGTAATCTATTTCACCTTTCCAAGAGTGAAAGTCCCCTTTAGTTTTTTTTAAGTCTACATTATCACAGTTTTCTGTACTGCCACTATTCTGATTTCATTTTTTCTTTTTCTTTTTTTTTTTAAAACAGAGCCTTGCTCTGTCATCCAGGCTGGAGTGCAGTGGCGCGATCTCGGCTCATTGCAACTTCTGCCTCCTAGTTTCAAGCGATTCTCCTGCCTCAGCCTCCTAAGTAGCTGGGACCGCAGGAGCATGCCACCACGCCCAGCTAATTTTTGTATTTTTTGTAGACAATGGGTTTCACCATGTTGCCCAGAATGGTCTCAAACTTCTGGACTCAAATGATCTGCCCATCTTGGCCTCCCAAAGTGCTGGGATTACAGTGTGAGTCACCGTGCCCAGCCTGATTGCATTTTTGATCTTACTGCTGGTCTTGTAGGTTTAGGAAATGCTGTAGAGCTCAGCATATTGATATTAGCAAAGCATTTGACAAAATTCTTTTGTGAGCATATCTAGGCCAGTTAATAATAGAGCCATAGTCATTATTAACCGAACAGCTGCACACAAAAAGTATTGATTAATAGATCAGCATCAGGCTACAAGGGAGCCAACATCAATATGCTGCAGGCGCTGTCCTAGCCTGCCCTCTGCCCTGTTCAAAATTTCTTCAAACTGGTGAATGAACACCCAGGAAGTACTTGCATCTCAAGAACTGGGAGTGATAGTTAATATTTAGGATCACAAAATCGAGATTGAAGAAACTTCAATAAAATAGCATTGTGAAATAGAGCATTATGCATGCTGGATCAGAAAATAAATGATACAATACTGTACAAAGAGCAGAGCTGGTCTAATATTGTTTTTTATGGAGTAAGCACATGAGCAAACAAAAACCAGAAGGAAGTTAGTACTTAAATAATTAGAAATTAAATAAGGAGAAAGGGAAACTAATATGAATTTAGCCTGTATTTTGGACCAAGTGCTGGCATAGGCATTTTGTAGATGTTAAGGAGTCTAACACAATCCTAGACTATATTAACAGGATTGAGTGGCCAGAATAAAGGGTAGACTATTACATGGTCTGCTGAGATGTTCAAACAGTATGTGGAATATTGTGCCCAACTAACTGGAGGTAAGTGTGGTGAAAGAGCACATGAAAGGTCATTGAAAAATGTTTAGTTTGATGAGGAGAAGTGTAGAAAACAGGAAACATGTAATGTGGAAAATGAATGCATCTTTCTGCCTAGCACCAAAAGTGTAAGGTAAGGTAATGAACTCCCTGTTAGTGTAAGTATGTAAACAGTGGCAAAATGACCAGCTATTAGGGATGAAACACAGTGAACCTGCCTTAGGTGAGCACTGGACCAGATGATCTCTAAGGTTTCTTCCGAGAATCTCTGCACCTGTATAGAGCCAGTTAGAAAAAGAATGGCAACGTGTTAATGTCAGGGGGTTTAGCCTCACAAAACTAAGCACAGCTGATCTTGGCTTTAAGGAGATTCAGACATTAGTAAGAAAGAAAAGAGAATTTTTAAGACAAATTCCACTTTATTATCTAAGGAAACAGGAAATTCAGAGTTTTATAGGAGAGATGTATGCAAACAAAAACTAGATTAAGTTTCCAGAGGGGGCTGTTATTATTCAAACAAAAGAGCCCTTGTTTTTATTTATGGAGTTTACAAGTAATAGGATATGGGCATTATGAAAGAGAGGCACCTGATTGTATGTTTGTTTTTTTTTTTTAAAAAAACTTCCTTTAGGGAGACATTTCCAAATTTAATTGTGAATGAAAGTTAAAAACTCTCTTTGCTTTGTTTCAAAATGCTTTTCAAAAAGTGAGCGAGGTTGCCATCTAGTGACTATTTTCTGGTTTTCCATTTTA
The DNA here is from genome assembly GCF_029289425.2 of Pan paniscus. Lineage (NCBI taxonomy): Eukaryota > Metazoa > Chordata > Mammalia > Primates > Hominidae > Pan > Pan paniscus. Next base: position 85,859,625 of record NC_073252.2, on the reverse strand, counting down.
AAAGCTCCTTAATACGGGTTCTTATGGCAGTGTTGCTGAAACCTGGCTGTGTATTAGTGTCACCTGGAAGTTTCCTAAAATGCAGAATACTAGGACCCACCAAAGAATCAGAATCTTTGAGAATGAGCTCCAGGGTTGTGCTTTCTGATAAAGATCTTCAGATGACTCCACTGGACCTAGCCTGTCACCAGTGTTTGGAATTAACTGCCCTGGGGCATATTGTGTGCAGGTGGAAGTGTCACAGAGGCAAATTTATGTAAAGTGCAATATTCACCTAATTGCTCTAAGAACCTACTTGCTCAGGTATATGAAACTTGATGTTGCATCTTTGTATCTCATATTTAAAATAGACTTAGTAATGCTAAAAATTTACCCTACTGTTGTACACAAAGATATATGACCAGTGATGTTTATTGTAACACTGTTTGAATAGTGATTAGCTAAAAATCATTTAAATGCCTATCAATAGGGATGTGGCTAAAAAAATGACAGTAAATCCAAGCAGCAAATTTTATGCAGTCATTTAAAAAGAATGGTTAAGCATCATATACAATTTTTATTTGTCAATCATACCTCAGTAAAGTTGAAAAAACACAAGAGTTTATAATAGAGAAAAACTGGGAAAATGCTAAATATTCTTCAATAGTAGACTGAACAAACTGTGGTAAATGTATATAATAAAATTTAAAAATGATTTAAAAATATTTGGTAATGTGATAAAAGAGCAAATTAAGATAGCAGAAAAGAACACTAAAACAATATAATGTTTTCTTAGAATATATGTCAGTATATAGTTAGAAAAAGAACTGGGAGGAAAAATGTGATGAAAGCATAATTTTTTCTTGATATTTTCTTTTTTTGTAATTTTATATAATGAGTTTTTCATTTCTCTCATAATCAGAAAACTATAAACATTATTTTGAGAGAGAAAGATATGTGAATTGATTCAAAGCTTACTGTCACATGCTTTTAGTAAGTGTTAGATGAACAGGCCAGAGTAAGCTGAAATGAGGAAGCCAAAAGACCAGGTTGGAGACTCGTTTCTCTTGGCTACCGGTAGGCTCAGATGCTGGGGGGGCTTTTACACTTGTACGTCCCTTCTTTATTCATCTGGCCCTGATGAATAACATGATGGTGCAACTGAGGGGCTCTTCCCTGGAAGGGCCTTTCATCAACCCGGATCTCTGTGGAACACAGAGCACCAACACTGAACCAAGACAGAGGCAGATTTTGTAGAAGAACACTAGAAATTTATGGATCATTGCTTTTAAATTCTACTAACTAAAGATTCTATTAATAGGGAATGCTCTTCTAGAACTCACACTTTTGCGCAACATGAGGCAGCAAGCTCAGTCTCGAATCAGCATATTGTGACTTTTGCGCCCTTGTACTTTCAACTTTTGCTCCTTCTGTTCCTACTTTGTTTCCTTGTCACACTTTCTGTTCTGTCTTTTACAGAGACATGTAAACTTTGAATGGTTGTGATCATATCCTGTTAGGATGACCAGTTTGTATGTGACCGATGGCACACTACGGCTCTACAATCACCAGATTATTTTCCACAGAGTAGTGAGTTGGAGAAGTCACGTATATGCACTGTGAATAGTTTCTGTTTTGCAAGAGCCTGTGTAAAGGTCCATTTTTAAATGCTGTCCTGTACATTCACTTGATTAATTAATTAATATTTATTTATTTATTTGAGACAAAGTCTCACTCTGTCACCCAGGCTGGAGTGCAGTGGCGCGATCTTGACTCCCTGCAGCCTCTACCTCCCAGGTTCAAGCAATTCTTGTGCCTCAGCCTCCTAAGTAGCTGGCATTATAGGCCTGTGCCACTAGGCCTGACTAATTTTTGTATTTTTCATAGGGATGGGGTTTCACCGTGTTGCCCAGGCTTGTCTCGAACTTCTGACCTCAGGTGATCTGCCCCACCTCGGCCTCCTAAAGTGCTGGGATTACAGGCTTGTGCCACCACTCCCAGCCTTGTACGTTCACTTTAAATGATATTTTTATTATTTGTTGATATAAGATAATCCACAAAGACAAGCTATTTTTCATCATAAACTGAAACATTCCTGCAATGGTAGGTTAATACAGGGGAAGTTCTGGACTAGCCATAGATCTGTGGGAGACCCAGGTGACTGATTTGAAGGTCACTGGGAAAGACATCCATATTAGTGATTTCAAACTTTGACTTGCATTAAAATCATTTGAGGGACCTGTTAAAAAAGGAAATCCCTGGACCCCGTTCATGGCCTTATATCACAAATATTACTCCATTCACTTATTAATGCAGTGTGTCTAAGATCTGCCCCAGGTGGCCTGCTCAGAATTACCTCTTGGCTAAATAGACAACTTTCTTTCTTCACATAGTATTATGTTGGTGCAAAAGTGATGACTGTTTTTGCCATTAAAAGTAATGGCAATTACTTTTGCACCAACCTAATACTTCTATCTTCCTGATGCTGTTTTAAGTAAAAATTATTTAAGATTGTTTGACTTCTATTATTAATCTGTTAACCTAACAATTATAAAAATCTACTTAAAATTCAAATCCAGCAAGAGTCACTTCTAAACAGGGAGTGTCTATGTTACACTAAACCATATGCCTACGAATTGATAAAGTATTATTCATTTAATGAAACAGATCCTCTTGTTCTTACTCTTGAAAGTCTAAACCATAGCTTCAGGTAGATTTTCTTGCAGCTTTTGTGTGAGTCCACTCATTGTTTTTGACATTATTCTCATTTGGATTTCTGGATTTGGATTGTATCGGTGTTTTGTTCTCTTTTCTTTCCAGACTTCCTCATTAAATTTTTTCTAACCATTTATCTGCCCCTTTCTCTTTCAGCCCCCAATTCCTCTCTTCCTGACATTCATCCAGACTCATCTATTTCTTCTCCTTTTCCTTTGGGCCGTCTAATACCATATTTTAATGCCTGTGACTGTAAGTATCATTCTCTTGAATAGCAGAGTTTACCTTCTCATACAGAAGTTGTTTTTGAAAGGTGGACTTCTGTAAAAGCATCATAATGTCTTTGAAACTTACGCTGTCTTGAGCTCCTACTTAGTTAAAGGCAGGCCCTAAAGACAGAGTGAGGAGATAACACAATGTTTATTCTGGACCACAGAGAAAGTCTGTTGAGCAACTTCCTCCTGGCTGGTCTTCTTCCTTCCAACTCCCCTGAACCCTACCTTGCTCACCACTCCTTCCCCATCCACTGGTTGGGGAGAGCTATCTTAAGCTCTAAACTACACATGGGATCACTTAAAGTCGCCACTGTGAAGCTCTTATGTACTAGTGAGACTTATCGTCTGCAGCCTCTCTACATGTGTAATACGTTAGGTCAAATAGGTTTTACTATCTCCTGGCTCTTCCCTTCAGCTAGAGTTCATCCTCTCAGAACTCCTGTCTCACTTTACTTATATTTCTATTATTTAACACATTCTTCCTTGTATCTTTCGTATGACTTTCTCCCTACTTACTTATAGTTTTGATAAAGACCAAGAGCATCTCTTCTTTTGATCTCCAAAGAATTTTGTAAAAGATGGTCGTTCAATAAATACTTTTCAACTGAGCTAAATGTTATTTCAGACAAGGTCAGATATGTTACCCTGACTGGTAGACATGCCAAGAACAGATTAATTAGTATTGTAAAACCAAGGTAAATATTTACAAGCAGAGAAGTCCAGGAAGGTGAGGTTTGAGGGAGTACCAGGGCTGCACGTAAATGACGGAACCGGAGCCTGCTTGCAGGACTGGTAAAGCGACCTTTTCTTTTTGAGCACAAGGTGGCAGGCTAGGTCAATTTCCATCGTCCCTTATAAGGCAGCTACGTGAGGCTGAAGTTTTTTGCCCAATTTCAGAAACAGATATCTATTTTTTTTTTTAACTGAGGTTAGTGCAGCCTGATGGCTAAAACATGGTTTTGGATAAGGCATGGGCCTCACTCCTGACTACTGACTGTCCTTGTGGATCTCTGGTCCTTTGTGTTTGGACTAATTCCTCCACGTCTGCATCAAATAGCAATGCATTGTGGATGCCAACACACTTCTAGCTTCTGTTAACTGGATGAAAAAAATATGAACATTGTCAGTGTTTTGAAGAAATATCCACGAACACTGAAGCTTAGAGAGAGGAAACAAAATCGGACCAGAGAATTGAAATACGCAGTTTCTCCACTAGATAGCAGACTAGGACAGGTGACTTTTGGAAGGGTCCATCTGTATTTACCCAAAGAAAGCATCCGTTTTTCTCCATCAGTTCATATTTTTCTTTTACCACGACAAGTGTTTTTATGTGATCAGACCATTTTCATGTAAAGCTCTGATATAAACCTGAAATATAAGTAGCAGTTTGATTTCAATTTATTAATCTGCAATTTAAATTCTGATAGAGTTTTTACTTCATTAATTGCCTCCAGTTTTTTTTTCCCCCAAATTGTCTTTTATTTTCTAAAAAGAAAATTACTAGGAATAGTTTATTCTGGAATTCTGATGGTAACATTGGGTGGTATGTTCAGTCTTTCCCTTGATTCTGATCTGTTATTTCCAGAAGATAGGGAACAAATAAGGGGAAAAAAGATTCCTTGTTTTTAGATTCTACTTTGTATTCTTTCAAGTTTCTCTCTCTCTCTCTCTCTCTCTGTGTGCACTCATGAACACACATATACTCACACATATTCATATTATGTGGATGAATATACACATGATCTATGTACACGTGTGTATACATATATGTCTATATATACACACAGTCATATATGTATGTGTATATTATGTACATTTATCTTTGCAATATATGGCAGTTCAGTGATTGTTTAAGAGTAAAGACTCTGGAACCAGACTCCTTGGGTATAAATCCTAGCTAACTAGCAAATACTTACAGATCTGTGTCTGTTTCTTCATCTGTAAAATGGGGGTAATAATGGTACCCATATTATAGAGTAGCTGTATAGATAAAAGGACTTCACAGAGCATGGCTCATGGTAACTAAGCAAATCATGTTAGCCATTACTATTTGTGTATGTTGAGAGTCTGATTTATTCAATAGCTTATATTGCCACTTTCATTTAGTAAATGAAGCACCCTCTATCTACCCAATGTGGGAGTTTAGATTTTTTGAAGGTGCCATAACATATTGACATTGACTTGACTTTGCTACATACATTATTCAACTTAATAATCTAGGTGCTGTCCAGAATGTCTCAGTCATGATTTCTGTTGTTTGGGAACTTAGATGTTAAAGAGAAAATGTGTGCACTTTTCTTTCTCTATTCTCTACCTCTTTCTTTTCTTCTCTTGACCGTCCTCATTTGGAGGAATGTCAAGAATGGAGAGGTATATCAATTACAAATTCAATTCACCTACCAATAACAGCAGCAACAAAAATTCCAAATAGTCGCTTAAAAAGAGCATTCTTTTTCTCACAGGACAAAGATTCTGGAGGCAGGAAGCTGATGATGGAGCTGGTTCAGTGGCTCCTCTAGGATTATTTTGTCCTTTCCTTCATAGCCACAACATGACTGCTCCTCCAGGCATCAGGTTATGTCAAGCCAAGAAAAGGGCAAGAAAGGAGAAAGGGTGGTATACCGGCTATATAAATTCTTCTTATCAGGAGGGGCAAAAACTTTCCAGAGCTCTTCCCCCTTCCCTAAATGAGACTTAGGGCTAGTTTCCAGAACAGTGTCACAAAGCCATCATTAGCTGGAAAAACCTCTACACTGAAAGATAAGAGAAAGAAATATTCTGGAAATGACTTGGGATCAGCCAGTGAATGATGTTTCTCAAATTAAGTTTTTGTCTTGGCTTTGCATTTGTGTTTCTCCTCAAATTCTCCCTCTTGCCCTCCCTCTGCCCTACAGTCCTCTTTGTCTGGAAGGAGGTAGAACCAAGAAAAATGATAACATGGAGATTTGTTTCAGGAGCTAATATTTGCCGTAGAATATGTGCAACATGTGCAACAGAGGAAAGAGTGGAAGAAGGTAGGAAGTAGGATCTCTATCAGCACAGAGGGAAGTCAGAGGGGAAAGGAAAGGCTGGCTCAAGCAGAGAGGGTGGAGGAGCACAGCTGAGATTTCTCCAGTGGATCAATTTCATAGTCACTCCCTGTGCTGGAGGCAGAACTAAGCTTGTTGCCTCTGAAATGAAGCACCACAGACAACAGAGTTTCTTATAGATTACTTAATACAAATTATCATCGAGACATATTGTTTATTTTCATGTCTACAGAGCAAACAACATAGAAGGCATTTGTGACATTCACCAACTATTTTTAAATGACACCTACTCAAATGTTACCTATTTCATAGATCTGTAATGATTTTTTTTTTGCTTAAAAACATAGCCTTTAATAGAATTTTATACTGTGACTATTAAGATAGCAAAAATTCCCCCAAGGAGACCAGGATTCTTGGCTCACTCAGTTCTTCACTCTATCCTCTCTTCACCTGGTCAGCTGTCAGGTGGCTCTCCTCTACATCAACTCACAGGTGACGAGGTCTTCAGACTGTCACCCCGCTGGGAACTCCTGGTGGACTAGTCACCATCGCTGTCACTTGAACTGCCACTGTCAGATGACTCACTACTGTCATCCCTTCTACGGGAACTAAACCTCCTGTTGGAATGGGGTTGTCTACCCCAGGAGCCTTTCCCGTGTGGCATACCCTTATTCCGTGTAGAACTATTTTGTCTGTGGGGTACATAATGATATTTTCTGCCATGTGTTATTATATTCTCATGACTGGGGCCATTAAAGGAATCCATTTCGGTTTTGATTTCATTATCAAGACCACGAGAAGGAATGGGCAGGCCCTGACTTTTGCCCTTACTAGGAAACCTTTGTTTTTCATTTAAGGTTGCTTGGTGCCTATTAGAATGATCTACACCCTTTCTGGTACTGCCTTTGCCATTTTTAGGAATTTCATTATAGTTGGTACTTTCAGTTGCATCACTACTGCCTTCTTTTCTTTTCTCTTTTGAGGGTGCAGGAGGGTAATGAAACTCAACCTTCCCTTGGTGAGCATTTTGGCTGCCAGCATCCACTCTGTTTCCTTCTCTTCCAGGGAGCTCCTTAAAATTGGTACTACCCATGATGTCATTGCTGCCCTCTACAAGGCTGACATCAACAGCATCTGCCTCTTTCGCAGTTTCATCCCTAGTTCCAATGGTATTTCCACCATTTTCTTCTCTCTCTGGGATCTCATTATAACCTGGCTTTTTTGTGTCAAGATGAGTACTCTCAGCTTCACTTGGGCCTGCAAACCCTGTTTGAATATCTTTGCCTTCTAGGTCAGGACCAGTAGCTTCTCCTTTACCAGGAATGTCCTTAAAAGGTTGGCCGTCCCCACTGAAAGGAGATATATCATTGTCCCCTCTCTCTTGAAGATCTGTATAACCGCTGCCTTCAAAATCACTGGGGATTTTTTTGACTTTTGAGAGATGTTTTAGGTAGTCAATGTTGTGTTGAATACGATGGGTGCTTTTGCTTTTTACTGGACTTTTCTGGGCTTGGGAATCTCTTTGAGGCTTCTTTTTATCCTTCGAGTGTGCTTTAGCATAATTCATACTTGCTGGGATTATGTTTAGAACATTCCTAGGTGTGTTCTCTTTGTTTTCTTCCCCCAGGAGTTTAATCGCAGTCACTGGCCTCATTATATGTTGCATGTTATTTCTGATGAGAGCTGCGCCATATTCTTCTTGGTCATGTAGTTTGCTGATAGCATCATCTCCATCCTCAAACCCTTTATTCCCAGTTGACTTAGGATAAATTGACATCCTCAGGCCATTGTGAGTATTCTCTTTGTTACTGATACTATATTCTTTATTCAGTCCCTGTCTATTTGTGAAATAATTTTGAGATTTACTACTTCCCTTATTCTCACTGGCTTCAGAAAGGGACAAATCTTTCTTTCTTTCCTGGACAATATTTTCTTTAGACGATAGCTCTTGATTTATTCTCTTGCCCAAATGGTGAAAACCAATATTGTCTTTGTTTTTTTCTTCCTGCTAAAATATAATTTTCAATATGAAGTGATTATTTTATGTAAAATTTTTAAAATATAATAATTCTTAGGCAATATAAAAACCATCCACCAGATATTTAATAAAAAGGATCTATTAACTCAGTAGAGGTTTACTGGTAGAGGTCATTCTAGAATGGTCAAATCAGGTTTCATGGAGAAAGAAGAATGAACTAGGCTTGAAAAATGGGTACTATTCAAATATGCAGAAGGGAAATTGTGAGAATATTTTAAGAATAAGCAGCATATTCAATTGTTTGGAAACAGGACACAATTGAGACATAATATGAATAAACCTACATAGTGGGAATAGTGAGTCATTGCAAGTAAAATGGATTTCATATATTAAAATTAGTTCTCTCTCTCTCTCTCTCTCTTTCTCTTTTCTCTCCTTCATTCTGATCATCAGAGGTATTCATCTGCCTAAAGGAGTATTTTCTTTTTCTTTCCTTTCTTTCTTGCTTCTTTTTAAACAGAAAATCTGCAAATAGAAGAATCTTCTGACATTTAAAAGAAAAGTCCTTGGGAGAATAATGGGATGAAAAAGAGAAAGCAGAGGAGGAGAGTAAAGTATTTATATCTATATTTCAATTCATTCTTTTATTTTGGTGGGGGAAGGGGCAGGATCTGTAAATATGCTGCTTCATATCCTGGGTTTTATCACTCTTGGGTGCAGCCAACTTTCAGTAAGCTTGGCAGAACAATGTGGTCAGGAAGAAAGAGCTGAGATTGACTATACCCTATGCCACTCGCTATTTCTCTGTAGCATAGACTAAATATAGAAGTGTCTGAGCATCTGGTCTGGAGGTTTCCAGAGAGTGTTGCCATAGAGGAAGTGAAGTGGCTCTAAAAGGAGCAGTGTAGATGGAGTACATACTAGGGACAAATGTGAGTCATACTCAAACAGAGAGAAGTCTAAATTGCCTATGGGAGCTAAGAGAGGCTGAGTCACCATGGCCCTAGTCAAGACTATACTAAGTGAATCCTAAGCTATGGTAGCCAACAACTTCATTTTAGAATGAAGCAGGGCAAGAAGCATTCAAGTGGTTAGGCAACATTATCCCATGCATGTCTGAAGATTCCAAGTCTTCCTCTTCACTATGGTGTAAGCCATGTTTGTCCATTTGGTGCATGGTATGTAGTGGATGGTGTAAGCCACACCTGGATGCCATATTAGAGGGAGAAGGAGGGGGAGTGAGGATCTGAGCATTTTTAACTAAAAGAGACTGATTTATTTAAATAACTATTTTAGCTATTAGATAACCTTAAGTTTAAACAGATTGAATTTAATTTCTGCACATTCCCTTGCCCCTCCATGAGGAGCTCTTGAGCAACAGAACAATTATAGACAGACTAAATGTCATTTTTTCTTTTCACCCCCAAATTGTAGGATGAGCTGGAATATACAACATCCCTACATAGGCCTTTGAATTGATGAGTAATATGAAATCAACATAGGAGATACTTATTGAGAGGTTGGAACATGGAAGAAATTAGGGTGGGTGCTGCATGTTCTAAGCAATATCTGGCGATATTTATTGGCAAAGGCAGTGATCCTGAGGGGTATGGAGGGTGGGGGTAGGTCTGTGAGGCAGAGACATCATATCCAATTAGGTCTGCACAGACAAACAGAGTGCCGGAGACTTGTAGAAGATGGAATGCCAGGGTGAAGAATTTGGTTTTATTTTGTAGAGTATGAAGAGCTAGTGAAAGTTCACAGGAGATTAACAAAATAAAAATTAAAGATTTAGGAGGAACAATGGTAAGAAAGAACACGTAGGAGGCTTTTGCAGTATCCAGTAATGAGATGTAATCACTTGGATTAGGATTACGCCAAAGAAAAACATTACAAAGAAAAAAACCCCTTCTTCTGGTGCCCAAGCAGAAAAAGCCTTAATAACTAAAATGGACTGGAATGTTAACATGTAAAAATGAAGATAGGGTGAAAAAGACAAGGGCTTTAATGTTAGACATATTGATGTTAAGGGAATATAGAACCTGAGCTCAAAAAGCAATATACAGTTAGAGATAGAGAATTGGGTATCACAGGCTCTTGGTGTGTCCCAGTACAAGTCCTTCCCAGTTTTCATAGCCCATGGTCAACTCTTCTTTCCTTGAACATCTTACATGCTAATTGTTTATTACTTTTCAGATCCTATTGTTTCACTTATACATAGTTGTAATATTTTCAATAATTTTTAACCTGAAACTAGTGTCCATTTTTCCTGATGCAACACCTAATAAGGTTATTTCCTCTTTCCTATGAAACCCTCCCAACATTTGAAAAAGTTTAGTGTTCCTTCGAACTCGCTGGCTGCTTTCTCTTCTCCAGGTTGACACTACAGTTCTCTTGTGTTAGGTGACTACGTTCAGACCCATCACCTGATTATGAATTCCCTTTTGTTTGTGGGGTCCCAAATCAGACCTTGACTCTGATGTGGCCTGATCGACCCCAAGCACGGGGCATCCATCCACTTCCTTGCCTTGACCACAGCCCTATTTTTACTAATACAACTTAATTTTGTGCTTTTTGACCACCACTTCAATTTGTTGGCTCTTGTCAAGCATGTGGACATCTTAGATGTGTTCATTAAAGATGTCAGAATACACGAGAGCTCCCTGATGGAGAGAAAAAGAGCATGCAGCCAGAAGCTCATAGTATTTGGTCAAGTGTGTAGGGAAGGTAGCAAAGAAAATAGAAAAACCAAATGCAGGGAAGCCAGGATCATAGGGAATATGTTGAGTGAAACAGTAGGCAGGAATTGCCAAATAGTCTTTCTTAATCCCTCAGTCCAGTGCTCACGAGAGTAGCTGTGCTATGGAAAGAACACATGCATTAGAATCAGTTGCCTCACTGCCGTTTATGCGCTGTGTGATTTTGGGAGCATTATTTTACTTCTCTGAGCCTTAGCTTTTTTAGCTGTAAAATAAAAATGATATCTACCTTTCAGTATTTTGGGGAGAATTAAATGATTTTTATTAAATAATGCATGTAAAGCATATAGAACTGGGCATAGCCCTTTAATGAATGATAGTTTCTTTCCTAGATAATATTAATGATAGTCATGTAATTACTGGATACACAACTGTTTTCCCAGTCTCTGGACTTCTCTAATATTGGTTGTACAGGCAGATGAAGATGGACAAACTCTGGACCCCCCTGCTCTTGAATTGCCCAAGTGTCATCCTCGGGCTGTGTGTTCTGTAAGCTTGTAGCCGTCGATGGGATGTTATCTGAAATAGATTTTGATTGGACTCTCTCTTTTTTTTCACTCCCAAACAGAAGTACTGTTCTGCTTGGAGGACTGTCTGCTTTTATATATGTATCTTATTAACTGTTGGAAGTAGTGGGGAAATTGTTGAATCAGCTCACATTTGAATCTCAAAATAAAAATGGCTTTTAGAAGTGCCCTCTACTTTTAAGAAGCTAGCTAATATATGGTCTGCAAAAGTGCCAATGTGTAATATTTGTAAAATATAATTTGAAATTACTTATTTGTAAAAGTTATGGCATTATTGTTCATTAATTTTTTAATATTGGTGGGTATATTCTGAAATAAGATTTTGCCATAAGAAAAAAATAGAAATAAACTTTGTAGTATATCACTAAATAAAAAGTATTTTAAATATTTGACTTGAGTAATTGAGTCTTGGAAAGTTTTACTTGGAGACATTTATGTTTTCCTTTGCAATCAAGTTCATTGTTGTTTGTTTACTCATGACTAAGATAACCTTTTGAGTTAAACACTAAATCTAAACTCAGTAGATTATAATAATCTCTTCCTAATTTTTTCTCTCCCTTGTCTGAAGTGGGAAGTTATGTTTTATTTTTGGTGCTTCTCTGCTTTTAAAAAAGTAACATGTACACTAATGAATTGTGTGCATTTTATTAGAAGACTGAGTAGAATAATTTTATAAATGAAAACATGAAACAACTTTTAACCTGTGGTATATGACGGCTATTTTTGCATTGAAGAAAATATCAGAAAATAGAAAAAAACTTTTCTTACATTTGCTTGTGTTAAATGATTTCTGACTGTTTGATGGTCTATGTACCAGTTGGCTGGCTGCTTTTCTATGCTCCGCTTTTCTGTCTCCATGCTTTGGTTCCTATGAGTTTTTTCATGGAAAACGGCCTCACCCATTCACTTCTGTTTGCTCAAATCCTACTCATCCTCCATGGCCCCGCACAATTATTTCCATTATGAACACCAGAGGCCAGGAACTAATTTCTTTCTACTCCAAGCCCTTAAAGCATGATCTTTTTTTCCTTCTGGGTACTACTCACATAGCACCTCCCATATTCTGTCTTGTTTTACAATAATTTTTGTAAGTGCCTTTTGTTTCTTTTCTAACTCTAAGATCCTGGAGAGAAAGAATTTGTTTTCTCCATCATTTTATCTCACATAGTATCTTACACACCAGTTAAGAACTCCACATATATTTGGCAAATGGATATGTTTTAACTTATTTACAGTTAGATGTAGTCTTAGAGATGTCATCTAAAGGATATCGATGGCAGAAGAAAATAACATTCTGAAGGGAAACTATTACTTCCATGGGAAATAAAACCAGATTTGGAAAAAGTAAATAGCCCTTTTGCTGATGGCATTTCAAGCTATTTCCAGCCCTTTGGCCGATGAATCTACAAGAAGGGACTGAGTGAAAAGAATTATTGTCATTGTAGTGACAAGGGCCTCATTCTTTTACTTCTGAGCAACCCAACACAGATGGAGTTATCCGTAGAATGAATTTAACAGACAGTAAAATGTGTCACTCATTAGGCCAAAATGGTTTCTCCTCTTAGCCGTCCCCTGCTGAGATCCCCACCATCAGAGCATATGGTAGAATATGTCAAGAAAACTTTCTTATAAAACACCAAATGTTACTCAGAAGCAGTAACACAGCAGTCCATGGGCACCTGGGGTCCATGAGTATCACACCTGCAGCCACAGGTCCTGAAGCAGAGCGAGATGTGGGCCGAGGCATGGGATGGGGATCAGGAAGATTCTGGGACCCAGAGTTTTGTAGTAGAGAGGCTTGAGGAGCCTGGGGAGTGAGGGAAGGGACAAAAGTGCCAGCCATAAGACAGAAACCGCAGAGCAAGCAAAAGTAAACTTTGCCTCCCCTACATTTTCCTCTAGGGCTAGTCCAGAGTTTAGTCATGCTAAGAATGGTCATTCAGAGATTCAGCTTACCTTTACATCAGTTTGATTTTTCTTCCCAGGTGACATGTAAATACACTTAAAAACATAATGCCCATGTTTCTCATGGTGACCCTTGTATGTTATCTACAAAAACACAACATTATATTGAGGCAGGTTTTATCTCTTACAAAGAAGTTTTTGGGCTCTTTGTAATAATATAAGAAACTTTAAAACTTGGGTGAAGTTGAATTCTATCTCTGACAAATGGTAGTACTTCTTATAACCACAGGAGGGTGTGTGTCAGCCGGCTCCCGAAGACAGCAACTTGTTCCTTCTCTCTTTTTCTACATAACTCTAAATCTGTTTTCCCTAAGGGCCTGTCAACTGCTTTCTGTCCTAGGGTGGATCGATTTTATTACCAAATGTCTATGGAAATGGAGCATGTGGAAATATTTTCAGGTGGGAGGGAGTGAGAGGACCAGGAGAAAGACAGGATTTACAATATTCATGTCTGATGTCTAATTGGCAAAACTCACAGCATGAACATTCAGGCTCTTAAGCTGGCAACGTTGGCCTTTGTAATTTTCAGCTGAGATGAAGTACAGAAGATTGTTAGTTCTCAGAACATAATTTTCTGTGATAGGCAGAAGCAAGCTGCAATTTGGTGGCATGCAAAGCGGGGAGGATTCATTTAACTGGATGCATATGGAAAGCTGACTCCACGGACATAGAATTCCCCATTCAGATCTGATAGCCACCTTCCCCTTTACTCCCTTATTTATCATTCTGAGAGCAAAGTGTTTGTCAGGTACATGTGTGGGAAAATATTGTTTGCTAGTAGCAATGTTCCCAAATTCTTACTCACTTAGCCCCATGAAGGTTGCCTGGCAAAGCATTGTTTCATTTGAAGGAAGAAATCATACTGGGGAGAAATAAATCTCTATTCACAATGTTTTCCTCTTTTCTGTCACACATGGTGTGTGAGTTACAATACCTGATTGACTAGAAAGTGCCGACATTATGTTGTATAATTTTTCACTTCCATTCGAAGTGCCCAAGACTATTTTGACAGTTACACTTTTCTCTTACTGACTTTTTCTTTATAGAGCTGAAATAGAGTTATTTGAAAAGATGAATTCTGTTTACCCTCTGCTCTTCCACACAGCTTTGCTTAGTTTTCTCAGTCTGTGGTTGAAATGTCTGAAAGGAAACAAGAAACAAAACTTCACCCACTAGAACATTCTATTTCATTAACTTCTTCAAACAAATGTTTCATTTATTTTTCTCTCACTGGGTTGTATTATTCACTGTGGAAAATCATTCTAACCAAAAGAAGATTGACACACTCATCGCATTAATATTTGTTTCAATATTACGAAAGACAGTGCCAGCTTTCTGCCCCCAGAGGGAGACAGTGCTGTCTCCACTACAGAACTGGATTCCAGCTCAGACAACCGCTAAGTGGGTGTGGTGGGGGAGTAGGGAGGGATGGCACCCCAGACAAAGGAGCTTGGCTGCCATCAGAATCCACTGAAAAAGAAGTTTTCACTGGCAAACTGGGAGTTGTTAAATATAAGTGAACTAAAATCAGAGTTTGACGATTTAAATTATATGTGTGCATTAATTATATAAGTCGAGTAATTGCAATATTGAATTAAGATATGATGCTGCTGATGGCCCAGGGAGAGTCAAACCATAGCCGTTCATGTGAATGGTAGGATCGCAATTAAGGACAAAAACTTATTGCTGCCAGATGTTACATTCTGAGAAGGAAAAATGGAGGTGGCCAGCAGATTAGGATAAATTCTGTTTCTTGGTTTGACATAAAGTGTCAAAATTTCTTGAGGGTAGCGTAGGGTGAGGGGTAGCTATTGAAGCGCAGAAAGGGCAGAAATGAAGAAAGAACAGACCCCGGCAGTTTGTCCCAGTCCTTTGGGCTGAAGTTTGCATACCACAGGAAAGCACACAGAACAGGGACCCTAAAATCTGAGAGCAACTGTTTTATTAAAGCAATAGATGTAAGTTCTTTAATTCTCAGTATTTTTCATTTACCTCTTTCTTTCAGAAACTCCTAGCCTATCTCAGATGTGGCACTGGGAACCAATGGGCGGACTGGGCCGTGTTTGAATGGGTGTGCTACAGTGGAAGCAGGCATCATGGTGGATCAATCATATAAAAGAGAGAACCCCTTAAGGGAAAGATTGAATACAGAGATAAACAGAAAGAGGGCCGCCCAGGCCAGCTGTCCTATTTACCTGGAAAGTGTTCTTCCTGAAGAAGCCTTAAGCTTCTATATTTTGTTTAATACAGACAGGTTGTTGCTTGCACTAAGATATTGGGAATGCCCCTGCTTGCTCTCAGCTCCTTTGTATCTCCAGCTCAATCTGAACTGATTCCTTCATTTCCCAAGCTCATTTGCCCTCAGTGTTCAGACTGGGTTTGGGTGAAGGAGGCCTGGCATGAGACTGGAGGGGGGAAGGAGAGGGAAGCCAGGGTATGTCCTTCTCTGCTCTCCCTGTTTGGGGCTGCATCTCTAGAGTTGGGTACATCTCCTTTGTGGTCCTAGTTCCCCCAGCCAGGGGCCTAGGAGCAGCACTTTTTTTTTCCTTCCAGCCCTAAGGCTGGTAATAGCTTCGATCCTTGGGTGGTCTCACCACCCCTGGTTGGCTTTTCTGTTCTTCCTTATACTTTATAGCTAGTTTCCCTTAGAAAGTCCCTCTACTGAGCTCCCTGTAGTGGATTTTGTTTTCTGGACTGGACTCTGGCAGATAAAATCATCTTCAAAATATAAAACTCAGAAGTTTACAAAGCACCTCCATGGCTGGACTCCAAGGCATAGATGCCTAATATTCCATACCATTCTAGAAAATAACAATAGTTTATCAATAACACCTTCTATTTATAGGACTCTTTATAGTTTGTAAACTGCTTTTGTACTTATAATCTCATATGAGTCCCAAAGTAACCCTTATAAGATGAGCAGTAGAAGAAACAGAAGTGCCTACACTCACAGTTGGTAGTTGCAGTAGGAGTAGAGAAGATATTTTAATTTAAATCTTCTGCCTCAAAGTCCCAGGGTTAAAATAATAAATTTTTGAATGATTAAATATGAAAAAGCATTTAGTAATAAGAGGAAATGTTCCTCAACTTTATATTAATTATCCTCAAGGCATCTTTTATAGTTTTATCCTTTATTGCATTTCTTATGTTGATTCTTATATGATCGTGTGAATATAAATTTAGACAATTATATCACTCTTCAAAAATATAAAAACAGGGCAAACAGTTCTGGAAATTGGACTAAAGGAAGAAGAAAGCATAAAAATGAGATGGGCAGATATTAAGCAAAAGAAAGAAATGATAGTATGGGGTGTCAGGGATCTTCTTACAGAACACACACACACACACACACACACACACACATATGGATTAGAAACATACTTGACAATATAGAGTACCTCGGTACAGTTTTGACTTATTGTGACTTATAACAAAGTCTTTCTAGTCTAACTGCATCTTGATGAATATTAACTGAATTGCATAGCCTAATAAACATTCATTTTCTTCCTTTTAAAAATCATTTAGAATTTGGCTTATAATTCTAAGACGTATGCAAGTGGCTGAGTATATACTAATTTCTTAAGCCACCAATCTATCATTTAAAAATTCAGGTAATTACTAAAATGGCATCTGTATACCTGGAAGAAAACATCATATTTAATGATTCACAGTTACAAATGTTGCCTCTGCATCCTTGCTGAGCTGCTTTCATTTGAAATATGCATCCCTCCCTTGTCCCCTCTATACCCCCAAGCAGATGTCTTAGGCTTGAATGTGGCCCTGTAATGGAGATGGCATTGCCTGCCTCTGGGCAGGAAAGCTGGCATCCTCTTCTGATCAGTGGTCACTGAATCGATGTTGACATAGCACATTTACTGGAAAATGATGAGAAAGCCCCACTCCAGCTGCTTCTTGGAATATGTTGCTCAAAATAAAATCTTCAGCTGGCCGACTTGAGCTAGGTCAGCAAGACTCATTTTTCCACCATGAGAGGTGGGAGAGGCACCTGAGCCTCTAGGCCTTGATTGAGTGAGGTCTGTGCATGGGGTCTCGCAAATGTGTGTTGTGAGCAGTACAGCCCCCACAGTACTGTACTGCACACCCTTGTTGCACAGAGTGTGTGCGGAGAAGGGAACACATTTCCCCAACTTCCACTGCCCTCCATGAGGCCCTCTGCTTCCCTGGTCATCCTCATCAGCCTGGTTACCCTACCAGTCACCCACTCACTCAGGACCTATATATAAGTATGATTGGCAATGGGATGACTATTTGTTTCCATGGTTCTCCAACCAAAAAGGTTATTCTGATAAGTTAGGATGCTGCTCAGACATTATCTAATTAGCACTGTGTCTGCATTGCAGAAAATAACTAACACTCAGCATTTTCACAAGATAATTTGGTCACATCCTGAATATTCAACTGGATGAGTCAGAGGGAAGAAAAGACACACAAGGAAGTAGGAGCTTGATTTGGGTTAAGCTTGGGGGTACTACGTCCCACCTCTAGCCTCGCTGATGAAGAGAAAATCACAAGTAGGATCCCACAGTATTGGGGTGTTGCAAGAAATACAGAAGAGTTCTTGTCTCTTTGCATTTTTATCTATTTACTAAATCTAGCTGGTTAGCTTTAAAACATTCATGTCAAATTCTTTAAGTTTTCAGGAAAATAGTCAAAGATTATTTTGCCATGTTATAATTTGAGTCTTTGAGTATCACTCATTAGTATCAGCTGATTTGAAATGCTGTGGCTGCCTCTTGGTTTTCTCAAAAAATCTGTTTTTGGTGTTCCTTAAAAGGCAACGTTGTGAGATCTCATAATTCAGCACATGTTTATTGAGAACCTCCTTTGTTAAGAGTGTTAAGTGCTAGATGCTTTCTGTTTGCTTGGTTCTTTTTAAAATAACTGAATTAGGTAGATGCTACTAATTTAAATAGACGTTGCTTGAAAGAAAAACAAATGAAGAGAGCAAGAGATTATCTGAAATATAATTGAATTTGTAAATACTTACTGGTGCTGCCCAGGTCACACTGAAAAGGAGTAGTCCCACACAGAAAACTCGCATCTTTGAGAATCTCTGTGAAAAGACAACAATATCTTACCACAAAGCATTGCCAGTTATAAACTGCAGCCATAAGAAGAGATAAAACACATAGGAATATATAAACACCCTTCCCCTTGGCAGTTCATATCCTTTTGTGTATGTGTGTGTATAGACTATGTATAATTTGCTTATACCCGAGTGTGGACATTTTAAGAGCTTTCATATGTCTAGTTATTCCAATGTGAAAATGAAAATTATTCAATATCATTAAAACAGTAAAGTCAGTTGATAGAAATATATCTTATAGACACATTTATTTGCTCTATCATTAGCTCTTCTTCCTCTTGTCTTTAGAAAGAGATTGTTTAATTATTTGTGTAATTCAAAATGACATTAAGTTGATGTAGCAGCTCATAACACACTCTAAGTTTGTCAGGGTAGCAGATTGCACTGTGAGGAAAGCTTATCTGCCTCCAGGCTGGTGCCCTAATCTGTGTCTCATGTTCATTAGCAATGTGTCTGAATTAGTAGCCATCCATGGGCTGGAGAGTGAACTAATTTTTGCAACACTGACATTAATGGCTAACATTTATTGAATACTAAAATGAGCCAAGCACTGGGTCTAAGAATTTTGCATGCATTCAATTATTTGAGCCTCACAACAACCCTACAAGTTAGGCGGCATTACTATGCCTGTTGTATAGATTAGGAAATAGACACAAAAAGATCAAATAACTTGCCTTAGAATTCACAAATATTAAGGGGCAGAACTGGGATTGGTATCCAGGCAATGTGGCTCTAGACCCAGTTTTCTTCATCAAGACTCTCTGCCACCTTAAATAACTTTCTATTCTTTTATCTTATTACAGAAAAATCCATGTACAGTTGACTTAAAGGCAAATCATATTTTATATTGGGCTCAACAAAATGATGTTCAAAATACTAACATTTAGTTACAAATAAAGGTATTTGTTTATATTTTGGTAAATATACCAACAGGAACTAGTGAGCTCACTTAAGTAGCCATTAGATTGGAAAAAAGTCAACATGTCTTTGGACTATTGATCTTATTATTATATTGTGAAAACAATAAATTTATACCACTCTGAGATTTCTTGAAGAAAAACTTGTTTTTATGGGAAAAATAATCTAAATATTCTTGCAATCTTTAAACACCTCAAGGAAAAGCTGGTATTTGGAGAAATAAATGTAACTATTAAATATATTCTAAAATCCTAGGCTATGTTTTTCTAAATTAATGCAATGAGAAGGATCTAAATTCTAACTATAGTTTACCCTTCCAAGCATTTTATAGATCAGGACAATGTAAGTAATTTATAAAATGATTTAATGCTCATCAGTAGAAATATCAACACAGATGAGGTTTCAAAGTATGAATAAGATCAGATTTTCCTGATTGCAGTTTGTTAAGTGAAGGGATAGAAGAAAACTAAAGTCTGAGTTACTGTGGATCTTGATAATGCTAATAACAAAAAAAAAAGAGAAAGTTGCTATCAAATCATCAATTTTAGTTGATGATTTCTAGAGCATGGTAACATATTTCCTATTTTATAAAACAAAGCACCAAATATTACACAGTTTTGCTCAGTAGAGAAGATTTTCAAAAGTAATAAAACCATACTTGGGTGGCAAGCATCTTAAAAACGTAAACAACTATGATATAAAGCTACTTGCTATCAAGAACATGAAAGCCAAATTACCTGGTATCTTTCACCTTCAGAATACCTGGCTTCTTGTTGCAGGATTAGAAGTCTCTGGGCATTTTGCTGAAATTTAAAGTTTGTTAGAGTTCCCAATGGCCAATCAGCACTGGCTCACTCAGCGCTAGCAAACAATTTGTTACAAGTGCCCACAGATAACCATAGGGGGTGAAGTAATTTTAATCTAAAAATGTGTTTGTGGTAGAAAGCTACTATCAAATGTTCCAGAAAGTGGGATAAACAGAAAATATAAATACCTCAGTTTGGACATCATGTTGTCAGATAATCAAAATTGATTTCAGAACTGCTAATTAGGACTGACTGAATACCTAACAAGTTTAGAAATGGAAAACATTTTGCCATCCTTTTATGTAGAAAGTTTGTGATGTCAATTTTATCTAAGTGAAATTCAGCAACATTTAACAAAAATGTTTTAGGTGCCTACTGTGTGACAGGCATTGGCGAAACTGCAGTGAACAAAACAAGACAGAAAAAAATCCCTGTCTTCCTGGAGCTTAGAATCCAATAAGGGAGACAGATAATAAACAAGATAAATGAGTTAAATAGATTAGATAGTGACATAGACTAAGTCTAAGGAGAAAAAGTATTGTTGGGGAGTAACAAGCATTGGGGGTGGGGACACTGGGTTGAAATTTTAGATAGGAAGTCCTGGGAAGGCCTCAATGAGAAGTCAACTTTTGAGTAAAGACCTTGTTATGGTTTCAATGTACGTGTCCCTCTAAAATTCCTATGTTAGAACTTAAACCCCAAGGTGACAGTATTGAGAGATGGGCTCTTTAGAAGGTGATTAAGTCATGAAGGCAGACCCCAGTATGAATGGGATTAGTGACCTTATAAAAGGGCAAGAAGAAACTAGCTAGTCCCTTTTTGCCCTTCTGCTTGTCTGCAGTGTGAAGACACAGCATTTGTCCCCTCTGGAGATGCAGTAGCAAGGTTAGACAGCCCTCGTCAGGCAATGAACGTGCTGGCCTCTTGATTGTGGAATTCCCAGCCTCCAGAACTGTGTGAAATAAATTTCTGTTTTTTATAAACTACCCAGTCTGTGGTATTCTGTAGTAGCAGCATGAACAGACTCAGATAAACCTGCAGCCATATGACTGTCTATGGGAAGACCGTTCCAGGAAGAAGAAATAAGAAAAATAGTGCCCCAGAAATAAAAGCCTTGTGACTTGTTCCAGGAACAGAGAAGAGGCCACTTTGGTTAGAGGCCTGAGCAAGGGGAATGGCAACAAATGAGGTCAGAAGGGTATTAGATGGCAGATGGTATAGGACCTGTAGGTCATTGCAATGCTTTTGACATTGCTATGAGTGAGAAGAAAAGTCCTTGGAGGTTTTAAGCACAGGCATGATTGAGGAGTGACTGAAGTAGGAAAAAGGCAGAGAGAATGGCTAGGAAGCTCTTGTAATAATCCTAGCCAGAGATGATGGAGGCTTGAACCTGAGTGTGGCAGAAGGGATGATGAGACGTGGTCATATTCTGAAGAAGTTTGGGGAAAAAAGGTAATAGGATTTGCTGAGGTACCAGATGTGGCCTGTGAGAAAACAATCACGAATCAGGATGACACCAAGGTTTTTGACCTGAGCAACTGGAAGAGTAAAGTTGATTTTTTCTTCATATTGGAAAAAATGCAGAAGAAAATGGTTTTGAGGAAAATATTGTGAGTTTGGATTTAGACAAATTTTATAAGATGGACAATTTAAGACACTCAATTTCTTAATGAAACAAGTAACAAACCTATATTAGAATAAGCCTTTCCAGTGCGATTGCCTGCTCTCTTGTTTTGCCCAAACTGGCTACCAAAATAATTGTTGTAATAGTTTGAGAGGTTCCACTTAATATAAAAATATTATAATACCAGTAAAGGTCATTGACATTACAACTATATATTAAAGCATCAATAAGAAATTATGTAAGAGTTATTTAACCTATACTTTGTGATAAGAACTACCTACAGTGAAACACACTTTTAACAGTTGTATATTATATATACAAATGATATATAATAAGATTTAAGTGTAAACAGTCAATTTCTCTCAACCCTCCAAATAGACAAAAACCAAAACATAAAACACAAACAAAACAGTCTTTCATAAGTTCTACCTGAGAAAATGGTGCCTTTTCTAGGTCAAGCTAACTCTCTCTCTTTTTTTTTTTATCATATCTAAATTCTGCTGTTCCTCTTTTGAGTATCCAGAGCTGCTTTTCCTCCTCTCCCTCACCTCATGTCTTCTTGTTAAAAAAATTTTTATTTAGGTTTGGAGGTACATGTGAAGGTTCATTACATAGATAAACACATGTCACTGGGGTTTGTTGTACATATTACTGCATCACCCAGGTATTAAGCTCAGTACCCAATAGTTATCTTTTCTGTTCCTCTCCTTCTTCCCACCCTCCACCCTCAAGTAGACCCCAATGTCTGTTGTTTCCTTCTTTGTGTTCATAAGTTCTTATCATTTAGCTCCCACTTATAAGTGAGAACATGTGGTATTTGGTTTTCTGTTCCTGCGTTAGTTTGCTGAAGATAATGGCCTCCAGCTCCAGCCATGTTCCCACAAAGGACATGATCTCTTTCATTTTTATAGCTGCATAATATTCCATGGTGTATACATACCACATTTTCTTTATCCAGTCTGTCACTGATAGGCATTTAAGTTGATTCCATGTCTTTCCCATTGTGAACAGGGCTGCAATGAACAGCCATGTGCATGTGTCTTTATGGAAGAATGTGTTATATTCCTCTGGGTATATACCCAGTAATGGGATTACTGGATCAAACAGTAGTTCTGCTTTTACAGAACTGCTTTTAAGAACATCTTCCAGGACTAGGTTTGAGCTATTGGGTGGGGCCACTGTTGACTTACAACCAATTCAAGCATAGATTTTAGAATATTTGAATATTGTCATTGACAGTGGAAATATTGAACTCTAGAACTCTAGTAGCTTTGGAGGCAAACAGACTTGAGTTCAAATCCTGACTCTACCACCTGTTTACTGTGGCAAGTTGATTAAACAACTAATTTGAACTTTTCTGTGCCTCAGTTTCTCCAACTGAAAATAAGGAGCACAGTATCCATGACCAGAATTTCAGCAAAGTCCAAAAAAAAAAAAAAAAAAAGGATTTGGGTGATATAGAAAGGAGCTAACAAGGGAATGGAAGTCAAGGAAGGAAAGAAGGCAACAAAGAGTGTTCAGCCAACTCTGAGACTGAATGGAAATATAGAGCTTTCTAAATGGAAGACAAGTGAAATCCACAAAAATGCTCATTTTCAACTTTGAATATGCTATTGAAGCAATAAATAATTCAGGAATTTCTATAATAATGTGTATATAATGCAGTGTTTTAAGCTGTTACACTGTTTCATAACATTAACTTTATATTTTGAATGATCCAGTTAAAGAGCAAACACTTGATATGTGCCTTAGGAAATATTCATTTTTTTATTGCTATAATTTTATAAATAATTTCAGATATTCCTCAAATGCATTTTTCTTAGTTTCAAATGAATTTCAGTGTGCATGAAAAAGATTTCCCTTTCATTTGAGTGATGGAAAATTAATTATGATCTAGAAAAACCTGTGTTCTAGGATAAGAAAATTTAGAGTTTTAAGAGAAAAAAACTGGCTTAGCTACTAGTCCTACCAAGGGGTGAACTGGCAGTAGCTAAATATACTGCTCTCAAAGCTAAAATGAATTCAAAGCTACATAAAAAAATTCAACTTGAGTTTTAAATTTAGAACCTACAATTGACAAAAGCAAAAAAAAAATGAGAGCCTATTCTGGCTAGAAGGTTGCAGAGAAGAAATTCTGGGGAAAAAAAATTAGGAGAATGATCCTTTGCCTAAGTTCCATGCAGTAGAGATTTTTACTTCTACCCTCTTAAAACTTGCCCTCTGTGTTGAAATTGAACTTCAAAAACTCAATATAAGTTTCCTAAAGGTTATTGTATAATAAAGAGTTTTGCCATGGCATTTCTAAGGAACCAATAACTAAAGTTAAAACCAGGAGTCTGTAAAAAAAATATGTATCTTCACACCATCTCTAACTGGAAAACAAAACAAAACAAAGAAAAATGGGAAACAATTGAGAAGGGAAAGAAATAGACACTTGAACTTTTTTCTGGTTCCTGGTTCCTGGTTCAAAAATGGACACCTCCACCAATGATGCACCTAGCCTGACTTTGCTGGTTCAGACTGACACACAGAGTTGCTCCTCAAAGAGAATCTGGAAGGAAGTACTCCATGGAACATGCTTCATCCTGTCATGGGTTTTTCATTTCTTATCGATCACTTGAGTGTGAACAATCATATAAAATGCTAGCTAACTAGGAACCTATACTATCAGTTCCAGCTATTAGACTCTCACCCAGGAATAAGGCTTTTTTGTTTGTTTGTTTTATTTTCTCGTCTATTTCTAGGACCCATCTTCTCTGTACTTGTGCTCTGGGATTAATTGCTTTGGTATACTTTTTTTTTTTAAACTTAGTATTCTAGGAAGTCCTTTTTCCCCTGCTATCATGGTCCCCAATTTATTCTTGACTCTATTAAGGTAACACATTTCTCTGTCATCATTTTAGACAGACTCACACAATACACTTTTCCATATGTTCTAACTAAAATAAGTCTCTGTTTTACATATACAATATACTTTTCTGTATGTTCTAACTTGCCAAAATAACTCTCTATCTTCTAATTTACATACATTACAAATATACAGTATTTCCCCTCCTGGATCAGTGGGGAAGTCTTTGAAGTGTTGTGAATAGAACAGAGGGGTCCATGTTGAGTAATCTCTTCTTTACCATACAGATGCTTAGATTGGTCAAGGCTTTAGGCATTTCATAGAAGTATTTACTTTCCACTGATATCCAAAATAGAGTCCAGAATGAGTGTGCTGGGAGTCTTGCCCTGTTTTTAGCAGAAGGAATGTTTTCATTTTAAACGTGTTCATTCATGACTATCAATAATCATCCTAAGCTCAAAAAGGTCACCTTTTCTAAAGCATCACTTACAACCAACTTTCTTCTTTACCCTCAAATTAATTTTATTTTTAGTTATTATTTTTTCTGTCAGCATTTGAGAATTTCAACAGAAGCCATAAAAATTTCAGCCAGATGCAGAATCATGGAGGGTCACAGCAGAGCATGAAGTTAGCTGTGTTCATTCCTCTAGGCTTTTTGTTTACCCATTCCTCTATTACAAGCAAAGAGAAGACATGTCAATATAATTTGCTTTTATTTTTATATTAGAGAGATGTCTTACTCCACCTTAAAATGTAACTCAGAGGATGTAGTTAAAATATAATTATAATGATGCTAGCCCTTTCCTTCAGGACATGGTGACATTGCTGGAAGTGGCTGCAAAACTTTGTTGTGTGACCTCAAGAGGAAAATATCTCTTACCCTCATAATAGTCTTTTTCAGAGGTTGCTGTTTTGTTTTTCAAGACCAAGAATCTTCTTCTCAGGATACAGAACTTGAGGACTTTTACCAGCTAGCTATTCATTGTATCGAACATGTATTAATATTTTCTTACCAAATTAGGGTGTATATCGTCTTAGCTTATTTTTAACTTCATGTTTATCTGCATTGTGTTATCATTTTATTTTATCTCTTTTTTCATGAATTCCTTAATTCTCACCAACCCAGATTTTCTCTATGCTTGTCAGTTCCTGTTCCAGTTATCTGTTGCTATAAACATACCACCTTAAAACTTTTCGTAGTTTGAAATACAAATTCACTGTTTTCTCCGAAGGTTCTGTGTGTTGACTTGGCTCAGCTGCATGATTCTCACTTGCGATTTCTCAAATGGCACAGTCAGAGATGGGGTACAAGAGTCATCCCAAAACTTGACTGAGCTGCACATCCGATATGCCACAGTGCTTCTCCACACGATCACTCGGTCCTGCAGAATAGGCTGGACTTCCTATATGGTAGCTCAGGATTTAAAATGCTCAGTCAGAAATGGGATCTAATTAAACTAAAGAGCTCCTGCACAGCAAAAGAATCTATCATCCGAGTGAATAGACAACCCACAGAATGGGAAAAAATGTTTGCAATCTATCCATCTGACAAAGGTCTAATATCCAGAGTCTATAAGAAACTTAAACAAATTTACAAGAAAAAAACAAAAACCAACAGCCCCATTAAAAAGTGGGGAAAGAACATAATTAGACACTTTAGAAAAGAAGACATACATGTGGCCAGCAAATACGTGAAAAAAAGCTCAACATCCCCACTGATCATTACAGAAATGCAAATCAAAACCACAATGAGATACCATCTCACACGTCACAATGACTATTATTAAAAAGTCAAAAAAACAACAGATGTTGGTGAGGCTGCAGATAAAAAGGAATGCTTTTACACTGTTGGTGGGAGTATAAATTAGTTAACCATTGTGGAAGACAGTGTGGCAATTCCTCAAAGACCTAGAGGCAGAAATACCACTTGACCCAGCAATCCCATTACTGGGTATATACCCAAAGGAATGTAGCAGATCACGAGGTCAAGAGATCGAGACCATCCTGGCCAACGTGTTGAAACCCCATCTCTAGCAAAAACAAACAAACAAACAAACAAAAAAATTGGTGTGGTGGTGTGTACCTATAGTCCTAGCTACTTGGGAGGCTAAGGCAGGAGAATCCCTTGAACCCAGGAGACAGAGGTTGTAGTGAGTGGAGATCATGGCACTGCACCCCAGCCTGATGACAGCGTAAGACTCTGTCTCAAAAAAAAAAAAAGAATGTAAAGAATATAAAGCATTCTATTATAAAGAAACATGCACATGTATGTTTATTGCAGCACTATTCACAATAGCAAAGACATGAAATGAATGCGCATCAATGATATACTGGATAAAGAAAATGATATAAATGCCCATCAATGATATACTGGATAAAGAAAATGTGGCATGTATACACCATGGAATACTATGCAGCCATAAAAAAGAACAAGATCATGTCCTCTGCAGGGACATCGATGGAGCCAGAAGCCATTAACCCCAGCAAACCAATGCAGGAACAGAAAACCAAATACTGCACGTTCTCACTTATAAGTGGGAGTTGAAAAATGAGAACACATGGACACAGGGAGGGGAAAAACACACACTGGGGCCTGTTGGAGGTGGGGTATCAGGAATAATAGCTAATGCATGCTGGGCTTGATACCTAGGCGATAGGATGTACTGTGCAGTAAATCACCATGACACATATTTACCTACGTTAACAAACCCGCACATCCTGCGCATGTACAGACCTTAAAAGTTGAAGAAAAAAAGATAGTCGGTTAAAAATTAATTAACTGGATTTGTTGGTCTAAGAATAAAAGTTTCCATGCAAATTGAAAGCAGAGATTGACAGGCTAGTTTTGTGGCCTAAGCCTGGGACTGTTGCACAGTTACTCTCCACTTGTTAGTCAAAACTGTCAGATTGAAGCGGGTGCAGAAATAGGCCTCACACCTTGATGGAGAAGTGGCAGCCTCACATTGCAGAATAGCTTGAGGAATGGGAGATAATGTTTCAGTCATTTTTGGAGAATACAGTGTGCCTAAGACATACCCCGGGTGCAATTCAGGTATTGGGCATTCACTGACAGTTATTCTCAGAATGTTTGGTGTACTGGATTTGATCATGGCCCATTTTATGTAGCAGGAGTAATGGTTGTGCTGTTGATTTTACGGAAGTAACCTACAGCTAGAACCAAGATCAAGCTTCCCCTCAGCTGGCTAAGAGGTGAGACATACCTGATCATTCTTGTTACAGAATTTTGAAAGACAGTATAGTGAAAAAGTTACCTTTAAATATTATTTATCAAAGATAATACTTCTTGCTGTGCCTAGGTCCTGGAACTGTCAGAAACATCTCATCAAATAGCTGCAGAGGGTGGATTGCTTGAGCCAGAGATGGAGACTAGCCTCAGCAGCATGGCAAAACCTTGTCTACTAAAAAATACAAAAATTACCCTGGTGTGGTGGTGCACACCTGTAGTCCCAGCTCTTGGGGCCGCTGAGGCAGGAGGATCACCTGAGCCTGGGAGGTCGAGCCTGCAGTGAGCTGTGATTGCACCACTGCACTCCAGCCTGGGTGACAGAGCAAGACCCTGTCTCAAAAAATAAAACTAATACATAAATATGTAGCTGCAGAAAGGAGAAAATCCTCAGGTTGCTCTATCAAAATGAACATCAGAAATGTTCCTGAGTTTTTAAACAAAG